>NC_081167.1:13247709-13847709 GCF_012432095.1 Onychostoma macrolepis | reverse complement strand
GTTTGTAGTATCTTGAAACTCTCCCGAGCAGCGTTTTTGCACTCAAATAAGATGACCGTAGAGCGCCCTCAGGCGACCGTTAATTTGACATCTGAATGAATACACTACCAACGAACATTTTTTTTAAATCCACCAAATTCATCATTTTTGTAAATTAAACGGCATCTCTCGTTCAAACTCGCTCGCTCCCGCTCTCTCTAACAGCTCGTCGGTTCTCCGCATTGGATTGTGGGAAATAGTGCTTCAGCGAGTGTACATCGGTTGTACACTCGAAATCAGAATGCATTGTGGGTAAAAAGTAGTGAACGAATGTAGGGAATGAAGTCGTTCACTCAGAATTCGGACAGCACTACAAAATGGCTGACACCCGATATAGTGCACTATATAGTGGATAGGGAGCGGTTTCGGACACAGCAAGTCTCTTGCCGCCACCTTGAGGCGAAACAATGAAGCTGCACTGACTGACAGCCATCTAGAACACGCAGGTGAAATATCAACAGAAAAAGTATCTTGTCAGTCAGATTCGAGGATCAGAACTAACTGTTATATACTAATGATCTTATTGTCAGGTTTATGTTTTATGTGGAATGTTATTTTGTCATTCTCTTCTGTTTACTTCACTTCCGGTTTCAACGCGATTTAGTTTCGGTTTCATTGGTTTCTGAATATGACCTCCTTATATTGTAACACACACACACATATATATATGCGGAAATACCGCATACCATGCTATTGAGCCACTCAAAATTACCGCAAGGGAAATTCCTTAACCGCGACAGCCCTATTCACTAACAATAACAATGTCAGTAACACCTGATGCACTTGTTACACCAAGAAGTATGGCATCTATGCTAATATTAGTCTGTTTCATTCTTATTCCGAGGTCACCGTAGCCACCCGGATCCAGTCCATATCCAGATCAGATGGAGACAACCTCTATAGCCCTGAATGTCAGCAGAGACCATGTCAACTTCATGAGCCCCAAAGACAGATCTCAAGTGAAGGCCTCATCAACTATACGGCCTTTGGCACAAAACCTCAGCAAAGACCACGATAACAATTGGTTTGTCTGGCTAGAGGAGAACTGGCCCCCCGACTGAGCCTGCTTTCTTCCAAGGTTTTTTCTCCATTTCTGTCACCTTTGGCTTGCTTATTTGGGGACACTTAATTTTTGGGAATATTAAAGACTTGTTTGCAGAGACACTATTTGAAGAGACTTGAACATAGCTGGATGATGATGACATCACTGAATCAACGATGAACTGACTTTAACTGAAATATTGACATATATGTATATGTTTACATTTGTTCTCTTTTTAGAGCTGCTTTACTGCATAACTGAATTTTTTTGCATTATTGACGCTATTTTCCCGTTTAACAATGTAAAGCTGCTTTGACACAATCTGTATATTATGAAGTGCTATATATAAATAAGGGTGAGTTGACTTGCTTTTGACAATTCTTCATAGAAATGTTTGTGTGCAGTCTGTTTTGAACAATTTTGTATTTTTGAGAATTGTATTAGTAGCCTTCAATGTGAAAGAGATCAGTAAAATAATATTACATCAAATCAGTCTCAAGTGAATTGTAATTACACAAATACAATAAGTTGTGGTTTAATTTTCTCAAGGCAACGGGTTTCCTCAATTTAATTAAGTAGACAGAATTCAGATTAACGTGTTTTAAATTAAGTAGATTCACACTTTTAAGTAATCACAATTTAATGAATTTAAGTTAGTCTAACTTAAAATAAAAAGTGACCACAACACATTTTCTTTTGTTTATTTGTTAATGTAACTCAGAATTGTCAAGTTCACTTAACTTTTTTCTTTTAATTATGCATGAATTTCCTTTACTTAATAATTTCAAGGCAACGGGTTTCCTCAATTTTTTTAAGTAAGGTCAACTGATCGCCTTTTACAGTGTAGGAACCCATTAAAATCTGTTTTTAACGTAGCTAACGTTGGCAGCTTCGTGTCATCTACACATTCATTAAACTTTGAAGAGTGAGGCACTGACAAATGATGGTCACTTTAAAGTGATGACGCTATGGAGCCATGTGCTTTTAAAAACATTTTAATAGGTTTAACATTAGATTATCTCCTCGGAATATACACTAATTTGACTAGAAACATTGGAGACCGGAAATGCAAAGCATCCTTCCAGTTAAGAGTCAAGAGAAAAACATCTATAGCTTGCAAATTGTTTCCTGAAAAAAAAAAAAATCAGAATTGTTAGATAAACTCAGTATTGTGAAGGGGGAAAAAAGTCAGAATTTTTATATAAAAAGTCACAATTACCTTTTTATTATTTTGATCCAGTGCTAGAAACAAGCTTCCATAACGAAGACAATAAAGTAATGAAGACAAATCGTTTGTCAAAGTCCATTTGTGCTTAGGTACCGACTTTCTCGTTGCTGTCCAAATAAAAGTCATGGTGCAGTCAAAATAAAGGTCCCATTTCTGACACTTATAAGTCAAAAAGAAAAAACTTTTTGACCAAAGCCGGTATATCGCCCAACCAGTAGTAAATATTTTTTACAGTCAACAAAGTGTTTACTGTATACCTACTGTACAAAAGTACAACAATCTCCAAATGATATACTACTATGTAAGCTTGCATACATTTATTATGATAATAAATATGTACAGCATATTTAGAGGTACAATAGCACACACAGTATAAATCAACCAAAACTAAAAAAAAAATTCAAATAATGATCACACTAAGAATACTACCTCCATTACACACAAACAAATTAGATACTGGATAAACCATGCTAATTAGTAATTTAATAATTGTTTGGAAAGCTATAATCATCCACAGTAATAAAACCACTAATCTTTTTACAAAACATGCTGCCAGACTGAGGTATAAAAATGCTGTATATTGGCCCAGTAAATCATGTGCAGCCTACTTTCAACAAGCGCCACAGAATTAAAAGCAGCCTCTATTTGTCCGCCTGAAACATGCATCTGTGTGGGCCTCTTAATGGATAACCCTGGCAAGACATGTTTGTTTCGTTTTCTATGTGAAAGTTGCCGTGTCTTTGTGTTGGTGTCATTAATTGCTGGCATATTTCCACCAATTTTCCATTCAGAAAAAGCAGTATAGAGGAATAGTTATTTTGAAGCGTATTATTGGTGGAGAGTTTTTTTCTGGCAGATTCATCAGGTGTTGATGAATAGAGAGCTTAATGTCTTAACACACCCGCCCATATGCATCCTGCTGGGGCGGCCATACGACACTGCAGGGACGCTTTTTCAGAATTATTAGTGCTGTCTTTGAATCGACAGGGAAACTTTTAACTTTATAATACTGCTGCAGACGTTCCCCTTGCCAGATTTTCTAAAAAATGGCTTCCTGGAGTAGTGCCTGTGCATGAAAATGCTACGTACAGATAAGAAAGAGAACTCATATGGACGCTGAGATGGGAAGATGAAGACATCGAGAGAAAGAGAACAAACCACACAAAGGGTGCTGACAGTAAGAGGGAAAAAGTGAGCAGGAAATATAAGAGAGAGATAGACAGAGTCAAAAAAAGAGTGAGAATAAGAACCACAGACATATAACAACCCTTATGCTCATCTTTCATAGTTGAATAAATTGCCAACCATTAACATTTGAAGGCCACCGTGTTTTTCTACTCAGTTTGATCTCACCTCGAGGACTCTTTGACAATGGTGACAGCCCACGCAAATATGACAAAGAATGCACTCGTTAAGGCAAAGCCATGTGGGAAATGGAGAGAAAAAAAATCACCACCTACCAATGGCAGAAAAACAAACAGATACACACAATCAATTATGGAGATTTCAGCAGACAAGAAAGGTCAAAGCTGGAGTAAAACAAGCCGCCAGAAGGATGATGAATCAGTCACTGGTCATATGCTGTGGACTCTCTTTTTCTCATGAATGGAGTGTAATGATTGACTGCAGCACCAAGGAAACTCGTGTTAGCATATTCTAGCGCATAGCTTTTTCGTTATTAGGGTTTACCTGTCTATTGACCACTGAAAACACAGCTTCTCTGTGAACACAAATTGTGGCACTAATGTTGTTGACTGCGTATGATTTATCACTCGTGTCATAATTTCCAAGTCACCTTGAAAAGCATCTGCTAAATGAATATATGTAAATGTATTAAAAACATGCTGACATTATACTACACAAAATTAGATTCACTGTAATTGTTCACATTATTATGGAAACACCAAAATGTGATAAATTACAGACAATAAATATTGTGTAAATATGTACACTAATGTTTGAGGTCGATATGCTTTTTAATGTTTGAAAGATGTATCATACTCAGCAAGGCTGCATTTATTTGATTTCTTTCTTTCTTTAATATATTTTAACATGTAATTTATATTTTCAGTTAAATTTTTACTCTAGTCTTCAGTTTCACATGATCCTTCAGAAATCATTCTAATATGCTGATTTGCTGCTCAAAACAATATTTATTATTATTATCACAACAGTTGTTCTGCTTAATATTTTTGTGGAAATTGTGATACATTTGTTTCAGGATTCTTTGATGAGAACAGTTCATAAGAACAGCGTTTATTTGAAATGGACATTTTTGTAAGATTAGAATACATGTTTTTTACTGTCCCTTTTGATCAGTTTAATGTATCCTTGCTGAATAAAAGTACAACCCGAATTCTGGAAATGTTAATGAATAAAATGAAAATTAAAAAACTTTCAAATCACATGAGCCAATATTTTAATCACAATAGAACGTATATAACATAACAAATGTTTAAATTGAGAAATTTTACAATTTTATGCACAAAATTAACTCATTTCAAATTTGATGCCTGCTACAGGTCTCAAAATAGTTGGGACGGGGGCATGTTTACCATGGTGTAGCATCTCCTCTTCTTTTCAAAACAGTTTGAAGACATCTGGGCATCGAGGTTATGAGTTTCTGGAGTTTTGGTGTTGGAATTTGGTCGCATTCTTGCCTGATATACCATCAGAGATGCTGGCTTTTGAACTGAATGCTGATAACACGCTGGAAGGTCTCCCACCTCTTTAGCCCAGAGGACACGGCGTCCACGATTTACAACAAGAATGTCAAATTTGGACTCGTCTGACCATAGAACACTTCCACTTTGAAACAGTCCATTTTAAATGAGCCTTGGCCCACAGGACACAACAGCGCTTCTGGACCATGTTCACACATGGCTTCCTTTTTGCATGATAGAGCTTTAGTTGGCATCTGCAGATGGCACTGCGGATTGTGTTTACCGACAGTGCTTTCTGGAAGTATTCCTGGGCCCATTTAGTAATGTCAATGACAGAATCATGCCGATGAGTGATGCAGTGTCGTCTGAGGGCCCGAAGATATAATATACTGTATGCAGCCTGGAATCATAAATCACTAAATCACACTGTGTTTGTTCCTTTAGGCCAGAGGTGGAGTGGCACCCTGTCTGAGCCTGGTATCTCCTGCAAGAGTTTTTTTTTTTTTCTCCACAACTGTCACCTAATGGAATTTTGAACCTTTGGCTTGCTTAGGTGGGGTTTAAAAGACAAATATATAGTTCAATCATGAAACTCTAGATGGTGCAGGCTGACAGGGTGTTAACGTAACTGATGATATTCAGAGTTAAACGGCTTGGCACAAGCTGATTGGTTCATGCATATGCAGTCACTTGAGATTTCTGCAGCGCACTATCAGAGTTTCTCTGAAACCCTCCACCTTCCCCAGCTCCACCTGTATAGATCTGCTACAGGATACAGGGTTATTTTATATGCTATTTGTGCAGCAGCAGTATGTCTTAAATACTCACGGCACCGTATCGCCATATGCATTGGCAGTAGCAAGTTCCTGTACTTGCTTGCAGCAGCAGTAATAATCTACAACTACAGCAATAACCAACAGCAGCAGCAATTCAGCAGCAGCAGCGTAGCAGATCTTTTCTGCCAAGACCAAATACATTAAAATTGTCATATCCATCACCATGCTAAAATGTTCCGAGAGTTGTCATGATTGAATTCATATTCAGTAATGATGAACTCAACTGAACTAAAAATGGTACCAATGCATTCTTGCTTATAGCTGAATTGAACTTGTTCCATAATTGATGAACTTTACAAAACCGTTATTGAACAGAAGTGAATCATCACTAAACTTACTTGAGCTGAACAATCACTCTATTGTCTTCTGTTGAGCTACTGAATTTGTGATTGATGAATTCCACAGCAATAATCGTTATTTTGCTGTTCATTACTGTGAAGCTGCTTTGACAATCTGTATTGTATGAAGCGCTATATAAATAAATGTGACTTGATAAGTCGTGACAACAACTTGTGTGATGTCACCATACTGTTTTGCATCAGCAGTTTGAATCATTTGTCAGCACCAATGATTCATAATTGATCGTTTCATTCTCTTTTATAGCAAGGTAGAATGGGATGCCTGATGACTGATGTCGCCTACAGCAACGTGACTGCTGGTATGTAGCATGTATCCGAGTGATTCTTTTTAAAAAAAACAAGGACAAGAATTTTATTGTAGATATCTACATCATCTATAAAAAGAGAAAAGTCCCCCTTTCTTTCTATCATGTAACATGCACATGTAAAAACCTGAAAAACCATGCAAAACGGTGACTTAGGATTGTCAGATTTCGGTCTAGAAATACCCTAGCATCCAGGACCCAGCATTGGTGAATTTCTGGTCTCCACAGACCCAGGTGATACTTAGGCAGTGGTGTGTTCATCACCTCTTTAGGTCCCTGACACCAAAGCCAACAGCACCATCTGCGACCCAGTCGGCTTTCCTGCCGCCACTGGACATAGATCTGTACTGACAGGCTGTGAGCTGGAGTGCCAGTACCTTTTTCATCTCTGGGGAAGAACATCAGTGGACAGAAACACCTGTTCACTCCTCTCTTCTCCCCAGGGAAGTGTCTTTGGTTCTTGGGGGAAGAACTCCACTGTCTGTCAAGCTGAACCTTTGGAAACCACCAGCTGCAAATGATAAACCACAAAGCTTTTCCCAAAAATGGCCACAGAGGATGAAGCTTTATCTGTAGGAGTATTAATAGGGCACTAGAAGGCTCATGTAAAAAATTTTGCATTTCCGAGCCACAGGTTCCTAAAGGAATTACTTAAGGGGTTTTAGAGTAGTGGTTTTTGATTCATGAATAAATCAGAGTCTGTTCTACACTCTTAAAAAAGATGGTTCTTTAGAGGTTCTTTACATATAGTAACGGTTATATTTAGAACCATAGCATCCTGAAGAACCCTTTTATGCTGAAATGGTTCTTTGCGTTAGAGTTTAGGGTTCTTTATTCCCGCCCTTTTGTTTTTCAAATCTGTAACTGTCAAAGCACCTCGTTACTGATTTTCTGGAGTTCAGTGATATCCAGACTGTCAACACACTCTCAACAGGTAAATGATTTCATTCTTAAATTTAAATACAAATTTAAGTTTAAAAATTTAACTGGTTTCCGAACAAACATGTTTTTTTTCTCTTGTTAGTTTTTTGGTCACATGTAAGTGTGAGCAGCTCTTTTAAGCTGAGGATACTTCTCTTCTCCACTAAGTAGGTAACAGAGATATTGAATTTATAATCCATACTGTTAGAATTTTTTAATTATTACTTGGTTTTATAAAGCTATCCCATGACTTTATATCACTTTTTTTCTTTTAAGATTGTGAAGGGCTCACGTACTGTCCATTTTTTGCTACTTTTGGCCTTCGTGAACAGAATTGTTTTTACATAAACAAATGGACACACTGTAATTCTAAACTCAGTTGTGTATTTCAGATGCATCACATCCCACAACCTCATCATCTGCAGATAAACTGTAGCATTTTCAAAGCATGGTTCTTTATGGAACCCTATAAAAAGGGTTCTATTTAGCACCAAAAAGGGTTCTGCTATTGTTACAAGCTGAAGAACTCTTTTCTGGTACTGTTTAGAACCATTTCTCAAGAGTGTACAACATAAATCACAACATGAGAGATTTTAAAGCTTTTATTTTAAAAACACAAGTTGCTACAACAGTTGTCCAATTCTTCTGCTACATAAACTTACATCCTAATGGTAGTTGTAGCAACTTGCATATTCAAAAAAACATAGTGGCTTCAAAATTCATGCTTGATGTACAGTATGAGGTTTAATGCTGAACAAAATTTTACTCATAAACCAAAAACTGTAATTCTAAAGTTCTAGAAAGAATTCTGGGTTGGTCTATACTTTGACATCATAAATGAACAGTTTTAAACCCCTTTAAGACTTTGAAATCACTATAATTAATATATCCGAATGGCTTCCAGATGTTAGCACATTTTTAAATAGTGACAAAAAAAGTGAATTAAAAATTAAGAAAACAGAAAATTTAACAAGGTACCAAGCAATATTAGCAGAAGTTAAGTATAAATAAAAACAATTATTAATTAAATTTTTAATTAAGATTATTTGAGTATTAAGATATTAAAACTTTTTTCACTGTTTTATTGAATGAGTTACATTCTTCACTGAAAAAAAAAAAAAAAAAAGAACCTATGAATGAATAAAGTGATTCTGCTTTGCTGGAGCGATATTAAGTAGATAGATCACCCAAAAATGAAATTTCTGTCATCACTTACTCTTCCTCACGACGTTCCAAATCTGTATTTTTTTCATCCGTGGAACACAGGAGATGGAAGAGGGATGAGAGGATTGTGATTGTAACTGTCAAGCTCCAAAAAGCACATAAAAGTAGTCCAAGAGGCTTGTGTGCCATATTCCAAGTCTTCTGAAGCTGAACAATAGCTTTGTGTGACAAATAGACCATTATTCATGGGAACCATCTCCTCAGTCATTCACATCTGCCACATTAATGATACACGAGAGAATGTCTTTGTTGATATAAGCACAGTGTGTGCTACACCACAGAAGGAGAAGGATGCAAAGAAAAGAAAATGCATGAACTTAATTGTTATGTGTGTGTAAAAAGTGGTAGTTTTGAATGTGAGGAAGTGATGAGATTTCAGAACTAGTCTCCAGTGCCTCCCTTAAAAAACCTCAGCATACCCAACAATTTCAAAATGGCACAGTGTTACATAAAGCTTTGAAAAGTAATAACTTCAGACAAACAATTTTCCTAGGGGGATTATGGCAGTGGTAAGGGCCGCACTATTATTTCAATCAGTCAACCAAAAATATAAACACAAATTCTGATCACGATTAACTATGTATTGATATTATTTATTTATTTTAATAAGTTGGTGGCTACAATAAACAAATTCAACCACAGTTCCAAGATTCTTTTTATAAGCAGCCTAGATAGAAAATGACATCCACAACTAAAAAAGGGTAATTTAAAAGTAAATTCCATTTATCTATTAAAAATCAATTGACCCTTAGCAAAGACCTGCCCTTAGTTACTGTTGCTGTTACTGTAATGTCCGACAAGCCATGGCACACTTACGCCACGTTCTCACGAAGTAAAAAATACATTGCGGAGCAAAGAGGACACTGGCAACGTGCCGACAGACAAGACAGAGCAGGTTACTTTTGGTATGAAACAAAAGTCTTAGTTTTCAAATTTTGTAATTTTTTAAGAAATTCAAGCAATAAATTCTGTTTTGTGGCTCTTTAATTTGTTGAGACAGATCACTGTAGTGCTTCAGTTTAAGCGGCACATGAACGATCATAGTTAAACATGACAGAACATCAGAATGTATTTTATTTATCTGCGGAAAGACATCAATACACAACATTTTTCATGTTTAAGTCCAATGAAGTTAATGTACTCTCTTGTCTAATTTGTTTGTCGGACAAATTGGCAGATTCGGCGTTATGATTAGTCAGATTGCTTGTCAATCAAGCTCCCCTGCAAAGGGTCAATTAGAATATCAGAGGAATTAATAGAAAATTATGATTCTGGTTATAATCATAGAGCCCTAGCAGTGGATCTATACTTTCTGTAACCACTAGACCCGATTATATTTTTACAGTCCTCAAGAATCACTGTTTAAAATGGAAGGCTTGAAAGACTATTCAGTAAGCTTTCATTATTACGAGTAACTACTCAACGCTGAGATGTATCGAAGTGATACACAACCCAAAATTGAAAATGCTCTCATCATTTACTCACCATCATGCCAACCCCATCGAGACTTTCATTATATGAGTCCATATAATGCAATCCATATAATGCAAGTGGATAGCATCCCAAAAAGTCTTCATAAACCATGCAAAACAATCATGATGCATACGACCCCAGTGGATGGATCAATGCCTTCTGAAGCAAAATGACAGGTGTGTGTTAGACTGAATGATAGTCAGTTAGAAATACCAAGGGTTCACGGACCCACTTTATATTAGGTGGCCTTAACTACTATGTACTTACATTTAAATTAATCATTTGATACAATGCACTTATTGTGTACATACATGTTCTTACATTGTACTTCTATTTTTAAACATACCTATATGTAATTACATCTGTAATTAATTTCTGTAATTACATTTATAATTACACTATTGATCCATCCCTTACACCTTAACCCACCCTTAAACCTACCCATACCACTTAATCTGTCCCTAACCTTACCCGTATCCCATCTCAATAACAGCAAAAGTATTTTGCAATTCAATATGAACACAATAAGTACACTGTACTTATTTTTTTGATGTAAGTACATAGTAGTTAAGGCCACCTAATATAAAGTGGGACCGGGTTCACACAAAACAAGGGGAGTCCGCTTTTAGCTATTATGCCGCCCGCAGTTGGAACCAGCTTCCAGAAGAGATCAGATGTGCTAAAACATTGGCCACATTTAAATCCAGACTCGAAACTCATCTGTTTAGCTGTGAATTTGTTGAATGAGCACTGTGCTATGTCCGAACTGACTGCACTGTATTTTATGGATAATCGTTTTTATTTCTAACTGTTCTAAATTCATTTTAAATCAATTTTTAAATCATTTTAAATGTTTTTAAATTTCTGGTTTTATTGTTGTGATTATTTTTTAATTATTATTTTACTTCCTTTTATGTGAAGCACTTTGAATTGCCATTGTGTATGAAATGTCCTATATAAATAAACTTGCCTTGCCTTGTGTGCCTTGCTGTGCTGATGTAGCACTTCAGGGATGGGATGCATGTGGTTTTTAAAGCATCAGTTTTGGTTTACTATCCTCGTGCATTATATGGATTATAAGAGTTGGATTATTGAATACAAAAACTTTGTATTCATCTGAAGAAAGAAATTCATGTACTGTGTATCTGGGACAGCATGAGAGTGAGTATATGATGAGAACATTTTCATTTTTGGGTGAAGTTTCCTTTTAACTAGTAAGGCCCAATTGGTAGAGGGCACAAAGATGATGGTCAGCTGTCCCACATACCTGATAAAACCACAATGTGGATTCTGTTCACTGACTGTAAATCAATGTTTACAACCGACTGAAGAGGCAAAGGTGACCAAAGGCCCAGTGTGAGCAGTGAGGAGTCTAATGGGTCGGACAGAGGAGCAGTGAATGAAAATGGCAGGCATGACAACTCTATGATCGAGTCTGGTTCGTGACAACAGATCTTTACTGTCAGCGACACACTGGACGGCGTGGAGAACACCGTGTGTTGGGAGATCTGACAGTATTGAAGTAGTGATTATGTAAAAAGCGGCACAGTTTAATCTTACTAATGGCACACAGGAGGACCACTGCTCTGACAAGCTGCAGGCATGGCGATAATCATGACAAAGCAAAGAGGAAGTGAACGTATCACAAACTCGCTCAAACAGACACCCACATACAGAAAGACAGTCTGGAGCGTTCTGACCGCTGCGTTCATGCTCTCCCTACACAATTTGAAAGTTTATGTCTCTGTTGCTTTGTGCATCCTCCTCCTGCATCTATCTCTTTCTGCAGGAGCGGGCTATTTTTGGTAGTGTGCACAGATAGTTGAGGGATTATTGCAGGGCTGGGATGTGCCTGGCAGACGTGAGAAGTGAGAAATAAGGGAGAGGAGATGGAGGTGTGAAGAGAACGATTGCTCATTCATTCGTCATTACTTTGTGATTCGGGAGTCGAAGTGGGCGCCAGCGCTGCCAGGCCAGAGTGGGACGTATCACTACAGGCCAACAACGACACAATGGACACACTGCAGCTAAATATGGTTGTCACTCCTCTACGGATCTCTTAATCCTGTTCTGTACGTACAAAGTTGTATTATTTACGGCAGCGACAACTGCACTCTGCAAGCGATTTCACTTGAAATTCAGGTTGTGTAGAGAACTGAACTATGAGTCTCTTCTCACCATTGTTTCTACCACTATCCAACTCATACATTACAATCCAGAGAGAGCTTGCTGTTTAGAAGCAGCAGCTTAATGAGCATAAACAAAATATGGTACTTAATCGATGGTGATTTCTTACAAAAATTGCTGGACAATAATATGTCTCTGGTCGCTAATAGTGCTAAATCAAACAGGTCCTGCATTCCATTTGCACACCAAACGATAATGGAGGATATTAACTCTCGCATTTAAATGCACTTGTAACTCCCAAAACTCAGTGTTTATGTGGCCAAGGAGAACAGTATACATTTGCAGGAAAACTATATGAATTTGAGGATTTACCAAGGATTTCTATGGGAGTTTGTTTCTGTTACTGTTTATTTTTTCACAGTTTTGACCATTTTCATAATTGCAACTTCATATTTCCACATTATGTGACTCAAAAGTAAATTTAGAATGATTATTTCTTGTAACTGGTACATTATCTCAAAATGAATATTTATATTTTTCATTCTGAGATGGAAACTGGCTTACATACACTTAATGTTCAAACGTTTGGGGTCAGGGTTTAAGAAATAATGTTTTTATTCAGCACAATTGCATAATCAGCATAATTACATTAATTTGACAAAAAATACATAACTTATATTATTAAATATACTTAAATATATTAGATTAGAAAACAGTTATTTTACATTGTAATAATATTTAACTATAATTATACTATATTACTGTATTTTTGAAAAAATAAATGCAGCCTATGTAAACATAAGAAACATCTTTCAAAAATATATTTAAAAAATATACATTTAATTGATTTTTGCATAAATTGTTCCTGAACACCAACAAAAGTCACAACAACAGACAAACACAGTCTACTTAAAGAGCACGAACAATACACCTATATGCCCTTATTGAACACACCGTGTAAATACTTACAAAATACTACAGGGTAGGAAAAAGTATGTGAACCCTTGGCTTTAATAACATGCTTTGGCAGCAATACCCTTCAACATTTCCTGTAATTGTGGATCAAACCTGTACAACAGTAAGGTGGAATTTTTCTTTTTACAAAACTTTCATTTTAGCAATATTCCCTAGGTGCCTGGTCAAAATCGCTCAGCTGAGGTCAGTCCAAAGCATCTCAATCCATTTTTCCATGGCAATTCCAAGGGTTCACATCCTTTTTCTGGCAACTGTACAAACGCACATAAAAGAGCAGAGTGAAAAAAGGTAGAAACATCTGTTTCAGCAATGACAGGTGTATGTTTGCTAGAACCATTGCAGGGCATTCAATTTATTGCTGTTGAGCTACTCCAATTTTAATTTGGCTTTGTGTTTGGGAATTTTATCTTCCTGAAATATTAACTTTCTCCCAGGCTTGAGGCTTCAGAATGAAGTAGGTAATCTTGCAGTATTTCCTTTGCACCATCTATTCCTCCTTCTACATTAACAAGATGCCTATATCCCGATAATGAAACACAGCCTCACAGCATGAAGATACTACCAGAATACTACATTGTAGGCATTGTGTTTTATTAGGTGTGGGCAGTGTTAGATTGCTTTTATATATTATATAATTTTTTTTAACTCTTACAATCTGTTCCAAAGCAGAGTTTTTCAAACAATGAAAAGTCATCTCACGTTCTGAAGCTGTCATTACCCTATAATGCTGCATCTAAAGAGGCACTTATACCAAGGAAAAATGTTGTAAAGTTCTTATTGTGTTTAATGCTGCAGAACTGTAGAATTAATGTAGTTTTAAATACAAAATTATGGATACAGAAAAATGAAATGAATGGAAAATAGTTAAAAATTAGAAATACTATGCTGTGTCATAGACTTGTGGCGATACTTATTAATACGGTACATCTCAATATTAACAAACAAAACAAAAAAATAAAATCCATATTTTTTTAGATTTTTCTGAACACATTGGACAGTTTAGTCCAACGTCCAATGAGACCGCACTTGTGATGCTTCAATCTAATAATGAAGATTCTAAAATAAATAAATGAATACATGAATAAAGAATGTTTTAATTTAAGAAAACAACAACAACAACGCATCAATTATGGCATTGAATAATCAATGACTATAAGAATAACCAGTAGAGTGGCCTCTGTAACTCACTGGGTATTACTAATGCCATTCTAAATTATTAAATTCTGTAATCAAATGACAAAACAAAAAACAAAATATTATCCAGATTTTTTTTATTTTTCGGAACACAACCTTGGACAGTTTAGTCCAACGTCCAATGAGACAGTACTTGTGATGCATCAATCTAATATAAAACATCAAATGACATGCACACTCACTCAACAGACACAGTGCACATGAGATTGAGGAAACACATTCTTTAAAATTAGAACGTTTATGTTGCCAAGTTCAGATTTCTGTGTCATTATTTCTAATTCTGTGCATACACATTTTTTTTTGTTCCAATTGCAATATATTATTCATGTTCTATTGCAATATATTATTCATGGTCTATTTTGGAGAAAATACTTATACCAATGGGTGAAGTAAGACATGTAGTGTATATTTTACTTCTTTTTTTTTTTATGTTCATTCAGTTTCTTAAATGGTTAGGGAAATTAATTAAATTATCATTTAATTTACAATGCCAATAAACCAATAAAAACAACTAAATAAGACCAAGAAAAAAAAAATATTTCAAACTGTTTTGTCAACACGTTCTCACTCCCAACTCGTCACATATTTTTGTTATCAACTTTTTATTGTTTTTTTTTTTTTTACACACAACATCATAACATCCATTGAAAACAAAAAAAAAAAAACAACAGACATATAATCAATACTTTAAAGAGTCCAGTCAAAAGGGAGAGAGAGAGGGAGGGAAAAAAGAAAAACACAAGTCATTTCTTTATATAATCACGTATGTTAAAAGAAAAAAACACTGCCAAGTATCAATAGTAGAGGGCTTGGCCCCATTAATTTGCGCTGTTGTACATTCACAAGTCACTATTTTCAGGAGGCTATGGATCCAATGTTTTCCCACACATGTGCGGTGTAAACCAGTTCTGTATTATTGTCTTCTTCGCAGCAGTAAAACCAGCAAACAACATTCTCTTTTGTATTAAGCTTATACAGAAACCAGAATCATCATTAAGAAGACACAAACTTGGGTTAGCAAAGCAATCAATTTGTAGTAAGGAGGATAAAACCAGGTTTACATGTGTCCACAGATTAATGACGATAGGACATTCCCAAAACATATGAAGAAAAGTATCTGATGATGCAGTATTACATATATGGCAGTTAAAATTTGGTTGTAGTTTCATTTTGAATCTTTTGTAAGGAGTTATGTGTGCTCTATGAATGACTTTGATGTGAATAAGATGATGAGCCAAGTTTTTAGATGTTAAGCTGAGGTTAGACCACACTCTCTCCCAGTCGACAGATAGATTAAGGTCAGATAATTCCCGATTCCAAATAGATTTAATAGAAAGAGGTTTTGTAATGCAATCAATAATTTTATATTAAGGAAACAGATGACCGACCAGAAGATGGTGCAATCCAATCCTGCATAGGATGAGAGGAAATGGGAGATGCCCAAGGAACTCCATACACTTTGAGAGCAGAACGTAATTGAAGAAAGACAAAATATGCGGATGCTGGTTTGCATACACTTAATGTTCAAACGTTTGGGGTCAGGGTTTAAGAAATAATGTTTTTATTCAGCACAATTGCATTAATCAGCATAATTACATTAATTTGACAAAAAATAAATAACTTATATTATTAAATATACTTAAATATATTAGATTAGAAAACAGTTATTTTACATTGTAATAATATTTAACTATAACTATACTATATTACTGTATTTTTGAACAAATAAATGCAGCCTATGTAAACAAGAGACATCTTTCAAAAATATATTAAAAAAAAATATACATTTAATTGATTTTTGCATAAATTGTTCCTGAACACCAACAAAAGTCACAACAACAGACAAACACAGTCAACTTAAAGAGCACGAACAATACACCTATATGCCCTTATTGAACACACCGTGTAAATACTTACAAAATACTACAGGGTAGGAAAAAGTATGTGAACCCTTGGCTTTAATAACATGCTTTGGCAGCAATACCCTCCAACATTTCCTGTAATTGTGGATCAAACCTGTACAACAGTAAGGTGGAATTTTTATTTTTACAAAACTTTCATTTTAGCAATATTCCCTAGGTGCCTGGTCAAAATCGCTCAGCTGAGGTCAGTCCAAAGCATCTCAATCCATTTTTCCATGGCAATTCCAAGGGTTCACATCCTTTTTCTGGCAACTGTACAAACGCACATAAAAGAGCAGAGTGAAAAAAAGGTTGAAACATCTGTTTCAGCAATGACAGGTGTGTGTTTGCTAGAACCATATGGCAGTTAAAATTTGGTTGTAGTTTCATTTTGAATCTTTTGTAAGAAGTTATGTATGCTCTATGAATGAGCCAAGACGATGAGCCAAGTTTTTAGATGTTAAGCTGAGGTTAGACCACACTCTCTCCCAGTCGACAGATAGATTAAGGTCAGATAATTCCCGATTCCAAATAGATTTAATAGAAAGAGGTTTTGTAATGCAATCAATAATTTTATTATATATTAAGGAAACAGATGACCGACCAGAAGATGGTGCAATCCAATCCTGCATAGGATGAGAGGAAATGGGAGATGCCCAAGGAACTCCATACACTTTGAGAACAGAACGTAATTGAAGAAAGACAAAATATGTGGATGCTGGTAAACAAACTTTGGTTCTTAATGTCTGAAATGAACAGAGGCCCTGGTTATTATATATATATCACCGCATGTGTTAACGCCTAAAGAAGACCAAGAGGGTTGGACAAATGGACGATTTCCGCATACAAAATTAAAATTGTGCCACAAAGGTGTACTGTTACAAAATTTGAAGGGTCCTCCTATCAGACGTTCAACTGTTTTCCAGATTTGAATAGAATTAGCCACAACGGGACCAACTCATCACATATTGAAGCTTGGTCAGGACCACTTGGCATCGCTTTTTGACTTTTTTGGCATTTTTCGACTTTTATATTTATATAATATTTATATTACGTTATTTACACATTTATGAGCAGGTTAGATGCTCCAATGAAAGTATCAATTTATATAAAATTATTTCTAATTTTTACAGGTCAGAGCTGCCATCAAGATATGCTTTTATGTGGTTTAGAGCAGCTTTAACTTACAGTATTAAAACACACACACACACACACACAATACATTAGAACACAAATATCCAAATATCTATGCTCCATACTGTATTTAGTCAACTGTGAACTGCCAGAACTCTGACTTCAGGCAACCTGCGAAGATGCTTGCCCTGTGAAAGCAGATGTATTCATATGAGCATTTACACACAATTCCAGCAGGAACATGAAGTGATTTGCTCTTAAATGAGACCTGGAGTAACTCCACTGAATCTAGCACACCAGTGAATATCCTGCCCTGTCTGTGTCCTTGTTTTCTGCTCTGAGTTCTAAAGGCATAATTCATGCCCTGATCAATCTGTGCTAAGTGCAGGACTGAAGCATTTAATCACAATCATTCCCAATCATTGCTCTGCATCTTACATAATGATGGATTGTGTGAATAGCCGTAAAACACTACATTACCGAGTAAACCAGTAAGGCTGATCAGAAATGGGTGCAGAATGGCTCTTAGAGTGGCAGGACTGAAAGATAATCAGGGAAAACGCTTTAATCTGGTTTCAATATTCACTGCACACTCTTCTGCCGCCCAGTTGCTGTCTGGGTGGTGATTTTCGCATCAACACTCCACCTCTTTAAGAAGTTCGTTCCGGGGTTTAATTCATGGCATTCTCTGCTGCACTGCAGAAAACATGAATTAGTCTTTGAGAGCCCAGAGATTAAATAAACTAAAAACTGTACTTACTGCAGGAAGGGAAAAGCAGGAAGGAAAAATGAGAAAGAGTGGGAGTAAGCCATAGGTTCTGGCAATTAAAACAGACATCAAAATCTCTATTTTGACCTTTTCATGACTGTAGTTTGCCCTGATCGACTCAGAGAGGGAAGAAATTCTCCCTAAATGCATTTTCTGTTCATTTCCTTCTACAATCACCTATTCCATTCTCTGAATTGTTGGCATGTGGTTGAAATCTGAATCTTTCCACCTAATTACATTGCAGTCTGCCATCAATCATGTGTCTAATGGTTTCAAAGTCTATGATTTGACAGTTAGGACCGGCACTTTTTGTTTGTCTTCTCCCTCCTGTCTCTTGCAAGATGGGGTGTCATAAATCTACAAACTTTTCCTCCCTGGTCCTCATCTCTCCTTCATACTTTCTGTTATTCTGTTCTTTCACTCTGAAGTTCCAGTAGGGTAGAGGAAAGTTCTGTTGTATGACTGAAAACAAATCCCATAATTTACTATAAACCAAGCCTGTGTCTCAAGATTTTATTTTTTTATTTTTTTACTTTTATTCAGAAGTGATGCATTAAGGTGATCAAAACTGTCAGTAAAAACCTTTACGTTATAAAAAAAAAAATCAATTTCAAATAAATATTCTATGGAAGACTGGAATAATGGCTGCTGAAAATTCAGCTTTGTCATCAAAGGAATAAATAATATTTTAGAATATATAATAATAGAAAAGTTCTCTTTTTTGTAATATTGTAATAATATCTCACAGTATTACCATTTTCACTGTATACTTCATATAAATTCAGACTTTAAAAAAAACAAAAAAAAACTTACTTTTGAATGGAAGTGTACATACCTACAGAACTTTTCTTTTTTTATATATAAAATTCAGTACATACTCTGAAAGTACAGGAATTTGGACGAGCTCAAGATGTGGCCCAGAGCGCTGAGGGACGTCAAAACTGGAAGAAAGTGCAGTAGAAAAGTGAAATCATGACTCCACAGAAAACAACTTGTCCATGTTTCAACAGTGGACTCCTATAAGAATAAACATTTCCAAACCCTAGTGAACAGCTCATCTAGACAGCACTTTGTATCATGTAAACTCTTGAGAATTTATTCTGTCCACAGTTGGACTAAAAAAAAATTTGTCTTTTTTTTTTTTAATGATTTAAAAAAAAATCATTCCTTTAGTCAAAGTTAGTCAAGTCATGTAAACTATTTGTCTGCTTTTCCATTGGTAAGCATCGCATTGTGGTAACGCGCAGACTCAAAAAAAACTCAAATCTTTTTTTGTAAAATGATCACAGAAAGGATGCTAAATGAGCTCCACTCTTACAAGACCGCTGGGCCATTTTTTCACTCTCAGCTTAACCGCTCCTTGTTCAGATAAATTAAAAGCAGAAATTTAGGTTCATTTTAGATTCCTTGACACATTGATATCAGTCATCTAGAAGTGGCTCTAAATGTCGTGACTCTCCAGGTTCAAAGCCAAACCTTTCTGAGGCAAGAGAAAGGACTCACGTTTGTCATAAGTGGACTATTGGAATCCACCCAAACCGAAGGGCAGTCAAAGGTCTGCTTTGAAGATAAGAGGCTGCAATTACAGAAAGCAGAAGGGATCATTTAGGGACAAATCGTGAAAGTCCGTCTTCCGTTTCGTCCCGCACAAAGGAAGAGAAGGTTTGGCGCTTCTAAAAGTTAGAGCAAACCTTGCTGGCGGGGTTGATTGTTTTAAATCCGTGCACGTACGTTTCACAGAGTGCCAAAGCTTTGAGGTCGACCAAGCCTCTCCTCTGAGACGAGACCCCAAACATCCTCTAAATTAGAGGTCAAGAGAGAAGTGACATCGGCTTCTTTTATACAGCACCCCTCGTGCCCAGCAAACGACATCCCACTGCGAGCAAGGCAGCTGGGGTCAGTCAGAGAAACATCAGTCTGATTGAACTAAAGAGGGAAAAGAAAGAGCAAGAGATGAAGAGAAAGCTGTTGAGTGCCATAAGAACTGTAATGAAGAGGGTGAGGGTTTCCTTTATAACTGTCTTTGAAACTCTTTCTACTCTACCATGATGGCCATATCAAGTATGTCAAAGCAAGGGTTAGTGTTTTAGCCTTTCTAACTCTTATGGACAAACACCTTTCAGTGTGTATTGTCAGTGTATTTACAATATATACCGATTCAGGATATGTGTATCTTGCAATATGCATGCGTTTTGCTTGAGGATCCCATCAATACCAGAGACATCCTATCATGTGCGCACTTGGAGATCAGATACAGAGAATACTGCAGATCAAAACAGAAGTTTGAGGGAGGCAAGTCAATGGATATTTAATTTACGTTCAATTCCTTCTCCCCTGTGATCTTCCTCCACATTTCACACAATTTCAGAATATAATAATATTGGGTCTGATCTGTGTAAGCGAGGCTTGCATGTGCTCAGAGGCACAGAACTTGATGTTCAATGGTTTGACTGTCTTACTGCCAAGCTGCAGGAACATTGACACATGCACACTTGTGTTTTCTCACTCACACACAAACACACTACTGGTATTTCACAAATTCACACACTACTGGTATTTTTTATTTTTTTTTAAAGCCTATAAAGCCTGCAATAATGTTCTTAAAAATACAGTACAAAAAGTAATAATCTGAAACATCATTACAATTTAAAATGACTGTTTTCCATTTTAATAAATTTTAAAAAGTAATTTATTCCTGAGATGGCAAAGCTGAATTTTCAGCGTCATTACTCCAGTCTTCAGTGTGACATGATCCTTCAGAAATCATTCTGATTTGGTGCTCAACAAACAAACAAACAATAAAGATCTTACAAACCCAGAACTTCTGATCAGTAGAAAATATCCACACATGAACACAAATGTAAACATATATAGGCCTACATGAACCTATTAAATCTTTCCACTGTTAAGCGAAAGAAATAATTGATATTATAAAAAGAAATTCCATTGCCAAAACTCCATAAAAGTATCTTATATTGGCTGTGTCTCAAAACCTAATGAGCTGACTCACTCTACATTAAATGGCCCGTTGTCTACATAAACAGCATTTTAATTAAAACACAATCTCATAAGTGTCTCATTTAAGATGTTGTTCATAGAAAGAACTCAGCTTCATTAGCAGGCGTTTCACATGTGCGCCATGCAGTATATCGAACCGCACAAGATTCATCTGATGCCAAAGTCTTATCAAAGCCTGTCAGTCTGCTTACTACACTCTAAAAAATTCTGGGTTAAATACAAACCAGTGCTAGATAAAATATGGACAAACCCAGTGACTGAGGTGTTTTCAACCAACAGTTGGGTTAAATGTATATAACTCAGCATTTTTATAGCCATCTTAGCTAATTCTGGGCAGCTATTATCTATCTAAAGTTGTGTCTTATGATGATGCAAATTTAAGCACTTGATCAAGCAATCAACATTGATGACCCAATTACATGCGACATGATGACAGGTCGTGTATTAAAACGTAGCTGGTGTTTATCAACGTCGCTGTAAAATGTTAGAGCATCTTCGGTATACATCTTTTAAAAAGACATAAAATGTCCCTGACACGCTAATATACAATAAAACATTAGATCCACTAAACACACTGCCAGTGAGAGCTCCTTGTTTATAGTACATGTAGTTTGTTCAGTGAAGAAGCAATCATTTACAAATATTCGCATTACTATACATATGAAAAAGTAATTGTATACTAACTTTTACTGCAAACGTTTTTTAAACAGAGCATTATGGAGTTATTCATGTTGTGCCTCACAGTAGGCATATTTTATATTTCACCTCTTCCAGCCAGCTGTCATTGAAATGGCACCCTGGCATGTTGATGGAGACAGGACATGCGGATACAATTTTTCAGAGTGCTAGTCAAGTTTGGTGTGAGATATACAGCAGGGTTTAGAAATAACTTTTTTCCCCTGCACTGACCACTGTCATAAAGTATTTCAGGGCTCTAGACTGCGACCAAAATGATTGCATATGTGACCATTTTTTGAGAACATGCAAGTTTATTGGCTTATGACATAGCAAAAGAGGAACTCACAAAATTCACAAAATTCAAATCATATAATAATAGAAATGAAAAAGAACAGGTTGAATGTTATTTCCACATTTGTTACCATAACTATTAACTATGATTACGGAAAAACTATTCATTCATAAATCTCATGCTGTAGCCAAAAAAACAAAAACAAAAAGTGCGACCAAATCAAGTGCTGTTGTGACCAACTGGGAAAGTTTGTCGCACCAGTGTGACCAGTGGGAATAATGAATCTAGAGCCCTGTATATCATTATTAATTTGTATTCAAATTTTCTTGTCCGTGTGGTAATGGGATTATTTAGTTGTTTACATTTACACAATATACACACTCTGGAATGTTTGATTCTGATTGCATAATGTCAGCTTACAGTGGTCAAATACTGCTGTATATGAGTAGTATACCATGTATACACTACCACTCAAAGTTTGAGGTCTGTAACATTTTTTAGATGTTTTTCAGTCTGTTATGCTCACCAATGATGCATTTAATCAAAAATACAGTAAAAACTGTAATATTGCGAAATGTTACTACAATTTAAAATAACTTTTCTATTTTATATATTTTAAATTGTAACGTATTCCTCTGATGCCAAAGCTGAATTTTTTGCAGCCATTACTGCAGTCTTCAGTGTCACATGATCCTTCAGAAATCATACTAATATGCTGATTTGGTGCTCAAGTTGAAAACAGTTATTTGTGCGGAAACATTTTTTTTTTTTTTTTCAAAGCATCCTGAAAAAACAAAGTGTTTATTTGAAATAGACAATTTGTAACAATGAAACATTTGATGTCATTTTTGATCAAATGATGTGTCCTTGCTGAATAAAACTCTTAATTACTTTAAATAAATAATAGCAAATAAAATAAAATAAAAAATTAATTATACTGACCCCCCAAACTGAGAACAGCTGAGAAAAGCCTTGGGTCAAGAGCACCCTAAAATTCTTTTGGTGACTCAAAGGTTTTGAGATACATCCATCAAATTTAATTAAGCAACAAACAGGACACCTTTAACCCAACTTTTACATTTAAATTTTTTATTTTTCCCAGAGAAAAGAGAATTCCATCTCCAGTCACAATGATTAATCTAAGCCAAAGGTGCCCAATGCTGTTCCTAAAAAAGGCCACTGTCCTACAGAGTTTTAGTGCATTCACACCATGCCATAATTACCATAATTACTAGAGGCCAACCCTTGAGACTATGCATTTCTAAATGCATAGAATAAAATACATAGTACTATAACACCAAATTAATTTGCCAAAACCACAAAACAACAATAGTTATGCAAAATAACGCCTTATAAATACAATTTTAATGTTTGTATAAGCAAAATATTAGACGTTAGTTATCCAACTCAGAGCTAGCTACATTAAACTATTTCATTAAAATGTCTTTTTTTTATTTTCAGGTTAGACAATGTAATGTGGAAGAGTCTTGTGCAATGCATCTCAAAGGGTTTATCTCGTTTTGGTACCTAATGAATAGAAATAGATGGTAGAATGGGCTCTGTCATTCTGTAAAGCCATTGTGTGTTATTGCGAGTTCTACTAGGACGTGAATGCTTTTTTCAAATTGTAATCTCTTAATTACAGTAATCCTGACTTGGTGCGAATGCACCTTTAAGCTCAAACCCTAATTAATGACATGTGAATCAGCTAATCAAGGTCTTTAGTATTGTTAGAAACATCCAGGCAGGTGTGTTGAAGCAAGTTAAAGCTAAACTGCAGGACGCTGGAGCAGCACTGGGCACACTTAATCAAGCGGACTCAAAATCTGAAGGTATAAGAGAATTGAGAATCATGGTTTGCATTTGCAATGCAGAATTAGAATGGAAAAAACAGACAATTATAAGAGAAATTAGAAACATGAGGTTAAGGAACAAAACAATTGAACTAATTTCTCAACTGAAAGCCTGATAAGGAGAACACTGTACTTGTGGAAAAACAGATGTGTAGGCATTGTGATAGAGAATGAACAAAGTGAAGAAAACAAAAGAGGAGCAGAGGAGAGGAGAAGGAGGAGAAAGGAAGAAGTGAAGAGGGAGCGCGTGCAGTAATTACGTCCCTCTTTGGGACTGAGCTTCAGAAAAGCTGCAGGATGCTATAATTCTTGTCTTGATGATGATTTAAAATCTGCAATTCACCAACGGCCTTCATGATACACTGGAGATTTTGCCTCGGTATAGCCAATAAACGCTATATAGCAGTCCTAATTGAGATGCAGATGCAATCTCCGTGTGCAAAAACAGTGTGATCATGCGACAACCCAGGTTCCTACACATTAGTGCCTTTGACATCTATTACCGTGCTGATATATTCAGATAAGACTCGCCGCTTGAGTTCCTCTTTTCAGCTTACACTTGCATGTTTGCGATGAAAACAGGCTGACCATCTTTCCAGAACAAAAATGATAAACTTTCATAAAGTCCACCAAAGCCATCAGTGTAATAAACCCGCAAAGAGGTTTATTATTCAAAAAGGGAGATCAGTTCAGCACAGACTGTTTTTGTGAAATAAATTGCAAATATAGTGCAGGAATGAACTAAATAAATTGAGAATGGGCTGAAAGACTCCTTCTACGACCGGTAACACCTATAAAAAATGGCAGGTATTATTACAGCTTCAGAGCCTCGGGAAGTCACATCTAAGGAAAAGAGCCATAATGTGAGAGAGTGATCATGAACATTAAGATAATCTATAATGAGGCAGATGAAGTGCGTTTCAGAGACGGTGTTACTCAGCCAGACTTTTTCACTATGTACACACGTTAGAGTGCATGACAGCGAGCCCTGTGTGGCCAACTCTCTCTCGTACCATACCACCAACGCACAACAGCTCTGCCTCTTCAATTAATGAAGAGGAGGAGAGTCATGCCGCACTTAGTCACTATTCATTCCCATCTCATTCTGATGAATTCACCAGAAATGCAATACCTTTAATGATGGAGACTGTGACACCATAATAGACACTAGCTGGATGTGAACACACTAAAATGACAGGTAACACTTTATTTTGATGGTACCTTTTGAACATTTTGTTGACACTAAGTAATGTTGCAACTACATGTCAACAAACACTCATAAGAGTATTAGTAGACTCTCTGCTTCATATCTACTAACTCCTTATTGTGTTGGTCTCCCAACAGATATTCTACTGACTATAAGTAACTTTGCAAGAACGTGTCAACTTAATCAAACCCTAACCCTACCGGTCAACTAATACACTACTAACACTTTAATGTGAGTTAGTAGAAATGTAGGTGCAACATTACTTATAATCAATAGAATGTGTTAAAGGGACCATCAAAATAAAGTGAAACCAAATTGCAATATTAAGGGTGCTTGCACACTAGAGGAATCTCTGATGGAGCGTTTGACGGATGCAAAAGTGCAGGCTATGGAAAGAGTTGGAATCAAGTAAGAATACAGCAGGAATGTCATACAACTTAATTTTTTTATTTATTTTATTTATTTTTTGGGTTGTATAACAGAGCATCAACTATGCTTCACTTCTGCAAACCCTTCCAATGCACCGTAATTGTCAGAATCAACAGATTCACAGTGTAGACACCCTTAAGACAGTGCAAGTAAATAAAAAAACAGTAAACAACAATTACTATACAAAGATTATGCATAATATGCATTAAATAACAAATAATGTGTCATGCATGTTATACATAGTATGAGATAAATATATTTCAAACACATTTTATCATTTATTTTTCACTATGGGTTACATAATGCTAAGTATACTACAAATAAATTTACATATTTATGTGCTTAATAAAAAATACCCTGCAATTGTACTTTTAGTATACTAAATGCTTTTTAATTGTGCAGAAATAGCGCTGAAGTCCAACTAAAGATACACTGAAGCATATTTGATTGTGCTAAAGTGGAGCTATTGCAAGTATACTTCAGGTGCACTTTAAATATCTTGCATTTAAAGACCGATATTATTCAAAGATCGTACAATCCTCATCAATAGTGACATTAAAGCACATTTTAGGCTTAATATTAAGAAATGTGCATTGTGCATAAATAGTACTCCAAATAAAGTTTAATTATAATTTTTATATCAGTAAGTCTCAAGCGATTTGTCGGTAAATATGTTAATAGATTTGAACTATACTTAGTATGAAATAAATGTATTTTAAAGACATTATTTTTTACTAGTGACATTTTGAACCATTTTAAAGATCAGCAATACAAGAAACATCAAGACAGACTAAACAGAAAGAAAACAGTAGGAAGCACAGTTGACTTTGTTCATTGTCTGAATGATTTTCTCTCAGGAAACGAAAAAAAGAACACACACACATATATATACTAAATATAATCAATGTAATCTCATATACTATTAATATACTACCTCTCTCTCTCTCTCATCACTAATTGACTGTATTTACCATGTTGACATCCAGCATGTCGTTATGTAATCTGGCAGGTCGCTTTTAAGGTCTTTTAATGAGTCTCTCCCGCTGTCTCTTTCAATACATCCTCATAATGAGTATTTCCCTGAGTGAATCATTGAGGATCAGGCATGACGAAGTCAAGCCCCAATTGTGTGTCCTGTAACTGGTCATGTTGGGACATTGCAAAGCACTGACAGCCAGAGCAGAGACAGAGTCACTCAAATGAATAAACAAAGCAAACCAGGACACCCACCGCAAGAGGAGTTAAAAAATAAATTTCCTTTTTGTAAAAAGTGTCTGTTTGCCCTGTAAAATCACATATAAGTATGTAATAAAGTCTGGAGTAATTGAATACGTGACTTGAATGAGGAGGGAGAGGTAAGAGGAGAGGAAAACAGAAGAGACGATGTGAGGTGGAGGAGTCTTGTAACATCTCAAAGGGTGTATCTCGTTATGGTACCTAATGAAAGGGAATAGATGGTAGAATGGGTTCTGTCATTCTGGGGAGCCATCGTGTGTAACCATATGGAGTCAGTTCTATGTGTGTGTGAGCGATGAAAACACTTACACACAGTACCGCCCACCCTCACAAAAAACATGACTTCCATTTGAAGCTTTATGACAAAGAGAAGCCGTAGACACACAGATGATGTTCTCCCGTTGTGTGGATGGTGATGGATTTATCATCATTAGTTCTATCAATAATAATGAGTGTAGGGGAGTTTCTCACCTTCAGCAGAGATTTGATGAAACGAACAATTACGTAAATGCTGAGAAATAATAATTTGAAAATGAATTATAAAACAGATAGCCCGCATTGAGAGCACCGGGAGAAGTTGCCACGCCACCGGAATTTATTTGAATCTTGTTGCGTCCGAGTGGCCGCATTATTTTACTGGGATGTCAATTTTAATATCATCAGCTTAATATCAAGAATATGATATTTATTAATAGACTGAACAGGAACAACTGTTTATCTTAAAATCAGCTCACACACTCAATCGATATTCCTTTGGGGGGTGCTGTAGCTCTCTTATTTAACCCTTTTTTAATACACTACAAATATATGTGAGATTATTAGCAGAAATCATACCATGTGTCATACTCGCGGGGACAGTATGCTTGGAAATAATATTTCATGTCTTCCATTGCATTCGTTATTTGTAGTGCGCTTAAGCTTTGTGTCTCAGCAAAATCAGTTTTATAACGAAACACAAATTATGTGTCTTACAATAATGTGATTTTCAAGATCTTTAATGTGGCATGACAGATCGCTGTATTTATGTGAATAAATTCATTACATTATTGTGAAAATTCCACCACCTACTCCGCAAAAACGTCCCAAACTTTCATTCCTCACAGCCTGTCTAATTAAACCAACACGGTCTCACCCCAACTAGTCATATTGACTCTTGGTCAGGACCCTTTGGCGTCGCTTTTTGACGCTCAAGGTACTCCTTTAGCATCATTTTTCGACGCACAGAGTCCTCCATTGTTTTCAGTTGTTTGTCTTCATTTAATGGTTCCCATGCATTTGTATTAAATATGAATAATTTATATAAATTTATACTTTCATTGGAGCACGTAACCCCACCCCTACCCTAAACCTACCCACTTCTGAACAATATAAAACACGTAACAGACAAATAAAAGTACAGCCACAGGTATTTATTGCAAAAAACAACCATAAACAAGCAGAATAAACGCATTACAAACATGTCGTGTTGCATTCCAAGTTTTCTGAAGCCATACGATATCTTTATGCGAAGAAGAGAGTAAAACAAAGGTTTAAATCGCTGAAAATGATCCCGCTCCGTTAACGCGCTCACATCTCATTCAAATGATACTCCCATAGCATGACGCAATTGGTCACGAGACACTCAAGAGCCAATGGCATTTCACAACAGTATGACGCAATCGGTCACGAGACACACAAGAGCCAATTGCTAACGTAAGGCTTCTTCTGGCGGCATTTTTTGAATTCGCACACAGAGACAGCACACAGGAAGAGCTTTACGGCGGACGGAGACGGCGATCGCGTCTATTCTTCTCACAAATCAATCGTTTTGCCTCGAAAGACTTGGAATATTATTATTATTATTTTTAATTATGACGGTTGTTGTATCTGCCTGTTATATCTTGTGTTTTATTGACAAATGGTAGGTTTAGGGGCAGGGGTTGGGTACGTGCTCATAAATGTGTAAATAGTGTAATATAAATAAAACTGTTGTGACACACCCCAACATATATGCAACAATGGCAATATTATTGCCCAATATATAATTTAATCATGACGATAAGCCTTTGCGTAGGCATATTGACGCTAAGGGTTTCTTATTTAAAGCAATGGAGGACCCTGCACGTCGAAAAATGACACTAAAGGGGTACCCTGTGAGTCAAAAAGAGACGCCAAAGGGTCCTGACCAAGCGTCAATATGTGACGAGTTGGGAGTGAGACCGTGTTGATTAAACAGCAATAAAACGTTCTAAAGGTTGAAATGGACTCACATTTGTTAACATGTTATATTGTTGCCTTTTCTGCTGTAAACGTTTAAGTGACTATTCACAAACTGTTTTATTAATGGTATACTGTAAATGAGGACATAATATTTAACGTCTTCCATTCATTATTTGTAGCGCGCCAGCCAACCAGTAATCACGACAATTTTGTGATTTGTTGCTTTTACACACAGCTCAGCTTTCAAATTCTGCCAGTTTTATAACGAAATACAAATTATAAATGTGTTTTGCTCTTTATTCCAAGTTCATAGCAAGATATAAATTGAAGGAACGGCATAAAAAAAAAGTTTAGCCTAATTTATAATGAACATGTCTCGTCGTTCGTTATTATAATCAGAAAGATGATTGACTCACATGCCGCTTAACAAACACATTATTGCAATATAGCCTACATATTGTTTGTATTTCGCTATAAAACTGACAGATTTTGAAAACTGAGATTTGGAATATCTCCCTGTGCTCTAAATCCGGGTCATTTGCATGAGCAAAAGGCTAGAATAGCCTATATCAAAATATTATAACTATAATCTTTATTCTCAAAACATTTCGACTTTATTCTCGCAGTGTTTCGACTTTATTCTCGTAGTGTTTCGACTTTATTCTCGAAACATTTCGATTTTATTCTCGAAATATTACAACTTTAATCTCGTAATCTTAGATTTATTTTTTTTTTTTAACGAGGCACTAAAACGCCGTCGTAATTAACAGACTGAACAGGAACAACTGTTTATCTTAACATCAGCTCACACACTCAATCGATATTCCTTTGGGGGGCGCTGTAGCTCTCTTATTTAACCCTTTTTTAATACACTACAAATTTATGTGGGATTATTAGCAGAAATCATATCATGTGTCATACTCGCGGGGACAGTATGCTTGGAAATAATATGTCATGTCTTCAATTGCATTCGTTATTTGTAGTGCGCCAGCCACCCAATAGCAATTAAGCTTTGGGCTTTTAGTGCTTTTAATATAAAACAAAGTCTCAGCTTTCAAAATCAGTTTTATAACGAAACACAAATTATGTGTCTTACAATAATGTGATTTTCAAGCTCTTTAATGTGGCATGACAGGTCGCTGTATTTATGTGAATCAGTTCATTAAATTATTGTGAAAATTCCACCACCTACTCCGCAAAAACATCTGTGGCGTCCAAACTTTCATTCCTCACATGTAGCCTGTCTAATTAAACAGCAATAAAACGTTCTAAAGGTTGAAGTGGACTCAAATTTGTTAACATACTTTATATTGTTGTCTTTTCTGCTGTAAACGTTAAGTGACTATTCACAAAAACTGTTTTATTCATGGTATAGGCCTACTGTAAATGAGGAAATAATTTTTAACGTCTTCCATTCATTATTTGTAGCGCACCAGTCAACCAGTAATCGCAACAATTTTGTGCTTTGTTGCTTTTACACACAGCTCAGCTTTCAAATTCTGCCACATTGCACTGGCTCCCTATAAAGTTTAGAGTCGATTTTAAGATCCTTCTTTTTGCATACAAGGCATTGCGTAATTCTGCCCCGGATTATATTTGTGCTCTCATTAAGCCATATACAGCCTCTAGGTCTCTAAGATCTAGTGATCAGTTACTTTTATCTGTCCCCCGTTCACGCTGTAAAACAAAAGGTGATCGAGCTTTCTCAGTAGTGGCCCCAAAGCTGTGGAACAGTCTACCTTTCAACATCAGAGCTTCTCCATCATTGGATGCTTTTAAATCTAGCTTAAAGACTTATTTTTACTCTTTAGCATTTGAGTGATGATGTGTAGGTATTTTGAATAGTTTAACTGGAGTTTTATGAAATTGCATTTTAATTGTTTTTTGATACTTGTTCTTCCTGTTGTCTCACCTTCCCTTTTCTTTTAAATTGTTATTTTTATTGTAAAGCACTTTGGATCAATTACAGTTGTGTTAAACTTGTGCTCTATAAATAAAATTTGCCTTGCCTTGCCTTGCCTTGCCAGTTTTATAACGAAATTCAAATTATACATGTGTTTTTGCTCTTTATTTCAAGCTTATAGCAAGATATATATTGAAGGAACATAAGGCATGAAAAAAAAAAAAAAAACAGTTTAGCCTAATTTATAATGAAAATAATGTCTCGTCGTTCGTTATTGTAATCGGAAAGATGACTGACTCAGATGCCGCTTGACAAACACATTGCAATAAAGCCTACATATTGTTTGTATTTCGCTATAAAACTGACAGATTTTGAAAACTGAGATTTGGAATATCTCCCGGTGCTCCAATTCCGGGCCATCTGCATGAGCAAAAGGCTAGAATAGCCTATATCAAAATATTATAACTATATAATCTTTATTCTCAAAACATTTAATCTCGAAACATTTTGACTTTATTCTCGTAGTGTTTCGACTTTATTCTCGAAATATTTCGACTTTATTCTCGTAGTTTCGACTTTATTCTCGAAATATTACGACTTTAATCTCGTAATCTTAGATTTTTTTTATTTTTTAACAAGGCACTAAACCTACGTCGTAGGAAACAAACAAAACTGACAAAAGAAAATTCTTCGATTTTAGAATAATGTACCTTACTACACTGTGATGATTTTGATTGCTGTAATGCATGGGTGTTTTCTCCAAGAAGACGAGAGAAGTGTCTCATAAATAAAAAGCAAAATAAAATAAAAGCTCACCAACAGATAAAAGCATCACAATAATCCACAGTCAATATGACTACAGTCCATCAAACATATTGTGAAGTGAAAAGCTATGTGTTTGTAAGAAACAAATCCATCATTACAACATTTTAACCATTGCTACTGGCTAAAATACCAGTCCATAACCCATAACACCACTACCTCCTGTGAAAAACTCTATCCCCTGTCTCATGTCAGAACCCTCTGACATGTTTGTTTAGAACTGTTTTCGCTTGTAAACCATGCTTAATTCATGCATCCATGCAGTCTGTGAAGTTAAAAATATCTTGATGAATTTGTAATAAACAAGGTGTAAATAAACACAGTGGTCTCAAGATGCATTTTTTTTAGTCTTAAATACGCAATGCTCAGAAGGAGATACAAAATGCAAGAGCCAAAAATGTCTGTCTGAAAGTGTATGTCGATCAGCATTTAAAGATATAGGGCACATTGCATGGCCCTTCAACTGGCAGGTATTCAACAAATAAACCAGATACATGTCTATAACCTTTATTGCACAAAACTATCACAATTCTCACAAAAATGGAGATCAATGTATTATGCATGAAAATGGGAACATTGCTCACAGCATGCGATCTGAGACTGACAGTAACTGTCTTGAAATTTATTACTGAGTGCGGTGAATTTGTTACACAAGCGGCGTTTTGATGGCTGTAGTGGCGGCGCTTTAAAGGGGATGAATTTAGAGATGAAACTTCGCTGACAGTCTAACAGCATGTTAAAGCAAAACACACTCTCAGCATGCTAAAATCCTGCTGAAGAAGCTGCATCATTGAATTCATCTAATTTAAATTAATTTTATGATTGACATTTGAATAGTCAGCTTTCTTAACCCTTCACTACCTGTGACCAGCACACCTGGTAAATTCAATATTAATTCTTGGCAGCTATTAACAGATATAGCTGTATACGCATGTTAAATGGTAGTTCATCCATAAATGAAAATTCTGTCATTAATTACTGTCTAATTACTGTTTAATTACTGTCATTAATCTGTCAATTAATTAAAGTGATTTAACTAGAAATAATCAAAACATTAATGTTTTTACACCTGATAAATCTAATGTGAGATTTAATGCATTCAAAAAAACACAATTAAAACAAACATTTAATGTTAAATATAGCTGCAAGCAGCGATTACCGGGGTTCAAGCACATTAAGGCCTTTAAGTTGGTATGCTTTTAGGGTCTAGGCCAACCTAGATGTATGGCTGACAGTAAAAGACATCCAAAACGGAGAATAGGCTCACAGACACATATACACAAAAATGAAATGGTTAAACTATTATATTAATACTCAATAAGCATGCTTTCACACACACACACACACACACACACACACACACACACACACACACACACACAGACATACATGCACACACATTTTGTTGCAGAGATAGATAATTGAAATAAGTGATAAGTGACAATACTTATTGCAAGTCTTCTCTTTTTAAGAGTTTGTGTGTCATTTTCAGGTTTCACTGTAATCATAATCTGGCATAATTGTAAAAACTTATGTCTGCATGAACAAAATGGTAAACTGACTAAATGTAATCTCAAATGTTAAAACAGTGATTTTATAATGTCTAAGCATGAATCCAACAAACCTATGAACAGTACTGTTTTAGTTAATTGAATGAGTCCATTAGTGTTTTTCCACTGCCATCTAGTGGTTATATTTGCAATTTCACAAAACACTGTGTTTTTAAACTTAAGAACTATTATAGTGTTATTTTTTGCCCAATCTCTCTTAAATTTTGCATGCTTGTTTAGAATGAAGTTATGCATCATTTTACACAATTCTGAGAAGTTGAGGGCTTTCTTTTAGGATTTATAGGCGTCTGGGTACACTATGTAAAGGACATATTATAAAATGACCGGTTTATAGTTGTCCAAATGCAAATGTTCAACATTTTTTGATAATTATTGACCTAGAGAGTCTAGAGAATAGTACTGCACTGATTTTATTGATTTTTTTGAGTTAAAAACCAAGGACTAGTTCACAAAGGTAGGTTTTTTAAATAATCTCAAATACTTAAAGAACAGTTTGATTGACAGCAGTGATCCTAGAGGAAAAAATTTAACATTTTTTTGATAATTGATCTAGAGAGTCCAGAGAATATTACTGCGGTGGTTTGATCGAGATTGAGCAAAAAAACCTAGGACTAATTCGCAAAATTGGTAAAAAAAAAATTCGTAAAATTGGTAAAATTTTAAATGTTTTGGCGCCCCATTGCGACAGTGAGTCGAAATTTCAACTTTTTTTTTTTTTTGATAATTATTGATATTCACTGTACAGAAAACATTTATGCAGTGGTTCAGTTCCGATCGGGCAAAATACCTAGGACTAGTTCGCAAAAGTAGGTTTTGGACATAACTCAATTTTGCGGAAAACCCGGACCTCACAGCTTTTTAGGCTTTTAATCTTGCTGACCCAAGGATTCCAAGTCTTTTGAGTCTACGACAAGCTATTTAGGAGCTATGAGCAATTTTACAGTTTTTTTTTTTTTTTTCTCGCTGTAGCGCCCCCTATTGGCCGATTGGGCTGAGACTTTGATAGGTTCTCCACAAATTGAGCTCTATCTTTCGACCAAGTTTCAAGTCTCTAGGCCTTACGGTTTGGTCTGCACGATCAGTTTTTAGGGCAGAAAAATAATTTTAAAAATCCTTACAATTACAATATGGTTTCAGCACTACGTGTTGGAACCCCTAATAATTAAAAAAGATAAATATTTTAACAATGTCCTTACTACGTTTCTGGGCATGGGAAAATCAATGTAAGCATCTCAGAAAGTGCAGTCAGCTTAATTTTTTATGATTTCAGTAGTAATAAAGTACACAAAAGACTGTCATAGGTGGTTGCAATGACGCTGCTATGTAGTTGCTAAGATGTTCTAAGTAGTTCTTAAGGTGAGGTCAAATTAGAGAAATTTCTTCAAAATTTCAAATATGAAATCTGCGTAGGGAAATCTTTGGCAAAATCCCAGATCACATGGATTCCTCTTGAAATGACTAATGACTATACTGACAACAGACTGGCTAAAGTAAAAAAACAACAACAAACAAACAAAAAAAAAAAACATTCAGACTATAGAGCAAATGGTGCAGAAACAATTATGTACTGAAGTTTAATATTTGGGGTTTGGGATTAGCTGTCAGATATGACACATTTTGTTACTCATGCCTTCTATATAATGCACACTGCAGATTCATGCTTCTGACATTCAGTTTATCTTCTCTACCATCCACATAAAGAGGGTCTTGAGCTAGTATGTGTGTTCATGAGAGATATTATGCAAGAAAATGAAAATGTGTGCTGACAGTCATGTCCAAAAATACCTAATTCCAAATGACAACATCCTTGCTGATTGGCTTGTTTTTCAATAAAGCTTGGTTACACTTCTGATGAAGAGAGGTGACCAACAAGCATACTAATGACCTGTTTTACATGTGTGTGGGCGAATGAATGTGTGTGTGTGAGAGGGAGAAATGGATGGAGAGGAAGTGAGAAAGGCACTGAGAGAAAGAGAGAACGTGTTTGTTTCTAGCAGTTCCTGGCCCTTGCTCTTTCCAAAAGGCTCATTCGGACTACAGACACTGCATTGTATTATAGCCGGTGAAAGGTAGGAGAGATTCTGGACTCGAGAGGATCCTTGGATCGTCTCTTCAGGGACTGTTGTACTGGCAGGAAATAGGCTAACACATGATAGGACAACAATAATATTGGGTTGATGAGACATTTTGCCCAATCATAGATTTTACAATGCATTTCAATGATTAATTTCTCCAAGATTTGTGATGTGGCGGAGAAAGGGGATGTGTATTTGGGGAAAGCGGTAATGCCAGCATCACAGATGCAAAGAGCCACACGATTGAAACCTGATGTGAAGTACTGTACCACACTGCCACCGAGAGGACAGACTGAGAAGTGCAGCATGTGTCAGTATCCTTTCCTTTCACCTGCAAACCTTGAGATTTCCGCACAATACCCAAAAATGCTCTTGAAAAACTACTTAGTACTTTTAAAAAAAGACTGTGAAATCACATCGGTTCAACCCTTCTTTCAGTGTCTCTTCCAGTGTCCAGTTTTTAACATCCTGTTGTTGTTCTAAACCTATTAGCTGAGGATATATACAGTATTTTGCTTTAAATCACAACTTTCTCTATTGCTTTTCCTCTGTCTTTCTCTTTCAGTGCAGTGTGTTTATGCTACATGTTTGTCTAGTGAGTTTTTCATCAGCTTAACTCCTTGGCAGTTTAGTCAATATGCTGTAATGAAGGCTGCTTTCATGATTGTGTCGGCTTATTCCCAGTGATGGTGGGTTGCCTATAATTCGAAGTAATGGTTTTCAGCCCGTTGATTTATTGATTAGAGTGATTTGAAGCTTAAAAAAATAAATAAATCACAAACAGAAAAGAAAGGAGAAGCAAGAAGGTAAACAATGTTTCCATAATCATTTTTAATGGAACTGGTACTAAGTACTGGTACTTCTTTTGACCTGGCAAGATACTATGTTTGTAGAGATGTGAATTCTACATTTGCGATAATTTATTATTTAGTTTTTCATTAGTGCACTGGTGGTCTACATCAATACACATTTCAATTGTGCCAAGGATCAAAGTCACTCGCTACAGACTACGATTAATTTGTGATTTTACTTTTTTGCGAAGTGATTTAACTAGAAATAATCAAAACATTAATGTTTTTACACCTGATAAATCTAATGTGAGATTTAATGTATTTAAAAAAAAAAAAAAAAATTAAAACAAAAATCTTGAATTCATCTCTTCTGTGATAAACCACATTTAATATTAATAATCAAAATGTGGCAAAAAAAAAAAAAAAACACAATATCGCTTTAGTCCATCATGATTTTGTATAAGTGATAATAATAATAATAATAATAATAATAATACAAATAAATATTTGACCTTTGTATGAAGAAAAAAAACTGATGAGGTTGACTGATCAACCTAAGATACTTTCTTAATATCCATAAAGTATTTATTTTACATCATAAAATAATATTCTTGATATAGAATTATAATAATATAATATATATTTTTAATATGTGTATTTAACCAGCAAAGAAAATGTTTTAATAATTTTAACTTGAAGCTTACACCACTTGACATTTTTGTGTTATTAAGCCGAAGTTTGTGTTGAAAATGCCATGAAGAATTAATTCATCATTTTCTAAGAAATAAGATTTATCTTTTTCAAAAAACGAAGCTGAAGTGGAGGTGGCTGTTGAGGCGATCAATAAAATATATATGCCTTAAGCCAATTTATCAAACCTGAGCAGTATTTTAAAAAGCTGTTGTGCAATAAATTGTTAAGCACACATCATTTAATCAAAGCAAATGGCAGAGAAAGTCTAAAAGATTTTTGTAATTATAGTGTCATCAAAATAGCTAAAAAGAGGGATGGAGTGCTGGGAGTGAAGGTGACTGGTATTGAAAAGTGAGGTTTTGCACTGGCAGTATGATGAATGCAAATCCTAGTATCCAAAGACACAAGTTCAGACTCCAGCATTTCTTTCGGTTTCTACTGGCTGAAAAGAATAGGCATAAATCGCTCAGTAAAGCAAGATGAAACATAACCTTGACATTCAAACATTACAAACTGTAATAAAATGTGCCTTTTGCCATTTTATTCCAGGACAATATAGTCCTGCATAGTAGTAAAATGGCTGTTAGTTTCACAATGTACACATGAGCAACAATGTGTAATAGAAATGAAAAAAAAAAAACATTTTGATTTCTGGGAGTATTTTTTTTTTTAATAACAGCCATATTACAACCCAAATTCCGGAAGTGTTGGGATGTTTTTTGTTTTTTTTATTTGAATAAAATGAAAACTAAAAGACTTTCAAATCACATGAGCCAATATTTTATTCACAGAACATAACAAATGTTTAAACGGAGAAATTTTACACTTTTATCCACTAATTTGCCTAATACAGGTCTGAAAAAAGTTGGCACGGGTGCAACAAAGGGCTGAAAAAGCAAGACATTTTGAAAAGATTCACCTGGGAGGATATCTAGCAACTAATTAAGTTAATTGACATCAGGTCTGTAACATGATTAGCTATAAAAGGGATGTCTTAAGCCCTATTCGGACAGGATTCGTTTTACAAGGGTAGATGGAGTAATGTTAATTTACCACAGGACGTCTGTAATATTAATGGCCAATTCGCACGGGATAAGAAATTATGTTTTATTAACAAAGTTCGGGAGGAGCACGTTCAGATAATTAACCTAATTAACAAGAGAGGAGAACAATCAGTAATCAACCCAGTTAACAAGATAAGAGGCATGTGTATATATACACAGCAGACTTACCTCTGTTCATTGGCAGTTTTCCAGCATCCCTCCGCCACCCCTTCTCCGCACTTACAACTATTCCTGTCCTAACCTGTAGGGGGGTACTCTGGGTTCGGGCCAAAATTCCCAGCTCGGAGCCCTCCCCTCGGACAGCACGCCAAATACGCATAAACTTTATTCTATTTATTATATGTAAATGTGAACTCGTGAAATCTCAGTAAAGCTACCAGAAGTGGGAGGAGTATTTACGCACACCGCCATCACCTCCCTGTCGTCATGTGCGTGCTACATCCATCGATTTATTAATTAAATTATGATTGGATTCTGTTTGCAATAGACACTTACCTAAAGCTAACAGAAGTTTTGTGCCTTTAACAAGTGCTTTTGACCTTCTTTTTGATCTGAATGGTATGCATTGTCATATGCAGAAAACATTCGAGGTTTACCGCAAACTTGTCCAACCGCCTAGAACGCAACTGAATGTTTCTTCAAGCGTGGAAAAAAAGGTGGAAAACTAATTTTAAATAGGAAATTAAGGAATATTTACGTACATATTTACAGCTGGTCTATTCACACGGGATTAGTATTACCTGAGGTAATTCTTCCGGACCTTTTTACAGAAGGTAAAAGTCACCGTAATCTTTACTGACATCGTCCGTAATGATTACTGAGATGGCACATTCGGACAGAACTAAAATCAATTACCAGAAGCTCTGTAAAAATTACTTTACCCCACCTCTCCATGTAAAACTAATCCCGTCTGAATAGGGCTTTAGAAAGGCAGAGTCTCTCAGAAGTAAAGATGGGCAGAGACTCTCCAATCTGTGAAAGATTGTGGAATACTTTAAAAACAACTTCCTCAACGTCACATTGAAAAGGCTTTGCAAATCTCATCATCTACAGTGCATAACATCATCAAAAGATTCAGAGAAACTGGATAAATCTCTGTGCTTAAGGGACAAGGCCGAAGACCTTTGTTGGATGCCTGTGGTCTTCGGGCCCTCAGATAACACTCATCGGCATGATTCTGTCATTGACATTACTAAATGGGCCCAGGAATACTTCCAGAAACCACTGTCGGTAAACACAATCTGCCGTGCCATCTGCAGATGCCAACTAAAGCTCTATCATTCAAAAAGAAAGCCATATGTGAACATGGTCCAGAAGCACCGCCGTGTCCTGTGGGCCAAGGCTCATTTAAAATGGACTGTTTCAAAGTGGAAAAGTGCTCTATGGTCAGACGAGTCCAAATTTGATATTCTTGTTCTACACCATGGTAAACATGCCCCGTCTAGGGTTGTAACGATATACCAGTATGACGGTTTATTACGGTTTGAACATGTTCAACTGTGTGAACTGTTATCATACTCTAAACATCTGCATATCTACGTTTTTTTTTTTAAATATGCAATTTATTTCCGTTCGGCTGCTTCACTCTGCATTCACTTGGCTACACGCATGTACAGTGGAGAAAATGACAGAAACTATATTTAATCTCCATCCCTGCCGAAAAAAAAAAGTTAAAATCTGTATGTGAATACTTCGGATATTAAAATAAAAAAATGAAAGGTTGTCCTTGAGGATGAATCCAGTTTGCAAAAAATGTGGACTCAAAGTGGCTGCAAAAGCAGGCAATACATCCAACATCTTTGCTCATATTTTCATATTCGCAGATACCATCCCTCCGTGCAGATAAAGGTGTGTCACATTTATAAAAAGTTATAAATTAAGGCCTTATGATTTCCTGATGCAGAGGGAATCCCGATGCAGTCATGAACATGGCATTTACAGTATAACGAGGATGTCACGTAAAACGCACAATCTGTTGGATGGATAAATCAAAAGCAGATATGATGTGTGTTTGTGAAGATTAAAGCGCGAAGAGACTGCTATATACATAATCTGCTAGTTTCTCCATGTCTGTTGAGTGGCGCCGTTTTATCTACTACATACTGAAGTAGGCATGACACAAATGGTGAGTTCAGCATCTACATAAACGTGAACATCACCAGAGCTGCTCTGAGAGAAAACTTAAATAAACATTTCCTAGTTTTATTTGAGAAAAACCATTGTCAAATACACTCTGAAACTCAAAGGTCCGCTACAACCCGTCAAAATAAAAGTTCGATTTAACTTGACATTATGACAAATATATTAGCATTGTACAATGTATTTCAAAGTTATAATAACAACAATAATAATTTTATTTATAAAAATGAATTTATTTAAACATTATTTTTAAGGAATTTCATGTTTGTCCATGTTTTAACTTGTGTTTGCAGAACTTTGCCAAAAATAAAAGTTGTTAAATTTTAATTTGATAACATTTTAAAACATTAATTAAAATGTTAAAATGTGATATAGATATACATAAGGTGTATAGCTTTATTTTTTAATTGTATTTTTAAAATAAAATGAATTTTTTATTTTTTTTCCAGAAGGGAGACTGCAATACTTTTATTAGGTTGTTGTAATAAAGGTTTTGTACACTCAAATAACTTGTTCTTATTCTTTTGTTACTGATAAGAATTATTAATGTGATACCGTGAAACGGTGATATTTTCTGAGACGATTATCATACCGTGAAAATCTCAACTATTTTGGGACCTGTAGCAGGCATCAAATTTGAAATGAGCTCATTTTGTGCATAAAATTGTAAAATGTCTCAGTTTAAACATTTATGTTATCTATTTTCTATTGAGAATAAAATAGTGGCTCATGTGATTTGAAAGTCTTTCAGTTTTCATTTTATTCAAAACGTCCCAACATTTCCGGAATTCGGGTTGTATTACAGTTATTGCAAGTGAGATACTGAGAACTATTGCAAACTTGATCATCCTTAAAACTAATCTGCATGAGGGGAAACATTCTCATCCGAATGGCAGTGAACTCAACACCTTATTATAGCTTTAGACTGTAAAAAACTGATCAACTGTCTGGATTCAATCAGATTTACTGAATAGAAAATGCCAATATGGGCAGTGAAATAAATGCACGCTACTTAAATCAGCTCATTTCGTTCTTATGGAGAGAACAAATAATTTTGTATTGTAGCAACACTGGAACAACTTGCACAATTTTTAATGCTCAAGGGCAGAATTGCTATGCACAGTGTAGAAGAGAAACCTTTAGTTTTAATTATAGCCCCAGTGTATCATCACAATTGGTGCCCTTACAAAAGTTTTGAACCACTGACCCTAGTATGTACAGACAAACACTGCACAGTGTCTTCATTCGTTTGTTCTCTTTCTCGTTCACCATTCCTGACTGGTGGAATGATCTTCCCACCCCTATCCGGAGTGCTGGATCCCTGTCAATCTTCAAGCAACAGCTGAAAACTCATCTATTTCGACACTACTTGACTTCATCCTAAACTTAAAAAATATATATATATGTTTCTCTCTCTCTTTATTTATTCCTTCCCTTGCTAGCTTGTACTTATTTAAACAATGCCTGAGACTTGGTGTTACAAGCACTTCGTCTGTCTGATTGCCTCTTTAAGATGAATCGCTTTATGTATTCCCCAATTGTAAGTCGCTTTGGATAAAAGCGTCTGCAAAATGACTAAATGTAAATGTAAATAAAGACTTGGAAAAAGCAACCACAAATTCCAGTCAGTTTTGCATCTGTTTTTCCTAAATGCTTCTGTAACAAAGAACCTAGTAACCTCTGAAAGACTTTTGTAGTCCCACAGGACAAAGTAAGTCACAGGTTTGGAAGAAAATGAGGGTGAGTAAATAATGGCAGAGTATTCATATTTGGATGAACTATCCCTTTAATAATCACAATGCCACCAGCTTAAATTTCAATTCCATTTGAACGGCTAAAAATATCAAGCAGACCATTTTGTGGTCAAAATCAGATCTCTGTATGTAAGCCTATCCCCTCTGGTATTTTCACTGCACTTGCATGCTCAATCACAGAGTCATATTTTAAAATGCAATTGTGTTTAAAAGCATAATAATCCCACTTACACAAGTTAATTACGTCTCCATAATGGTATACAATTTCCAGTATCAAAGAAAAATGCAAATTAACGACCCCTTGCTATAAACTATTAGGTACTCTGTGAGAAAATCTGCTTTTATCTCAGATAATCATTAGAGTGTTACATTCACAGAACCCTGCTGGGTCTAAAACCACCATATATTTCTCCATTCATAGGACGTATTCTCTGTTCCCACACAGTATGCCATTTCTTGCCTGTTTGCCTTATCTCTCTGACCCTGAACATGACATGCTCATTCAGTAAGCATGAATGAATTGCATGCATATAAGAGAAGCATGGTAAATCAATATTTGGAAATTCTCTACTATATGCAGTGCAACATTGGGAATAGTGGAAATTAGATTTAATATTAAAGGATGAGTATGGAAATAAGGGCTTTTCATGATAAGAACAACTCCAGTGTGTCTTAAAACAGGAGGAATCCCTGAGGAGCCATTCACATTTTGAGCTAAGATAGAGTGTGAGGTCTACCTGGGCCTGCAGGCAGAAAAAAGTAACGCCATCTGTGCTCATCCTGTCCATATGTTCCTGATAGATACCTTCATTTAACATGGGTAAAGATGGTAAAGCAAAAAGGGTTAGAGGGCAAGACACTAGGAAGACTGTTTTTTCCACTCTTTTGAGCTTAAAGTTCAGATGCCATCTTCTAAGGTAAAAGACTCAACATGTCTCAAAAAGACAACCCAGTCATGCATGTAGGGACATTTCTGCAAAATATCACGTTGCTTCTTGCATGTTTTGCTACACTTCCAAACTAAAATGTCCAGTGAGTGTTCAGTTTTATCTAAAACAGATTAGCGTGAATATGACAGTTTTTGATTACATTGTATTTTTCGTGGTAGTACCGAGACTTACTACAGCCAATACTTCCACAGCCACAGCTCTGATCATATAAGAAATACTGCTGCTGCACATATATGAAATATCCCCTATATATAACATACATAGAATCACACCATAGGAGATTTATACAGGTGGAGCTGGGGAAGGTGGAGGGTTTCTGAAGTGCACTACAACTGCTACAGCAAGCTCTAGCCAAGCAGCAAACTCAGAGGCTGCTGATGTCAAAAATCAATCAGCTGCACCATGTAAATGATAATGTGATTATGTCAGTTAGAATCAGACGGTGCCATCTAGAGTTTCATGACAGAACTCTGGATAAATAAAATATTCAACAAGTGGTGCTAAAAGTTTAATGCTATATTGCATTTGAAAATAAAGTACCACCTAATCTTAACCTAACCGATAGTGATAAAGGGGTCATGACATGAGAAACCAAATTTCCCTTGATCTTTTGATACAGAAGAGGTCTTTGTATGCTTAATACACCATGCTAGTTTCATAACTTAAAATGTCCTCATCATCAATAAAAAGGCATTTATGCAATAACCCTGAGAAAATGGCTCATTTTAGATGCTATGGGTGTCGTCACCTGGCCCCAGTTGTTTGCATAAACACCACCCCCAGAGCGACACTTTGACATAGGCACAGACACAGTATTGTGCAAGTAAACACGCAAAAATACATCTTTATTAATCAATAATCTTCCCCTATAGTCACAATTTAGATCACAGTGCAAAAGGGAAAGTTGTTGCCATTTGACTGCCTCTAGTATTCATTTCAGCTGGAAACTGCAGTGAATTGTGTACATTTTTGGAATAGAGCCGTTTATAAAAAGACTTGTTTTTTTTTTTTTTAGATTTGTGACTATTTGTGATTTGTGAGCTATAATACCCGAGTTAGGCTTACAGTGATGTTAAGGACAATGCACATCTCATAGCTGTCAAATGTCCCATCATGCTTGCATTTCCTTTTTGCTCTGCGCTCTAATGAAGAATCCAATTAAAGAAAATAGTGAAGCGTGCCACAAGCCAATGAATGTGATCACATTCAAAACACATCCAAAGCAAAGCTCACAGAGGAGAGATTCTCTTTTAGAAGTAAAAAATGTAAAAACAAATTTTCAGTGTAATATGCAACTGCTATGAAACTATGCAGTGTGGGGGCAAGGGAAACTGTGTGGCCCAACCAATTTGAGGAAACCTAGATTCCTCTATCAGGTAAATTTTCAAACAAAAGACAAGCCACAAGCCAGATCTATGCTACTATTGTCTAATGGGGTCAGAATGGTTCTCAGAATGGTATCTTTCTGCATAGTTTGGTCTATGAACCACAAAATTCACATGGCATATCTGTATTGTAGCACAAAAGCTTGCCCTTGGTTAATAAAATAAAAACTTGACCTCACACCTGTCCAGATTTCACATAAGCGGTTTACTCTGACAGTCATCCCCAGCACACCAGACTGACAGATGTAACCGATGGAGGTGCATCTCAACTGAGGCCCGCTGTGCTTCTATTAAGAACACAAAAGCAATTCCCCACAATGATAATAGCAAAGGGCATGTCCGTAACAGGAAATATGGTGCTAAACAAACAAATCCAATCAAATTAGCAGTGAGAGACCTCAAATCACCTGCTGTGAGCAATGTTGCCGTTATTATACACAATCTGAAGGTCTCTATGAGGGTTTTGTGCATATTATAGAGATAGTTCAACCAAAAATGACAATTATGTTGTCATTTACTCACCCTCATGTTGTTACAAAACTGTATGACTTGTATGATGTGTTTGGTAGGCTTTTTTGTCTATACAGTGCAAGTCAATGGGCATCAAAACTCTTTGGTTACCAACATTCTTGATTGAGTACATTGCTGTGGTGCCATCAGCCAAGAGTTTTTAGCCATATCTCAATACTAGCTCAGGAGCTCGTTCTTCGTACGTCACTTAAAGGTGCTGTATGTAGGATTTTGACTCTACTAAAGCATAAAAATAGCATAGCATGTTTCTTAAATATCTGCAAACATTTTAAGTTAACATACTTGTTTATCTGAAAAGCAATGCTACAGTCAGTTAATCTCCTTTGAAAATGTCCATTCCGGCCCAGAATGTCTGTGTTTGTTATGGTTTGTGAAACCCGCCCACTGCCAGTTTACCCAATTGTATTTCGGCACCCAGGGTTGCCAGTTGGCCAAAAAACACAGCGTATTTAATTGTATTCATCGTCATGTGCGCTCGTTTCTGTTGGTGTTGTTAATCTGGCAACCTGCGTGTGCCTCAAGTCTGAGGAGGAGGGCCGGGTGAAAAAAAACTGTCTCCAATATTTTGAATTTGGGCTGCAATACCTAGTTCAACCGCTAGGTGTCAATCCTACATACAGCACCTTTAATTCATCTGAGATTATTTGAAAGATGCCAGATCTTCTAATCCTGATAACTGATATCTGGCAAAATCTTCAAACGAATTTGCGTATTAGATTAAAATATCTGGATTAAGTTGTCTAAGATTACTACAGCGTTCTCGTGTTCCTTGAAAAGGTATCGATACTCGAAACCACGATCAGCAATGCAGCGATTGGCTGGCGGCATAGACAGCAACGTACTGACATCATATCATTAAAAAAGACACCTGACAAAAAAGTTGACAAATTTCTGGACCTTTATGAGGAAACAGCCAAGCGAACAAACCTACATCAATGTTATAATAGATAATTGAAATGTGCACTGTTTTTAATTTGTTTGTAATTTATTCCCAATTATTTTCATGATTTCAAGTATTTGTACAGGCTTTACATTTTTATTCATTAGCAATTAGCAATTCATTTAATTTTATCTTTGAAGCAAATTTCTTATGTGACAGCATTAATTAAAGTTTCTTAGAGATCCAGTTATCTGCATCTCCTGTGCTCCATCAAGCCACTCCCATAATAGTCACCACTCAAATTAATGCAGGACTCAGATTAACTGTATAGCATGTGTGTAAGCCTCCAATAAAATTATAAAGTAATTATTTCATCACTAATAAATCTTTCAATGAGTAAAACTGGCTGTGTCTATAGTATTATAGACTACACAACATAGTTATATTATATTATTATATTGTTATATTATTTTAAAATTATTATTATTTTAAATTATTGTCCCTGGATCAGTAGGGTACTCTTATAATAAAGTAGCGGTGGCTGGGACATATTTTAAGTATAAATTCTGCTTAAAAAGATGCAATAAGATAAACCTCCCGAGCAGGTTTAAGTTTAAGGACCTGTTGCTATGACAGCAACTCCGGGATGAGCCCTGAAGAACCAACCAATCAAGACCAAGCGAAATCAGCAACAATCAAATCCAGCTAACTGAGTTAGCGACGTACGAAGAACGGACCCCAGTTCCTAGTGGATAGTAACTTATGTTGTTTTGCAAATCTCTAATTCAGAGAATAAGTGTCAGGTGTATGTTCCTGTTTAGTTCCTGTTTGCCCTTATTTGGTTTGGTTCCTGTTCTCATTATTAGTTAATCACCTTCATAGTGTTCACCTGTGTTGTATTAATCATCTCATTAGTTCCCTTTGTTTGGTTCTATCTTATAAGTCCTCAGTTCTCCCTTAAGCTGGCTGCACACTAGATGATTTTCAAATCTTAACCGATTTTAAAACCATGGGAGACCACAGACATGAAGACAGTTAAAGGAACACTCCACTTTTTTTGGAAATAGGCTCATTCTGCAACTCCCCCAGAGTTAATAAGTTGAGTTTTACCGTTTTGGAATCCATTCAGCCGATCTCCGGGTCTGGCGATAGCACTTTTAGCATAGCTTAGCATAGATCATTGAATCCGATTAGACCAGTAGCATTGCGTTCAAAAATGACCAAAGAGTTTCGATATTTGTCCTATTTAAAACTTGACTCTTCTGTAGTTATATCGTGTACTAAGACCAGCAGAAAATAAAAAAAGTTGCGATTTTCTAGGCCGATTTGGCTAGGAACTATACTCTCATTCCGGCGTAATAATCAAGGAACTTTGCTGCCGTACCATGGCGCAGTGATATTACGTAGCGCCTGAAAGTAGTCCCCAGCTATATTATAACTAGGTATCTAGCTGGGGACTACTTTCAGGCGCTGCGTAATATCACTGCACCTGCTGCGGGCTTGGTACGGCAGCAAAGTTCCTTGATTATTACGCCGGAATAAGAGTATAGTTCTTAATCATATCAGCCTAGAAAATCGCAACTTTTCATTTTCCGCCGGTCTTAGTACACGATATAACTACAGAAGAGTCAAGTTTTAAATAGGACAAATATCGAAACTCTTTGGTCATTTTTGAACGCGATGCTACTGGTCTAATCGGATTCAATGATCTATGCTAAGCTATGCTAAAAGTGCTATCGCCAGATCCAGATATCAGCTGAATGGATTCAAAAACGGTAAAACTCAACTTATTAACTCTGGGGGAGTTGGTGAATGAGCCTATTTCCAAAAAAAGTGGAGTGTTCCTTTAAACTGATTTTTAGCCTTATAATCCTCTGAACGCGCGCACTATATGATTCGAGCAGACCGCACACTTGATTGTAGGAACGATTTCACAGTGACACATGATCTCACGGAGACTCGTGAGATCAAACGTGACTAGAGAAGAAAAACCAATAGAGGACAATCGATGTTGTCAGCTGGCTCTCCTGGTGCGTGTTCTGTTTCACAGTGAAAAACAAAGTATACAAAAGAATATGGATGTTCCCTTTCAGTCGGTCACTCCGAGTCACATCGGATGACCGACGAATTGGGATCTCGCCAGAGAGACCAATCCACTTCGAGTGTAACTAAACGAGCCAATGGACATTGGCATGCGATCATTGCATCCAGCTGCCGCTGATCACAGCGTGAGTATAAGAGGCAGCAGGTGCACTGCATTAATTCATCCTTTCGCTTCGGAGTCGAGCGGCGGTGAATCACTGCTGCTCTCCTTTCCTGCGAGTGAGAAGAGCGAGCGAGTGCTGGCGTTATAGCACAGCAGCGGTGGTCGCGGTCTCACAGGAGAAAGAGGAGAGCGATTCCCGTGAAGACAGTCACACTTGGAGTGTGTGGTGGCCAGCTCCCCCGTGTCTCCCCTCGCGGGCCTGTAAGTATTCGTCAGGTCTAACTGGCAGTGCTTATAGAGCCTGTGGGGAGGTGGCTTCTGCCCTCCACACCATGGCGTTACTGCAGGTCCACCAGGCCAAAGCCCTGAAAGACCTGCACGTGGGTGGTCACGACCTGGCGGTTCTACATGAGCTGCGATGGACCTCGCGCTTCGAGCGACGAAGGTGACTGCACAGTCTCTGGGTCGTGCGATGTCCACACTAGTGGTCCAGGAGCGCCATCTCTGGCTGTGTCTCGCTGACATGAAGGAGCAAGAGAAGGTACAGTTCCTGAATGCTCCCGTGTTGCAGACCGGCCTTTTCGGCGATGCTGTCGAGAGCTTTGTCCAGCAGTTTTCGGCAGCCCAGAAGCAGGCTGAGGCGATCAAACACATCATGCGCCGGAGGAAACCTGCTGCTTCCACCCCGGCGGCAGCCCCTCAGCCTGCTCGTCGCTGTGGGCGCCCCCCCCGCGGCCGCCCCTGCCCTGAGACGGGCGACCCAGAGATGGAGGAGACTGCTCGTCGGGAGATGGTGACCGCACCACTCCCTCCCCCGGAGGAGGGCCGGGTGGAGAACCTTTTGTTTCGTTTTGCGGTACCCAAAACAGCAATAAAAAAGCGGTTTCCTCAATCTCTGGGTCTCAAGAGGAGGAGAGTGGTGAACCGTGCATCACGGGATCACTTCCCTCCTCCTCTCTCCCCAGCAGGCAGCAGTGGGTTGCCCAAGAGCACCCCTCCTGCCCATTCGTGGAACCAGGTAATGGCGGTAGCACTCGAGTCCCCGCTTCAAGTCGTCACACGCCAGGCTGTCACAAGCCTCAAGCCGGGTTCCTGTGTTTCCTCCCTCACGAGGAGGAATCAGGTGAGAGTTACACTGCACACCCAGACCCACCCCCCGCCGTCACAGGCTCCGGGCCGGGTCTCTGTGTTCCACCTCTCTGCCCCACCGCGGGTATGTCGGTGGCCCTGTTGGTCCCGCTGGTACGGTCTCTCGGAGCCTGGCTAGCGCTCCCCAGTCCGTCTCAGTGGCTCCTGTGGACCATCAGACTTGGCTACGCAATTCAGTTCGCCCGGCGTCCCCCCAAGTTCAGGGGCATCCGGTTCACTTCAGTCAAGGCCGTCGACCAAAGCATTTGAGGTCCCTTCGTGCCATCCACATCCCAGGCGTGTTCAATCAGGCGGCCGACGAGCTGTCTCGAGCGCCACTCCCTGGTGAGTGGAGACTCCATCCCCAGGCGGTCCAGCTGATTTGGAGTCGGTTCAGAGTTGCTCAGGTAGACCTGTTTGCATTTCCAGAAACCACCCACTGCCAGTGGTTCTACTCCCTGTCCGAGGCAATGCTCGGCACGGATGCACTGGCACACAGCTGGCCCCAGGGCCTGCGCAAATATGCGTTCCCCCCAGTGAGCCTGCTAGCACAGACACTGTACAAGATCAGGGAGGACAAGGAGCAGGTCTTGTTAGTGGCTCCATATTGGCCCAACAGGACCTGGTTCCTGGAACTCATGCTCCTTGCGACAGCCCCGCCCTGGCCGATTCCTCTGAGGAAGGATCTGCTTTCTCAGAGACGGGGCACCCTCTGGCACCCGCGTCCAGACTTGTGGAAACTCCATGTGTGGTCCCTGGACGGGACGCGGAGGTTCTAGGTGATCTGCCCCAGGAGGTAGCTCTCACTATCGCTTCAGCACGAGCACTGTCCACAAGACGGGCACGTTTGATATTTACGATATCAAACGATATCAAACGGGCACGTTCCTCTCACCGTGAGGACCCCCGGAGATGTTCGATCAGAGCCGTGCTTTCCTTTTTGCAACAAGGGTTGGAGCGTAGGCTGTCCCCCTCCACCCTTAAGGTTTATGTTGCTGCTATTTCCGTTCACCACGACCCCGTAGAGGGGAGGTCAGTGGGGAAGCACGATCTGGTTGTCAGGTTTCTTAGGGGGGCCAGGAGGTTAAACCCTCCTAGGCCTCCCTCCCTACCCTCTTGGGATTTGGCATTGGTGCTAAGAGCCCTACAAACTGCCCCCTTCGAGTCTTTGCAGTCAGTCAAGTTGAAGTTTCTCTCTATGAAAACCCTACTCCTGACTGCGTTGGCCTCGATCAAGAGGGTGGGGGTCCTGCAGGCATTTTCGGTCGACGAATCGTGCCTTGAGTTTGGGCCGGCTGACTCCAGTGCAACACTGAGGCCCCGGCCCGGCTATGTGCCCAAGGTTCCTACCACTCCCTTCAGGGACCAGGTAGTGAACCTGCAAGCGCTGCCCCTGGAGGAGGTAGACCCAGCCCTAGCTTTGCTCTGTCCTGTACGTGCACTGCGACAGTACGTGGATAGATCTCAGAGCTTCAGGACCTCAGAACAGCTCTTTGTCTGTTACAAAGGACAGCAGAAGGGGAAGGCTGTCTCCAAGCAGAGGATGGCCCACTGGATAGTGGATGCCATCACCTTGGCCTATGAAGCACAAGGTGTGCCCTGCCCGCTCAGGTTGCGTGCTCACTCCACTAGGGGTGTCGCATCGTCCTGGGCACTGGCTCGTGGTGCCTCGCTAGCAGACATCTGTAGAGCTGCGGGTTGGGCGACTCCTAACACATTCGCTAGGTTTTATAACCTACGTGTCGAACTGGTTTCCTCCTGTGTTCTCACCTCAGACAGGTAGTGGCACTGAGAGGCCTGGCTCAGAGTCGGCTTGCGGCGTTCTTACGCCTAATTCTCCAGAGAGTTCCTTAACCAGGCAAACCCTGTCGAGTCCTCCAGCACTCCGGCGTCTGGACGTGGCGGAGCGTCCGGCACCAGGCCTTTCAGCCAATGAATTCTTGAAATCTGGTGTGAGGTTGGTGCCTATATGAGTGACCCTGTTGGGATCCCATATGTGTATTCCATGGTATGCTTATTAAAGCCGTGTCTCCCCTGGCAGACCACGTTCTGCCATCTCTAATGATGCAGCCTAAGCCATCTCAGAGACTTCCATGTGCAATAGGGCCCTACGGGGTTACTTCACATGTCTAAATGCCACTTAATCCCCTCGGGGAGGAGGTGACTCCGCAGTGTGCCTCTTCCAAACGGAAGGGCACGCTTCCCAGTGTTATCCAAGTCCTACTGTCTGGGTTGCCCAAGGAACAACAGTAGTTGACCTTCTCTGTGTAGAGCCCGGTCCTATCATCTGCCTTATAGGAAGGATCAGGAGGCCTACACAGGGCACTGGAAGGGGCAGCTCCTGTGGCGCTTTGGTAGGGATCCCAAGTCGTCAGTCATCCGACGTGACTCGGAGTGACCGACTGAAAGGGAACGTCTCGGTTACGTATGTAACCCTCGTTCCCTGAGGAAGGGAACGGAGACGTCACGTCCCGTCGCCACATTCGCTGTACCACCGCTGAGAAAGCGAAAGCATGAATTAATGCGGTGCACCTGCTGCCTCTTATACTCACGCTGTGATCAGCGGCAGCTGGATGCAATGATCGCATGCCAATGTCCATTGGCTCGTTTAGTTACATTCGAAGTGGATTGGTCTCTCTGGCGAGATCCCAATTCGTCGGTCATCCGACGTGATGTCTCCGTTCCCTTCCTCAGGAAACGAGGGTTACATACGTAACCGAGATGTTCTCTGCTTTCACAGCATGTTTGTGGCTGCCAGGTTTCAGCTACATAGAAGCACACAACATCCAGTGAGTGATGCTTGCTCGCTCTCATTGGCTATTGTGGGTATCACGTCAGAGGCAGCCCGATCAAGAGTCGTAAATATCAAACATGTAAATATCAAACGTGCCCGATTCACAGCTTGTTGCAAGTGATAATTAAATTTTTTTTGGTCCAAAAATCCTCTAGTGTGTGGTGTCATTACAATTATTTATCTGCTCCCGATTGAGACGGAGTGTCGCCGAACTCAAATTGTAAATATCAAGCATGTTTGATATTTATGACTCTTGATCGGGCTGCCTCTGACGTGATTCCCGCGATAGCCAATGAGAGCAGCAAGTGTCACCTACCGGATGTAGCTAAAACTTGGCAGCCACAAACATCCCGTGAAAGCAGAGAATATCACCCATATTCTTTTCTATACTTTGTTTTTCACTGTGAAACAGAAAACGCACCAGGAGAGCCAGCTGATAATGTTGATTGTCCTCTTTGTTTTTCTTTAGTCACGTTTGATCTTGCGAGTGTCAGTGAGATCTCGTGTGACTGTGAAATCATTCCTACAATCTTCAAGTGTGTGGTCTTGCGGTCTGGTTGAATTGTGTGGTGTGTGCTTTCAGGATTATAAGGCTAAAAATAGGTTGAACTGTCTTCATGTCTGTGGTCTCCCATGGTTTTAAAATCGTTTAAGATTTGAAAATCGTCTAGTGTGCAGCCAGCTTAAATGGATTATGTGAGTTGATGTTTATGAAATGGATTACAAATTGGAATTAAAGAATCTTTGTGTTTACGCCATTGTGCGCTATTGCTACTACAACCATGTCCCGTGACAATAAGACAAAGCTAAACGTATATTCTTGACGGGGGTGGGGGGAAGCATTATACAGTGAATTACTCAGACTTCAAAATAGTGTTCTTCAACTTGCTTGCACCAAAACCCCAGCCTTTTCAATTCACACAAATAATGTTAGATGAAAAATGACTAGGTAAATAGATGAAAACATAGTCTTTAGGTAGACTGAACTGGGTCACTAAGCAAGTTCCATTATACAGTGATCTTTAGGCGGTGTAGCGAGGTCTGCAGATGTCTTGCACACTTGCTGCACTATATGGATGGTGCGATATTGGGATAAGGGATCACAAAGTGCAGCATGCCTAACTCCGTGTCTGGCTCTCAAGCCACATTTACATTTAACACAGACTTGCCTTTAAAAATGATAATTTACTGATTTAGTCTGTGATCTAGCTGTGTATTAATCAAAAAGCAATCCAGTAACTGAATGAACTATAATCTAGCTTAACATTAACACAAGGCATAAGGCACTGTACGTCTGCCAGCATTTGTTGCTATTTTCAGGGAAAATCTTATTTTTTAATAACCAACAAAAACACAAACCTGAGACCATGGGCCTGTACCATGAAGCCGGTTTAGCTGGTTAGCCAGGTAAGTTTCAGTTTAGTTTGCGCCAACTCTGGGTTTTAGGTACCATGAAAGTGGTTTGGCTTTTAGCAGTGTTCATCGCTATAGTAACTTACGCTCCACAGCTAACCTGCTCCGGGGCAGGTTATGTTCTGGTTTAGAGATCTCAAACCGAAATTTGACCAATCAGCTTCAAGCAAAGTGACATGTCTCTGACGCAATAAAGCCACTCCTCCAGTTTCTCTTACTCCAAATTAAAGGATGCTACATAGTAAAACATTTTTTAAGATGATTATTTTTTTAATTATTTTATATTATTTATATAATTATTATACCCTTAATCCATTACACAAGCCAGCATAGTTTAATAGTAATTATTAAGCTTTTATTTAAAATCAATGTAAACATAAAGATAATATAGATAATATACAATATAAGTTTTCCTCTTTCATGGATAGATCGTTTCATGATCATGCTGTGTAAATGTGTTTAAATTCTTCATATTGTTCAATCTTTTAATCTTGGCACTGACTCTCACAAGAAGTGAATCCTAGTTTTAAGGCATGTGATTGGCTGTTCATTACTGATGTCATACTTTCATGTGCACGCACTCCATTAACTCAAGCCTGAGTTGACAGAGAAAGTTGATGATCAGCTTCATGGTACCAACAAAGCCGGATTGGACTGGTTTGGTTTTGTCAACTCAAAACTAATCCTGTAACCCTGAGTTTGTTCAGCCACCATCATGGTACAGGCCCCAAAACTATCTTTATCTGACAGTTCAGATGGTTATGGTTTGCGATTTGTAGTATTTAAAATCATTTAAAATGAGCAAGCGGAAATACAGATTTGTCAACAGCTCCTCTAATGTAGTTTTTGTCTTGTGAAACTTAGGAAATATTAAATGAATTGTACACTAAAAACGGCAAAAATAGCAATGAGAATAAAATGCATATTTGACTAAATATGCTGTGTCAACACTTTATACTAAATATTTAAACCATAAGAGCCCATGTGACACTGAAGACTGGAGTAATGGCTGCTGAAAATTCAGCACTGCGAAATGCCAACACATAAATAAATTACATTTTAAAACATATTACAATATATTAACATCATTTTGACATTTGACAAAAACATTTCACAACATTACATCACTATTTTGTACTTTTTTATCAAGTAGTGAGCATTTGAGATTACTGTCAAAAAACATTTTTAAAAAATCTTACTGACCCTGAACTTTTCAATGGTAGTATAGGTGGTAATGAATATTGATTGTGTCAGTTATGTTCTACAGCATACCAAACTAAAAACTCAAAGCTAAAAAGAGTTAGTTGGACAAAAAATTATGATGTGACATGAAATGAGCAGCCAATGAAGCCATAACCCAAAGCAATGGCATTTCTGATGGAAAGGGTGAAAAAGCATCAAGACGGCGGTGACATTTAGAATTAGGAAAGCACTAGGGGAGGATGCTTAACCAGCCATTGGCTAAGGTGTTCTGGTGTTGAAATGCCAGCAGCGTATTTTTTTTCTCTCTTTTCCTCCATGTTCTCCACTTTGAGCCAAAGCAGCTGTGACATAGCCGTTTTCCTGTGTTTATTTATTTATTTATTTTTACAGCTTTGCACCACTCAGTAAGCAGAAAATACAAGATGCTTAGAACGCCCAAGAGTGGATTTGACTCATAAATGAATCCCAAAGGTGATTGAGTCTTAACTGGAACAGTTGAAAAATTGTCCTTGTCCTTTTCTTCATTTTAAATTCTAATTAAAGTCCAACATGAATCTTCTGCTTTTATGTGCAACAAACTGAAAATATATTGTTATATTTCAAAAAGGCATTCATTCCTGATTTCTGGAAGCTCAACACAGAACAGCAATTCCTATTTCATTTCAAATGTTTAAAGACTAAGCTCAAGGTTTGAAAAGACAGAGTTACTCTTTGACGGAAGGGTAAGAAGAGCGAAAAGAAAGAAAACTCCTCACTGTCTTTCTCTATCCCTTCCCATGAGCAAGCTAGACTGTTTTGAGGCATCACGAACCCTCATTCCTTCTGTTCTGTGCCAAATCTATAAATACCATGGCCCTTGTGGAGGCCTTGCATCAGAATTTGCCCTTGAGCTCCTCTATCCAAGCATACATCAGAGAAGGTTTCCAGCTGTGGGGTGTATTGGATAGATTACTGCCTGGGACCCTCTATAACAAGGATTGGCCAACACTCGGTCCATGCCAAATTCCCAACACAAAGTTCTCCTCTGAGTATACTGCTTAAGGCATGTTATTAACCAATCCCTCATTCCTTATACTCCCTTTTAAGTGTCAACTTTCACCTCTTTTCTACTTTTCTCTACACGCATAAGTGAACATGAAACATTAAACATATTTCCATGACAGCTCCCACTGTTTTGTATCTTCTCTCATAAAAAATGAAATAAGACAGGTGCACATTCTTCCTATACTTCTTCATTACTACCAAGCCATGTCTTCTTGCTGCCAATCCATCTTTAATGCCATGTGAACCCTCTGTTTGAAGGTACACTTCAACTGAGTTTACACTTTCTCATCCATTTTACATCCTCCCTTCAATCTACAGTACAGTATGTCTATAATGCCTGAACCCTTCTAGCTCTCAATCCCACATGCACAATCTAACCTGTTCCTTTACTTGTGTTGAACATCATATTAGTCTGGGTAGATAAACAACAAACCCGCCAAACCCTCCATTTACAAAACAACGCCAATTTCAGTTATATGATATTATAAACTGCAAATTTTAAGGTAGCTAACTACTGCTAAGCAAATTAAATGCTGAAAATCAACACACACATGTATATATGTTTAGAATTAACCCCTTAACTGTCACTCACAGAGACATTATAGTGCACTATCCAGACTTATTTTTTTGTAATTCATGAATGAAAACATTTTCCAACGTGATTTTGATGTACCATTTCCATGGTAATGCAATGTCTGATTTTAAAATGGGTTTCAAAGGATGAATTTTGAGATTTTAAGTTTTCAACTGATATATAATTTCTTATGATTTCTAAAGCGTGATAGAGAACAAGGCAAAAAAGAAGACTTTCTGTGACAAAGGTCAGAACTCCTGTTATGATGTAGATTTTTCAGGTGCACTCTTCTCATAAATTAATCTATTACTTTTCCTACATAATTTTTTAACAAAAAAAGTGGTAAAATACCTATTTAGGAGTCTTAGACCTTTCCAACGATATATAGTTTGTCATGATTAGATTAGGATTTAATTGTAAAATAGTGAAGTAAACGTAGGCGTCCCACAGGGTGGACGGTGACAGTTAAGAGGTTAAATGTAATTGTAACAATATTTCATGTATATCTCTTTCATTTCAATATGTTTTAAAATGTAATTTATTCCTTTAATGACAAAGTTGGATTTTCAGCAGCCATTATTGCTGCTGACAAAGTCACATGACTCATATTTTCCAGGATACTTTAATGAATGGAACGTTCAAAAGAACAGCATTTATGAAGTTTCTGGTCCACATTTACTAGTATTTGCACCTAGTAGTATAGTATTTTCTTTTCCATGACATGGAAGTCAATGGGGACTAACAACTGTTTGGTTACCCACATTCTTATCTTATATCTATATAACATCTTCTTTTGTGTTTAGCAGAAGAAATATTATACAGGTTTGGAACAACTTGTGGGTCAGTTTGGGTGAACTATCCCTTTAAGTGAATGGTATAAATATTGGCACAGTTGGTCACTGTCCTGCCATAGTCTATGTTAAGATAAAGCTGTTAAGTCCAGAACCACTCTGACCAACAGTGAGTGAGTAAATATCCTACAGAGATTCATGGGTGCAAAACACAACTTAATATCAAAGCAAACAGAAGCTGAAAAACACAACAAAAGAGTTATGAAGTATACCAGACTAGTTGTGTTCTGGCAATTAGTCTGTTCTGTTTGAGCAGTGAAAACATTTAGCATGTTGTCCATTTCTGATTGTCTTTTTTTGGGAACATGACAGAAAATAAAATTAATGATGTGAACTAAACAGACTCTTTCAAAACATTAGAAATTTTGCATTTTCACAGCAGGTGTGTTGTAATTTGGTCAACAAGATGAGTGCACATTAACCTATGATGCAATACATTTTCCCAAAAAGAACGATTCAGAGGTAAACATAGCATGAGGTCTTTTGCAACAGAACTAACAACGTGAAATTTACAATAATGAGCAGAACATGGAAGCAGCTTTGCTTGCTCTTTGGTAAGCATTGTTTAGATTACTTCACACCATGCATGCTAAATCTTGAATGGTTTGATTCTTATATCTCTGTAAAGATTTTTTTACTGGAGATGTCTTTGTGATTTTCTACAGCATTTCTATTGACTACATCTTATGGAGATAATAATTCTTCCTGTTCTTCCTCTGACTTTTCTTATGAGCAGATTGACAAACAGCTTCAGGTATAGAATTATCTACAGCTACAATTCAGACTCAAACTACCTATTTACATACAAAATATTGTTTTAATAAAATCATTGACTATTGCAGGTACGTATAAAAATAAAAAAAGATTTTTATATTAACCTCTCTTTATTTAGGATTTGAAAAATTGTTTTGAAACGGTATCTATTACATGGACCACATACCAAATCGCAAACATTTTTAACCAACTACAAACACTGACTGATATCATCCGGAAGCAACAAAATGAAGGTAATTCAATGACCCTAAACAACATACTATGATATTATCCTACCATGTTTTACTCACTAGCATATACTTAATGTTACTTACTTAATGTTTTACTCAATAGCATATAGGCTGTTTTTCCAAAACTTTAATACAGTGCAATATCATCTCATAATACGTTTTCTGTTGCAAACACAGCATGACACCCAGGTATCAGATGTGTACCATATGCGATTACTTTTAAACATAGTTGAAAGACAGCAAGTTAAACACAGCTAATATGTATGTCTATAAAGTAATGAACAGATCCTCTCTTCACAGAGTTTCGAAAGTTACTGCCAGCAAACTGTACAGCTCCGGCTGTGCCAGAGGATGGAGGCCTGCTGTGTGAATCTGGGAAGAATAAGGCCTACTGTAAACCTATGTGCAATGCGGTATATTGTACATTATTTTCATTGCTATAATAACACGTTTTATTTTTGCTATGTTTCATATAACAAAAAAAAATAAATTGTATACTGAGATTTAAACATACAATTTGGATTTAAATTAAAATAATGTTTTGTAGTTTAAGCATAACTTGCATAAACTTTTCATTATAAAGTATAAATTACATTTCTGAGTTTAGGGTTTCTGCGGGTATTAAAAAGGTCTTAAATCAAAGCAGAAATTCTTAAATCCATAAAGTCATGACATTAAATTTTGCATGCACTGGAGATTGAAAATGAAGAAGTCTTATGAAACTGAACAAAAATATTTATGCTAGAAACAAGAATATATATCTGCCAATGGAGTCAAAAAATAATATAATTTTCCCTTTTAAAGAATTAAAATTTTCTGACTACATTGGCAGAAATTTGTTCTTGTTATAATCACAAAGTCATTTTGATAAATTTCTCAGAAAACAAGACTTATCTTTTCTTATTTCATTTTGCATCTCTAGTAAATGAATCTTGATCTAAGAACCTGCAAAGAGTATGTGCACTTTTGTCAAAATGTTTGCAACTGCTATTTTTCACTTTTATAGTGACTACTGAATAGACACTTTATTTGAAGCTTGTTTAAAGTGCCCCTATTATGGATTTTGGAAAATTATGTTTCATTCAGTGTGTAACACAGCTCTAAGTGAATGAAAACATCTTGCAAAATTTTAAATCTGAAAGTGCACCGTGTATAAAGTTATTGTCTCTCAAAAGAAAGAGTCGACTCTGAATCATTGAAACGAGTCGTTTTTAAAACGAATCCCAAGCTGTTTCATGTTGACGTCAACGTGAAACATTAGCATACTGCCCGCCCACTTGTTGGTTTTTTCGCATTGGTCTGGATGAAAACGCAAATTCATTCTTTGCCACTATAGGTGCTGCTTTTAGAGCAGTAAAAATATTTGTGTCCCCGGTAACGCTGTTCACAAAGCAGCACTGCGCTCACAAAATCTGCTTTATCAGGCATTACAGGCATGATAAAGTGAAAATAAGACCAATCGGACCAATCACCACAGATTAGTGTCAGGCAAAGGAGGGGTATGGAAAAATGAATCATTGAGTGAATCGTTTGGGAGTCGTTGAGCAAGTAAGGTAAAAATAAATGCATATTATAAGACAATGAAAGTGTTTTTTGGCCTTGCATGCATGTCAACCTGTTGTTGAGGACTCCCAAAACCAAAATATTAACTTTTCATCACCCATAATAGGGGCACTTTAATGCGAAAAGTAGTGAAAATTGTATTTAAACGTTCTAACAAACATGTGTTCACTTGAACACTTGAGGCAAACGACATACTCGAGCAATGAAGCACAAAGACTCTGTGTGTGGCTACTGTGACAGGTTGTACTTTGCAAGTGTGCAAGTTCCACTCTAACAGACTTCAACAGACATTGAACAGACACTGATTCATCAGCACCTCCCAGTGGACAACCCAAGATATTGACAACAAGCTTAACAACAGAATCCATGCCAGTCCTATAGGGTACACACCACTATCCTAAAAACAAAACATTTATTCTTCTGTGTTTAATCTTTCCATGTAAACAGGGTTATGATTTCAGTTTTATAAGAAGATCAAGGCTGTTTGAGGAATGCAGTTCTGCCACACAAGACAAGTGGACAACACAGTTCATTGGTGGCAACAGGCTGGCTATATGCAAAAGTGAGTTCTGAAAACATTACACATGCACATTTGTTTAAATTTGACTATTATGGAGGAATCTCTTAGGTTTACTGGTACCAATGTAAATCCTGAATACTATAGTACTGCATGCTAAGGTGTTCTGAATGAGGTGTTTTCTTGCATCTCCCATTAACTTGTCTCTGCAGAGTCCCGCATTGCAGTGTCAGGAGCCTCTTTTGCCTACTTCCCTGAGGGCCAGGACTGTCAGAAAACAAAGAGCGATGAACAACTAATGGGGAACATCACAAAAATCTTCCAATCAGAGCTGGTTATGGCAGGCATTACACAGTCATTAGCTTCTTCCAGCCTTCTCTGTGGCTAAAAAATTTAAATTAAAGGAGATCTAAAAATTGTTCAGAACTGACATAGTGGATATTCTGTGCAAAGTTCATTTTATTAAAGTTTTTGGACTCGAGTCCAAAAACTAATAAGTGCAAATATGTTAATAAAATGGAAATTATGGAAAATGTCACACTTAAGGAATTAGTGTACATGATGTAACAATTAATGAATCTTCATAATGATAAGGCCCTGTCTGAATCTGTCCCTGTTTATTTTAAAAATGATTGCGTGATGTGTAACATTTCCACCGTGCTGATTTTCTTTAGACAGCCAAAACAGTCCATTTCCATTTGTGTCCAAAATGTTTAATGACATATTTAATAACAAAGCAGCAGCCTATTTTTAGGAATTACATGAACACAATTTAGTCTATTTGCAAGCATAGATAAAAGGTAATTCAAATGTTCTCTTTGGGATGTATTGTTGCAACAGAACCACTAGATGCCAGTGTTATCAGCATTTTAGATAAAACTGCAATGTGAATGCATAACAGAATCGGATGAAGATGGGCATCTAATAACAACATTTCTACTCTAGAAAGAGCTAGTTTATTTAAACTTTTTTAACAGTACAAATAAGCAAGATCTAAACTATAGTTGTTACAATATTCTTTAAACTGTACATGAAGTCTGTGACCAACTAAAAATAATTTAAAGGCAAAACATAAGTGACAGTAATATAAGCCTACAAAACACAGAGGGTTTTTGAAGCACACGCTGAAGTCTCACTGAAGCCCTCTCAACACAAAATGCCCTTCTGTGATAACTTCTGCAAAGAAAAAAAGTTTTCTTCATTGTGTGATAACAAACACGTTCCTATTAGCATGTGCCTAGAAAGCTCAATAGCTGTTTTCATCCATTTTTCAGACTAAACTGCTTAAAATATACTTCCTCAGTGCCTTAGCTTTGGGTATAAGTAGATTGTAGTAGTGCATTTTTTATTTCATTGTGTTTGAAAAGTACATAGTTACCAGTTGCAGGAAGCGAATCTCAGAGCTGAGGGTCTCTCGCAGAAGCTCAAGCTCTTCTTCTTTATATAACTCCAGCTCTTTCTTGAGTCTGAATGTCACACACAGACACATGCAGGAGAACTGGTCATGGTTAACCAATCATGAGGCTCAAAGCAAAATGACGCAAGCTTAAAATGAAACATTTCAACACATCATTTCAAATCTTAATAAATAAATAAATAATCTTGTTAAAATCATTCCAGTTTACACTTCATATTATAAAGAGAACTAAAAGAAAAGAGAAAAATATACTTATGAACGACGTGAAACTGAAATTTAAAAAAAAAATAAAAATCACTCAATCATTATTTTTTGATCATTTCTTTGATTGTGTCGAGCAGAGAACTATTACTGTAATATGTGTACTTTCTGAAAGCTAGTTAATATGTATTTGTTAGAAATAATTTTCTAAATGCTGACTTGCAAGGAAATATCAGTCTAAATACTGGATGTTTAGATAGATAGATAGATTGATATAAATGATTCATATATTCATACATCAATTCATATTCAGGGAAATGATTGCAGGAAATTTGCACATATTTTCAGCAGAGCCTGAGGGGCATCTCTGCTAAAGCGAGCACAGTGAAATCCTTAGCATACTACAAGAAAAGCCAACCTTGAATAAACACATATTCACTGAGTACAGAATATAATCACAAAAATGACATGAATGGTATACAATCTTCCTTTATCAGGTTACAACTACAACTTTAAGAGAAAAACAAGCCTTAATGCCAAAATATGGCCACTGTATGTGATACACACCATAGCCTTGGAAATCCACAATTTTGTACAGTAAGGAAATGTATAACGGGACTAATTAAAACTAAATATATACTGGGCCAATGCTTAGCTTTTCATATAAAGACATAATTAAATGAGCTACTTTAGATTGAAAAATTGCTTTGAAAAAAGAAAGACATTTTCAAAACACAGAGTACTAATATCAGAACAAAAGTAAGCAAATCTTTTTGAAATGAGATTTCTTGTTCCAGCTTAATGGGTTTCCAGGATGTAACCAATTAAGGCAAATCAACATAAAATAATGTTTTGTTTGAATGCACATTTTAAAAGTGATTTTAGCATTTACTAATAAAGTTTGGAACAATTATGTTGTATACGTTTGCACAACTACAACAAAAAAAAAAGTTTTTTATCTATTTGGTGTGAACTGCAAATAAGGAATGTGAATAAGCTCACTAAATACTACTGAAAATCAACTTGGAAACAATCTTCTTTAGGGTCACAAAATATTTAAAACTAGAAACATCTTCACATTAGCAAAATAAATCACTAAAACCTTGCCATGTAGTAAAGTTTGGGATGTTGAGTCTCTCTCAAAACTTCCACTTACATAGACACTGTTAATTTCTACTGACGTGTTAAATTGCAGATGATCAATAGAGGGGAAAAACTGCCCTATGCACGATGGGGGCATGCGTTTAAGTGTGATTCATGACTACATAGGAGAGGAATGAACATATCCTGAGCTTAGCAACACTGTCCCAAAAGCCTCATCCTCAGCACATCCTGTGAGCTTATACAGCCTGTCCTATTAATGAGGAAGATTTGTGCTACGCTCCACACACTACCCCCACGTATGATTTACGCACCCCAGTGGAGGAACTTTCTTCCTGAGACAGGCTAGCTATCGATCCCCTTTCCATCATCACTTCCTAGAGGGCCGCTGATCTGAAGGAGTTGTGTTTATCTAACTCTGGACCGGACATAGTAAGCAACATATCAAAGACCTAATTAATAGAATGGACCTAATGCTGCATTATTTACACATGGTGAAGTGACAGGAGGAGGAAGATGGAGAGATGGATGAAGGGAAATTCAGCTATCTTTACTCACACTCCTCATGGATCATGCTATCACACTAACATTACGATGGGTGATAACTTTCTTGCCTAATACAAGTGCTGTCTGTCAAGGGTTTCTGACGGACCATGAGCCTCTCTGTCTTCAAACTCTCTGTCAGTGCCACTGCTTCCTTCAGATCTCTCTCTATATCTGCAGACGAACAGAAAAATAAAGGGATGAGAGGCCTATTTTGACACATTGATATTTCTAAACTTTGTGAGAGGAAGTTCTTAAGCGAGCAGAGCCCTGTTTTACCTGTAAGCTGTGATTGTATATCCTGGAGCTCAGCTTCTAGTGATCTCTTCTCTGCCTCCATGGAGCTTAGCAAAGTGTTTTTTTGCTTCAGCAAGTCCATCTCTGAGGAACAGCAAAGGTGACAACTTAAGTAACCTGCTGGCAGGTGGTTAGAGCTACAACAAACAGTCCTTTGAAGAACAAGCACTACTTCAATGATAACTTTGTGGATGTCTTCTGAATACAAAGTTTTGTTTTCACCTTGTCATACCTTCTTTATACCATCGGATATGTTTTTATCTAAACCTGAGAAACAACCGTGCATTTTCTGCAAGCTGAATGACACTTCAGCATGTCAACAAAGGCTAGTCATTCAGTGCTTGTTAATCTTGTTAATCTAAATCTTATGGGTGAAAGATTTACATTATGATAGCTTCCACAGCTAAGTCAAAAATACAATAAAATAGTTACATTTTACTTCAACGTTGACTTTATTCAGCAATGAGAATGCATTAAATTGACTGAAGTGAAAGTAAAAACAATGTTACAAAGGATTTCTATTTCAAAATTATACTGTTCTTTTGAACTTTCTATTGCAATTTTCACAGAAATATTAAACAGCAAAACTGTTTTCAACACTCCAACATTGTTTCTTTAGCACCAATTCAGCATATTATAATGATTTCTAAAGGATCATGTGAGACTGAAAACTGGAGTAATGGCTGCTGAAAATTCAGTTTTAAAAAATTATAAAAATATAATAAATTGTTAAAAAAAACAATTAAAACTCGCAGTATTACTGTTTTACTGTATCTTTTGATACAAAAAAAAGTCTTCTTGATGTGCTGAGACTTAAAAATCTTACCAACCATACATTTTTGAATATACATAATGATGGATAATTGCCTGATATTAAAACTTATGTGTAAGCCTGTATTATCTTATTCAGCAGTTACTGTAAACTATCCATTCCCAGCTGTTACTGGATTAATTTAGATCAGATCTGCCTCATGTACAGAGTACAGTAGTTTGTGCATTAAATACTTTTGTCTGATTTTAATTTTATTTTTAACTTTTACCTTTGTGTAGAGTTTCAGCTTCCAGCTCCAAACTCTGGATTTTAGATAGAGTTTGGGTGTGAAAAACAGCATTTCGGTTGCTGATTAGGTTGAATTCATTGTTGAAAGTTATCATTTCCTTCAAGAATTTCTCTCTTTCTTCACGGGATTCTCTTTTCAGTCTGTCCTGAATTTTAAAATAATGGAAAGGCTATTATGCAGATTACAAATAGTACAAAAGCATATTTTAACACTTCAGCATGTGCATTGTAGTGGATGATGGATAATACTAGGTCTGAAAACTTTCTTTATCAGTCCACATGATGGTGACTATTTTCATAATTATAATAATATTGTTTCAGACTTAACTTTGTTGTGTTTTAATGGAGTGTGTAATGAAGAGAAAACGGTCTTTCCAAAAAGAAGGAATATAACTCCAATGTGGATGGTTGTATGTACCAGGTTTTCTTTGAGATCTCTCTGCAGTCCAAGGAGTTCCTCTTTCTGCCTTTCCAGTTGATCTTGTCGCTTTGTCATCAATGCAAACTGCAGTTTGGTTTCAGCCAGGAGCTGAGCCTACGATCACAAATGAATCATGAATTTGATCAGTGTCTTGTGTCAGATGGTCCCCAAATGAAGCATCCCACAAAATTAACTTTGCATTCACAACAGTGAAGTTTTCTAACTGGCTGCACAAAGACATTGCGGCAGCACAGCATGTTGCTCATCTGCCGGATCAGTGGCTTCAGTGCTGTTTGTTAAGGTAAGCTTATGTCATTTTGTTTGTAGGTCATTCTGTAATTGGCATAGCATTGCCTTTTGAATTCAAGTCTCTGCTTCTCTCCTTTTACCAGCTCAGTCAAGTGTGAAAGACATCAAGAATCCTTCAGGTAATTATTCTCTACCTGGCTTCAAAGAATGCAAGCAAATTACGTCTCATAATTACACGGGACGCGTTGGTCTGACCAAACATATTACGCAGAAAATTAGACACGTCTTTTGAGACATTCACCATCTCAGGTGGATCACTGAGGTCATTCAGGGAGTCTGTACTAAATGTTTTAAACTTGCCACAATGCATAACGTATGAATTGTGAAAATGCTAAACATACATTTTATACAAAAATGAATCTTCACTGCATGATTATCAGTTTATGTGAATAGGACACATCTGGAAGCTTTTGCATTCAGAATCCTATATAGTCCGTCTCTGTATTGACCCCAGTAGGCTATTCATGCAATGACCTCTTTAACCAAATGATTCAATTGCTCATTGACTTACTATTTCTGACATTGGTATCAAACAAACTGTATACCATATGTTTGCAAGGTTAATTGTATTTTTAAAGGTTTTTCAACAATAATACTAATGTAATCTGAAAGAAACGAGATTGATTTTGCAGTGCCGCTTTGAATTGATCCACTCCATTTTAATGTATCCTGTCCATTAGATGAAGTGTTTTAATCATGAAACAGAATGCCTTTTCACAGCGCCAAAGGATATTAATACTGCATATCAGCTTTTTGCACAGATAAACTTTAAGATGAGTGACAGTGCACATCCTTTGCTGTGTGGCAATATTTCTATCTGAGGTAGGCCTATACATTCACATAACACTTAAGAAAACTGAAAAGGGAAATTAATCTTTTCTAATCTGTCATTATGTGTCTCTTTTTAATCACTGGGTAACGTTAACCGACCATACCTTCTCATCCAGTTCACGATGTGCTTCCTCCTGTTTTTCACGTGAGGAGTTTATTTTGTCCTGTACACTCTTGATGGCAGCTTTAACTGAATGAGCAAAATAACGAACATTTTCTAACGCTACAAGCTTAATTTTGTACAAACTTACGAAATATTGAAATATTTGATGTGAAATAATTATATTAGTGTTTCTTCACGTTTAAACACACTCGCGAGCGCATCTGAAATTAACCGTTAACTAATCTGCTGTTACCTTCATGAAGCTGCTTGATATTTTCTGACACTTGCTGTTCTGTCAATAAAATTTGCTCAAAAAGAGTGTCTAGACTCATTTTTATTATTATAACAATAATAATGAGGGGAAAACAGGAAAGATTAGTTTGTAGTTGAAGTGTTTCGCGGGTAAAGCGTTTCAAAATAAACGTAGTGGGCTACTCATGCGATGCGCATGCGCAATCTTGCCACCTGCATACTGTGCGCAAACGCATGCGCAGCAACAACACTTTAATTCGTTGATTAAGGCAAATAAACAAACTTTGCCTAATCTACAACCTTGGTAGGCCAGAACTAGTATAGGTACCTCTACTATAGCCATCTACTTATGCTTTTAATTATTTATAATTTTATATTTCTAGCATAATATTAATTAATATATAATTCTTGGTACCTGGAGTCTTTATTCTCATTATTGCTTCAGATCAAATTCTTCAGAAGTTGCACTGGCCTTACCCCATGGAGAGCATGGAGAGTGGATACTGACAATGGCATTAACTTCCAGGCAGTGGCTGTCTGATAAATAGCCTTGCAGTAGCCAACCCACTGATGATCCACTGGCAGAGGTGTACCTAGACACACCACCTGTGAGAAATGTGTAAGCCCATGAGATAGCTCAGTCATTTGGCCTCCTAAACTAACGGTTTCATTCATTACCAGCCTACTTTGAAGTGCAATTTAAACTGTCAGTCTCCCTATTGTTTGGTGTTTGTAAGCACAGTCAGCAATCAATAACTTTAATTTGGTGCCATTTGGTCCAGCAGTATTTGTCACGTCATTCTTTACTTTCTCCAGTTTCCCAGACACTGCTGGAAAGAATGGTCTTGATTTGGTGCCATGCAGCACATTAAAGTGTTCCACTTTATATGATGGTGACTATATCATTTTGACATTCATTTGCAAAATGAGTTTTGTGTTTTTCAGACTTTTTCTTCCACAGTCAAACTCTTAAATCAGATCAGTTTCTTTTATTGTATGATACAGTGCAAATCAGGCCATGGCCCATCCAAGATATCATCCAACACCCACCACCCCAACTGTCCAACCCACCTTAAATCTGAGAGCTGGAGCCAGGCCTGGTACAAATCGATTTAGTTATTACAATTCAGATAATTCCCATAGAGAGTGAGAGAGAGAGAGAGAAAGAGCGATGAGGTGAGGGGAATATTTCAAATGATCTTGAACCCTGCTTGTCACCGATGGCCTGTAGAAACCCAGTTCTCCACTTACGGTTATTAGAATGAAATTAACTCAGGTTAATTGAGAAATGCATTTAAACCAGACGAGAAGAATGACGCTTGATTGAACAGTTGTCAATATATTTGTTCAGAATAATTGATCTTTAATTAACTATGGACATGAGGATAAACGTCAAAAGGTTTCGATTTTGTTTTCTCATATAAAAGTTAATCTCATTGCTAAGGAGAAATGGATTTATGTTTAACCATAGTTAACTATAAAGCCATTAAATTGTAAAAAGCATTAGACAGAATAAGTAGAATGTAATCCACCAGCCTGTGTCCTCAACACAAGGATATTCCAGTGGTTCTCAGCTGGGAAGTGATGTCCCAAATTTTTATATATATATTTTTTTAGCAAATTATATTTAAATAATAATTAAAATACTGAATCTGTTGACACTCAGGCTATGTTTTAGTAGGAACACTGTCACTGTGAACAGGACTCAACATGTTAGAAAATATTTCTTAATTTGGAGAAAAATCAGGAACTTTACACTCACCTCTGATAACCCAAACAATTTTTCAATTCATTGTTTAACCTTGGCAAACAAACTTTCAGTTTTCCCCTCATTAATTGTTAGTGGATCTAAAATATATGTCAACTTCTGTGTGTTTTTCACTCTTCAGAGACAGTCACTCAGCTAGGCTAGAGCAAAGTAGTAGTGTTTTACAATTTCCACAGTGACAAATTCCGCATTTGGAGCGTTATTTTTAATTAATTAATTTTTTAGCATAAGCCTAACTATTACATTAGTTACTATTACAGTTAACTTAACAAATAAATGTGTTTTATTTCAGTTAGTGTTTATTTTAATTAGCTAATAGTTGTTGTTATTATTATTTTAATGTTTTTTTTTTGTTGTTGTTGTTCTTTTTTTTTAGTTAGCTATAGCTAATGACTCTGATTTGTGTTTGTTAAAAGGTACAAAAACAGGCACCTTTTCTGGAGAGGTACAAAACAGGATAAAAATAATAACCTTTAGAGTTGCTAAGGTTGAGAACCACTGGTCCAGTCATTTCTGTAGTAAGATGCATATACGTACCAACAGATGGCGACCTCCACCAGTCTTTCAATAAGCAATAAACTACTGTGAGATCGCACCAAAACTTTATTTGAGAATGAAAGACATAACATAGCAACTATTCAAATATTGTCATTCCGTTAAAGAAAGAAAAAAAAAAGTCATTTGAAATGTTTCATGGCAAAATAAGTATTTTAACGTTCTTAAATAAAACTGCATTAGGCTATTTATTTTGTATATTTAGCCTATTTTTATTTAATGAGAAAATGTCTTTGCTTGTTTGATAAATTGCTACTGCCAAGGGACGGTCTTCATGATTATGTCACCTAGCCTATGTGATTTTCATGCATGAAACAAGACTATATTTTGACTGATATCACCTATGTCTTCGTAGTTTCGTAATATTTTATTGAATAAGTAGGCTATTTATACGCACCTGCATATTTACACTTTGATACGCGGAACCATACGTGTAAATCATTTAGCCTACTTGTTTTCACTGGTTAGCAATTTACCAGTCCCATACCAGACTAATCTACTCATAGGCTATAATAGCCTACCATTCAGACCAGATTGTCCAACCACCATACAGGTCAGGCAAAATGCGCTTTCAGCGTCAGCAGTGCAATTTCTTAAACACACTCACCAATTGACGAGAAATAGAAAGCAAGCAACTTGCATAACCCCCATATATAGTTACACAATAACAGAGAGCAGTAAATACGATAAGTTTTGGAGTGGCAAAACTGGATGTCTTTGTCCTGTTGCCGTGCTTCACGCACAAGCGCTGAGCGTGCACCGAGTCGCGTGTGGTTTTTGGTTTGGGTTACAGCGCAACTGAATGCCACAGTGCTGTCGCGCGCTCAGTCGCACGAGCATATCTTGAGAGCTGGAGTTTTATTCTGCTGCCTTGCGACTCGTTTTCTTTTTGTTACGTTGTCTATGAGTCTTAATCCAAGAAAGCATTCCATATCGGTTAGTGACAGTTTTGGACAAGGTTACGGAACATTTTCTTTTTCTTATAGGCTATACTCTGGATGTAGGCTACATTGTGACCAACGATGTTTCAATGGACCTGAATGAGAAAGGATTATTCTTTTCATCGTCAAAACAATAAATTGCGTGTTTGAGCCAACTTGCCCACGGATAAAAAGCGCAATGATTTTCGCCACGATTTACATCGTTTTACCGCTGTTGGGTGAGTTTGAATGCGATTTTACATATTCAGTGATTGATTGGTAAACGATATAGCAATCGATTAGTAGCCTACACAGACACGCAGTATTGTATTTAAGATTAAAACTCAGATGTCAAGACCATCAGAAAAAGAGTTTCTTATATTGTAGTCTTTTTTTATTCTGTCCAATATATAAATATATTCTAGCCAATATGATGTTACAATTGTCTCATAACTAGGGCATATTTTAGCTTTTGAGGATCAGCTCTGTTTTACTTTCCACTTAAGTCTGCTTAAATCTTCTTGTGTTAATATTTTAATCTCTAAAGCACCTTAAGTTTATTAAATCCTTATAATCTTGAACAATATAAACTCGAGAAATGTTTCATACACAAAAACACAAAAAGAACAAAAAATAAAATAAGTATTTCAATGACTTAAATTTTAATTAACTTATTATTATTATTATGTCTTTCGTAACAATCTCGAGTAGCCTAGTTGTTGAGGCATTTCAATAAAAGTCGATCCTATCCGTGATATGATTATTTCTATTGTCGTCCTCCACAGATGTGCTGTTATCTGCCGAGGAGTCTTACTTTACTAGTTCAAACCGGCTGGACTGTGTGAAGGCGAACGAGCTGTGTTTGAAGGAGCCGGGATGCAGCACAAAGTATCGAACTATGAGGCAGTGCGTGGCGGGGAGGGAGACCAACTTCAGTATGGTGACTGGAGTGGAGGCGAAGGATGAATGCCGGCTTGCGTTGGACGCTTTAAAGCAGAGCCCTTTGTATAACTGCCGCTGTAAAAGAGGCATGAAGAAAGAAAAGAACTGCCTGCGCATCTACTGGGGGATCTATCAGCATTTACAGGGTGCGCGGACTTGCCGCCTTCTATAGTGCACTGTAAACATATGAAGCTGTGACAATATTTAGCTTCAAATTGCAGTATAAAGTTATAATCATATTTTTTCTGACACTGTTTATTTTTAATACTTAGCAACCAATAATACTAAGCCAAGGAATTTGCTTTTCTGGGTTCTGTTATCAGATAGGGTCACTGTAAAGTCTTCAAATGCCTCTCTGAAGTGTGTCCATTAAAGTTTATGGAGTGTGAGGTCATCTGATGCTTTATGTTAGTGTATATGTGTGTGCTGGAGGGGGGCTCAACTGACCAGTATAGCTAATCAACCAGAAACTAGCTCCGGAAATGTAAATCCGTCCCATGAATCAATGACCCAAATACCAACTAACATAAAGTAGAGTTTACAGCTTTATAGTTTGACCCTCGCATGTAATATGACATTTACAATGCACTTAAGATTTCAAAATTGATGTAGAATTTAATTATTGGTATTTAGTCACATGTTATTTGTTAATGTTACAGGGAATGATTTACTTGAGGATTCTCCATATGAGCCTGTGAACAGCCGGCTTTCTGATATATTTCGACTTGCTCCCATCTATTCAGGTAGGATGTGCTTTTTTTAATCAGCTTAATTTGTTTTAACAACAAGTGGATCAAATAAAGACTTGGTTTTATTGCTATGTGGAAAAAGAATTTGATTTGGTGTAGTTTAAACCAGTGGGAATGGTATTTTCTCCAATGTCCTACTTGTTTTCCTCCCTCTTTTTCCTCTATATGCCCTTGTGGATGCATGCAGTCTTCTGGTCTATGATCCTCTGGATCTTGCATGGGGAGATATAGTTCTGAATGTTCATGGTTAGTGCTCAGTGAACCATTATAAATGCTGTACACTTCAGCCAACTCTAGGGGCAATGCAATAGTTTGGTCCGGGGTTGCAGCCGATGCAAGGTGTTGCTGATGTGACAGTAGCATTTGAATGTGTTTTATTTGGGGGAGGGGCTGCAGTGAATTTACTTTTTAAATGTACTTCGGGTTACTGAGGCAAAATGTTTGTGAGGGTTGCAGGGGTTGTGTGAATCTGGCCTGAGATGCTGGATGCTGGCTTGGATCATCCTCTAGGTGGCAATGTTGTTCCCTACTTCAGCATGGAGAGGGCCCTAACAAAAAAAGAGTGGAGATGCGCTGTCAAAGGTGTGCACAACAGATGGTGACAGCAAAGGTTTAACAGCACCAGATGAAGTCAAATTGAAAGTTTTCATTTTCTGTAGCAACTGATTTTCTTAACATTAGACTGAGAAAGGGTAAAGGCAGAAGAACACTTAATTTAATTAACAACTTGCATTGAAATATTTTTGACATGCTTCTTGAAATGCATGATTTATGACTGATTTTTGGGGAAAAAAAATATAAATACAAAATTATATATATATATATATATATATATATGTATAAATCAAATTTTTATATGAATATCTACTAATAAATATTTTATTAATAAATAATGTTTAAATAATAAATTAATATTTTTGTAACATTTATTTATAGATAATGGTTTCTGTGTGAAAGTGTGTTAACGACTGACTCCCAGCTGTTACAGATTTGTAGTAAAAAAATATTTTTTTTTTAAAAAACTTAAACTTGAGAGGAAACTTAAACCTTCCAAATGCAATGTCACTGGTAAGTCATGTCAATCAAAATAATGAAAGCGAAGAACCACAAAGCCTGGGTAGCGCTTCCCTTAGGGAACCGGAATAAGGTGGTAAACACCACAGTAATTAAAATAACATGTACCTTGCTACTTTTCCCTCACTCTCTCTCTCTTTGTGGCTGTGAGTGTAGACAGTTACGGAAGAGTGCTCTAAATCTGAGGGTGCTCCTTATTCCCTGTTGGAAAGCTTTTTACATTGATTGACGGCTGAGTTCCACGGCAAAGAACAGGCCAAACGGAGAATCAGTTCCCCACCTACATGGGGATTTATGACACAAACACTGAGACAAAGCAGACTACAGTCTTGGTGTCTGGGAGTAGTAGGTCACAGAGTTATTATCACTTCCTTCTTAACAGTTAGAAGATTAAAGATGAACTTTTGTTTTATTTTAATTTACATGTTTAATTTGTTTGGGCTGATTTAGTTACATTATGTGTTTGTTTTAATGTGGTGGAGATGTGGTAACAATAAGGGAGTCTAAATGTCTCAGCAATATACTGTAGTTATGCTTAAGATAATTTCAGACACTTTCAGAACTGCATCTTTAATTTGTCTGGCCAGTAATTTAACTTAGAGGACCTTTGAATATGATTTCCAATATCTAATACCCGACATAATATTGAATATTTTATACTGATACTGTAGTTTAGAAGGAGTGATTTGAATTTGTTAGCTGAGTGTTAATTAATTAATAATTAATTTGTCACCTTAGATAATCATATTTACAGCTATAAATCTCAGAAATGGAACAAGTCTACTCTGCACTTTTTACTATCATTACATTTTTGAACAGCTTGTGAAATCCCACACTTTAAAGAAGTAAAATTATATATTGTTCATGACATCACTGACAGCATATTTTAAAATAAAAGCTAAAACAGCCAGACACAAAATGTTATGTTAATGTTATGGTCTCCCTTTATAAAACACAGCTGTGCTCTATTGCGGTGTTGAGCATAGTTGTGTGCCTGTGAGAAACATACCGAGTCCTCATGAAAACTACCTCTCCCCCTGTCTGTTTTCCTGCTGAGTATCCTGCTGGGTTTTACCTGTATTGATGTCTGCTCTCCACTCGATTAAATGGCTTATTGAATGCTGCAGGGCTTCCTCTCTCTTGGGACTATTGCCCCTTATTTGCCTGAAGTGCCCTCATATGCCTCAGTACCAATAAAACAAACCCAAAGACAGGGGTGATGCAGGGGTCAAAGTTTCTATAGTTTCTATAGTAGAGCTGCTGCAGATGGATTGAGTTTGCAGGTGTGTCTCCCTTTGCTCATAAATGCAGATGTCTTGCTTCGAAATGGCCTGAATTGTCAACAAATAGGTGAGGACAGGGAAATGTAAACTGTTTAGATGGAGAGTTGACTGAGATCCTGTTCACCTGGCCTGAATGAAGTTTTCGGGTGTTTTTACATTTATCTTTTTCCAAGTTTTGCCGGTTAGACTATATTTAAAGGGACAGTCCACCCAAAAATGAAAATTCTGTTATCATTTACTCACCGATATTGTTTTGAAAAATATTGGTAAACAAACAGTTTGAGTTCCCATTGATTTCCATTGTACAGACAAAAAATAAAATGGAATTTAATGGGAACTGGTTTGGTTAACAAAATTGTTCAAAATATTTTCTTTTATGTTCTACAGAAATAAAATCATACAGGTTTAGAACAACAAGGCTGAGTAAATGATGACAGAATTTTCTTTTGGGTGAACTATCCCTTTAAGAATTCTGGAGGGGACACCAGAACCACTGGCTTTCAAAAATGCTGGTCTTTTCAATAGTGGTAGCAGGTTTTAGGTGTGATTATACTGTGATTTCTCACCATAATAAAAAACTGCAAGGAAAGGTTGTAAATAGAGGGAATTAGAAAGTAGGAGATAGTACGCTTAAAGGAGTGAGGAAAACATCACGTTTCACAGCTAGTTTCTTCACACTTATTTGCCACTCTCTTGTCCTCTAATCTAAGTTGACTTTGCATTACCTCCACATCATTAGGCTTTACGTAGGACGAGAACCGAGAGAAACTAAGCGCCTGAACACGCTTTACTCTCCTGTGCTGAAACACTTTCTTTTTGTACCTCAGCAGTATCTGTTTCTCCCATGTTCTGTCGCAGAATATCTGAACTTGTAGGCAGTAGTAATTTAATGTTGTTGCGAGGGGAAATAAAAATGCACAAGTTTGGAAAACAAAAGCCATTATTGTCATGGAGCTGCATGGTGTAAAATTGGGAGTTTGTTGATAAAGTCCTTGGCAATATCAACCAATTGTCATTTAGCGTTCATTGGCCATGTGAAATAAATGGGGCCGGGGGGAGAATGTGACACAAAGTGTAATAGCCAGTCTGCTATGCTGCTTGAGTTGGCTGGGCTGAAATTGCCTAAATGATGGGGTAGCCATGAGAAAAAGAACAGGACATCAAACAATTTCAGAAAGCATGGCTATGAATAAGGATGAGATGCTTTATAAATTTGTTGTTCCATGGCCTCTCTGGAGTGCTTTTTGTTGTAACAACTGTTTGGTTGCCATTGTGGAGATATGAAAGACATCTAGCTCTCAGAATGAAATCTATCTATCTATCCCATCTGTGTATCATCCATCTATCTATCTGTCTGTCTGTTTATCAACATTTAATATGTTTACTTTGCAATTTTTATGTTTTGTGGTTAGCAGAAGGTTCTAGCATTGCCTTTCCCTTTGTGTCAACTTTAGGCAGTGTGAGTGTATGACCTTCCAGACTTTCCTTGCAACACTTCAGAAAATCCCTATACTGACATGACGCTGTGAAGCTGTCAACACCTAGCTAGTGCTGGAGCAGCGCTCGGTTAATCAGTTCCAGACTGAGAACACACTGTTTCACAGAGTACGCTGGTCACCATAAACTCACCATGACAGCAGAATATGGACAATTTATGTAAGATTATAGTACAAGTATTGTGTAGCGTGGGTTTTTAATTAGTAAATATTTAATGTCGATAATGACATGCCACTTCTGCACAGTTCTGCTGTTTCCACACACTGCCGACCCAGCGCTGCTCTCCGTTGCACAGGTGTTTGATGCCTCTCTTGACACAAAGCACCGGAACTCCTTTCATTTCAGCGGGAGTGGGAGAACAGCACTTGGCAAGCTCTCCTTAAACGATTTACCCTTCGAAGTCAGCCTCCATTCCCCACTATAAAAGCTCTGTGCACCGCGGTGCTGTTCTGGGAAAGTCCATCACACAATACAAAAGCCTTTTATGTTGGCAACTGTACGCTGACCGTGTTTAAGCAGGGACTGTTAGTGCGGATCAAGCAGGCCAAGGAAGCATCAGGCTATCATTTCCCAGCTCCCCTCTCTCTATTTTCTGGGTTTAGTTCTGCTAAACTCTCTTCTATCCTCCTGGAGCGAGCTGCTGCTCAGGGAGACTTCAGCTATGAAAGCTAATCAATAGCGAGCCATGTTAAAATAGAAACTTGAAGCTGTGAGTACAAGAAACCATCGATTTTTTTTGTTTCTCTCTTTTTCTTGTCGCCTTAGCTCCTCCTTTTAGATGGATCAGAGGCGTATCTGTCTGTTGCTAATGCTCAGGTATACAGTTGCAGTGCAGTATAGGACATGTATTAAAACTCAAGTGAAATGCAAAGTAGTTCCATACAAGTAGTCTGACAAAATCTCAAATGGCATCAGTGAAATCTGTTTTTCACTGTCTCAGGGAAGATTTTTATTTATTTTTTTTAGATTTTTATTTTAAGATTTTGCTCTTAAGATTATACTCTACATCTGTCATTTGTACTAAAACCTATACTAATATATATATTTTTTTAATACATTTTTTTTTTTTTTTTTATTAATTGTTTTTCTGCAGTTTAGAAATGAATCTACATCAATTAGAAAATATGAATTTATTTAGAATTGTTTTTTTTGTTTTTTTGGTACCACATGGTAATATTAATATACAATGCAATTTGTAAAGGACATTTTTGTTACATTTTTTGACATTTTTTTACTGTTTTGGGTCACAAGATGATGTCCAGTGTACAATCTGGGTAACAAAACTTATAGAAAGCCACTGATCTCGATTAACAGCGTTCCCCTTTAAGAGATCAGCTCACCCCTGTCAACACTGAGCTTGTTATTGGCTACATGCCATTGATGAAGTGTAGAGACGTGCAGAGAACATTTAGAGCTTTGATGGAGGACTGAGGAGCTCTTGAGGGAAATGTTAACAGACTGACTGTACAGCATGATGTCAACTAGATTTTATGTGGCATAGAGCTCATCACATAACCCCATCACATCCAGTCCACCATCTGTCTTTCTGCTTTCTGGAGGTCAAATATTCTCCTGACGGTGAGGGAGATGGTGAGAGAAAAATGGAAAGCTAAGAAAAGTGATTGATACCCACTGACCTTGACTTCTAACCTGCAGGGCCACACCGATGAAAAGAGAGTTGAAAGTGATGATGTGTGTCCCTGGACCACAAAACCAGTCTTAAGTGTAAATTTTTCGAAATTCACATTTATACAGCATCTGAAAGCTGAATAAATAAGCTTTCCATTGATGTATCATGGTTTGTTAGGATCAGACAATATTTGGCCGAGATACAACTATTTGAAAATCTGGATTCCGAGGAATCTAAATATTGAGAAAATCGCCTTTAAAGTTGTCCAAATGAGTTCTTAGCAATGCATATTACTAATCAGAAACAACGTTTTGATATATTTACAGTAGTAAATTTACAAAATATCTTCATGGAATATGATCTTTACTTAATATACTAATGATTTTTGACATAAAAGAAAAATCTATAATTTTGACCTGTACAGTGTATTTTTGGCTATTGCTACAAATATACCCCAGTGACTTAAGACTGGTTTTGTGGTCCAGGGTGACATATAGAATGCTGGTGGAACAACTCTGCCCATGCAATTTAATTTATTATGTTTGGCAATGAAATGCTTTCTGTGTTTATTTTAGAATTTCAAAAGTTGTACATCTCCAATATCTGATACTGCATATGTCTGTGTTTTAGCAACTGTAATAGCTGTGGCAGCATATTCAGCTGTGCTACCAAAGACTCTGGCAGTGAAAAAGTTTTTGCAGATTTGCAGTTTGTTGAAGTTTTTAGTGTTATGGCAGCCCCTGTTCACTTTCATCATTTATTCATGCTGTTGTTTTGCTCTCCTCTGAGGCACAGCATGGGGAAATCAAACACTCTCACTGATAACAGCATGAAAAACTAATTTCACTTAATTGTAAATTGTTTTTCTTCTAATGTTATTTTAAGTTAAATATGTTTGTGTATGTCTGTACGTGTGTGTGTCAGTGTTATTTTAGAATCATTTCTATTCTATTATGATATTTATTAATATTAGAGTATGTTTTATTTTATCTTGTAATAATTCTATGTACTTTTTGTCGTTTTTATTAGTTTTTTCTCTTTAAATTATTTTTATTTCAGTTTTAGGTTTAGTAATTTTAGAACTTCAATTTAAACTTATTTTATTTCAGTTAGTTGCCCATGCAACTTTTTTTCATGATTTTTTTCATGTTTTTATAATATATTAATAAATAAAACAAACATTATAATAATTATATTTTTTATAAATATTATTTTCATTTTATTGCACTTTAATTTCAATTAACAATTTTTAATTATTTTTATTTTATTTAGATAGCATTAACAACATTGATGTGTGTATATGGGTGCAATGACATGTCTACTGTCCTTCAAAGACAAAATGCAGTAACTACACTAACACTGAAACAGCCAGAGAATAAAATAATAATAATTGATTAAATTTTGATAGGTTGTTTCTATTAATTTGAGCAAAGCTGAGACAACCCTATCTGTCATAGGTTATAGATCAGACTCTAAGAGACCCAGTTTAATCATAATACAGATATGACTGTTACTGTGCTTGTCTTTGCATGCTAGTATAAATACAAAGAGTTGCTAAAAACAGAGAGCTCTACATGTTGTGGTGGTTGTGTGTCTTGCTTTGTCATTTGAGTAACGTACCACAGTTACAAGGGCAGGCTGGAAGATGTAAAGCTCAGAAGCCTGCAGGCTAATAGCGTAATCTAACACAAAGTGTTGACCGTGTGCTCTGGTGTGTCGCCCCACGCTGTCCAAAAATCATTTAGTCAGAGGTGACCAGATCTAAGGCCTGCTGTGGTCTCTATGATTGGATTGAGAAGTGGGGGAGTGATTCATCATTGTTAATAGACACTGCTGACAGCTGGAATCAGTAGGGGCGATGTCCGTGCCAGCTCCAGCCTCGGCCAGTCACCACAGATGCATGCAAAATTTACACAATTACCACAGCAAAAAGTGCCAGTAAGTGAGCAGGTAGATGGGGCAACCACATAATTACTCTGTTTTTAAACAGGTGAGAGGGATGTGCATAGGAGGCAGTAATAATTGGACTTTTAGGAAGTAGCAATCCTGTAAATCACTCAAGGATTTATAAACAGCTGCTATACAACTACGCCAAAACTTAAACTAAAAGCATACTAACTAATCTCCATTTTAGACTTCTATGTTAAAAAATACTAATAAATGAATGAATAAAAAAATTGCCCACTAATCAACTCAGTTTTTATCCTGATAATGTAATTTATAATAAATAAAACTGTATTAAATGTAAAAAAATAAAAAAATAAAAAATAAAAATTAGAAGCATTTCATTAGTGGTCTCTGACTTTTGGACCCCAGTGTTGGTGGTGTTGTCCAGACAGTTGAGAAATGTTGGCTTTGTCTGGAAATCTCTTGAAAATTTCGTCTGTCGCTCAGAGCAGTTTAAAGCCTTTCAATATAATGAGGAATCGGCTAGCACAATCTCACCAAGACCTCTGATTCACCGAGGAGTTGGCAAGCGCTTGGTGGGAAAGGAAAAGAGAGGCTGGCAGGGCATGAAAGAACAAGTGACAGAAAGGATGAGAAAAGTTGCAAATGAATGAAAGTTGAAAGCCATGAGGGAAAAGAAACATTAATACATGATTTTCATCTCAGCATGCCTCCGACTCTTGTAATCATGCCTTTGCTTCATGACCTACAATTGGACCAGACTAGACGCAACGCATTTCCTCTCAGAGCATCTCTCTGTTTTATTCTCTCTGTTCGTCTAATCACAGCTGCTCTTCACAAACATTCAGGACCTACAAAAAAAAATAAAAAATAATTAAAGAAAAAACAGCTGCCCTGGTATCCAGCTGTTCCTGGCTGTGTCCCAGTCTTACAAATTATCAACCCCCCTCACTCAAATCCTCTGTTGTGCTCTCATTTCACTCCTTTTTTTTATGCTAGAAATATAAAGTCAAGTATAAAGGCCTCCCACGATCACAGCAACATCATTACTTTACCATCAATCCAAGTCACAATATTTCATAGACTGCAGAATAAATATATTCTCATTATTGCTGAATTGTAATTCCTAGAAAATCAATTTGCTATTTTTAATGTTTATATTTAAAAATATATATATATTTGATTTTATAAATACAGTAATAGTTTTTTTTTAATATGGTTTATTTAATTTTTGCAGTTCTCATGCAACTGATTGCTATGGGTCTTTATGGGAGCGAGTATCTCAACAGCACTGAAAAGTGTCTTGGACTTTCTGTTGTTGTCTGTATTGCACTGCATTTAAAAATCTGGATAAACATTGTAAAATCCTTCAGTTGTTACCTTATGTGACACTGATCATGTGACACTAAAGACTGGAGTAATGGCTCCTGAAAATTCAGCTTTGCCATCACAGGAATAAATTACATTTTTAAATATATAATATATTTTATTTTATTTTATCCCCCAAGTATAATACATTCGCCATGTTGGCATTGTCAAATCACTGTTCTGCACTATTTGGCTTCTCTTACTCCTCTTCCATGGCCTCATGGGATAGCAAAGTGTCCTTTGTTTTTTTTGCTGTTGTTTTTTTTCACATATGGTTTCATAAACACTGTAGATTTGGACATACTGCTTTTGACATCCTATATATATTTTTTAAGGAAGTACATACAGTATATTCAGATGCTGGGTTTGGACTTCCTGTGCTTGCTCTAATTTTGTTTAGAACTATACTCCCATAATTCTCTTTTGTCTCACCTCTGCTTTATGTTGATTCCCCCTGTTTTATCTTTGCCATCTCCTTTTCTTTGCCAGTGAATGCATCTTCTTCTCGTTGTTGTACACAGTCTTTGGGTCCTTTGGTCTTACTAGCTCCCATATTCTTTTTGTTGGGTGTTCCTGGTTGTCAAATTCTTTTGTGCTTTTTCCAGCTTTGTATTATATGGCTTTAATCTTGTTTTTGTGTCTTCGCCTCCCCAACGTACAGCTCTTTGTCTTTGTGTTTAGCTGAGCATTGTCTGTTTCAGATGTGCTGTTAATTGCTCTGCAATGTGATTGATTGACTTTGAATGCAAAAATTACTTTCATTACTACGACAGCAGAAACATTCCATTAACAAGATCATATGCATCACAGTAGCATCTGAAGATCTGGAAAAACAACTAGCTTGTTCTTCCTTTGTTCAATCCATTTAACAGAACCAATTAATATAGCCCACCATATGTTCTTCCTAATCTCAGTTGGCGTCCTTTAAAATAACTTTCACTTGAGTAAGTGGAAGTTACTGAGTACAGTGAGTCTCTTTTCAGAGGGAGGGACTAATGGCGGTCCCTGGAGCAGTCCCATCACCGTGGCCCCAGGGAGAGGGTCCCAGGGCAGGTCAAGACCACTTGAACCTCAAGACCCCAGTAGAAACAGAAGGGCTCACCCAAACTGGGCTATTCTGGGTAAATACGTCACTAATACTCACTGAAATCAACCGGAGTAAGTGGATGACTGTGCATGCTATTAACAAAGCGAAGCATTCTCCATTGTGTGCCAATGATTTTGAGGTTTGCAATGTCTGGGATTTGCAGTCAGAAGGGGTAGTGTTCTCACTTTGCTGTAGGTGGCTGAGGGAATAGAAAAAGAAGGGATTAAAAGAAATGTGATACAGTGAGTTCTGTTGAACTGAGACAAGAATTATGAATATGAACCAATGCATATTTGCAAAGACACTGTTTAAATTTCACAAGGTCTTGCAAATAAGATGAGCAGACTCTTTTACTTGCTTTTTTATACTATGAAAACATTTAGTTTCACTGACTTTGGGAGCATCGTTTTTACATTTTCTTGAATACTACTACCTAATACCACTAATGCAACTATTTGTAACAGATTTAAGTTCCATTACTTACTTGTAACTGCAACCTAAACATATATTTTGCAATGAACACCATTATTGATCACTGAAAATAAACATGTACCAATAAAAAGGCACAATGGAGTATCCATGAACTCATTCAACTAAACAGGTAGTGCTGCCTGCCCGCCATCTGTTTGGTCACAATGTTTTCATATTTGGCGCTTAAGCACTTTTGTACATCACTCTGGATAATAATGTCTGCTTATTGCCTTAAATGTAAATATGAATTCAAATACAGTAGCTACTCATTCACACTAACAAGTGCTAGTTTGGTTGCTGGCTATATTTTAGTCTCTCTGTCCTCTGCAAGTCACAACATGATCACTGAGGTTCAACAGAAATTTAACATAAAGGTTTAAACAAAACGTCATTTTTTGTATACATAATACATGCTATAAGTAATGTAAACTGAGATGGTCTTGATGTGGTTTGTTAATTCAAATACAAGACGAACTGTATGTGTATCTCCCCTGAAATAAGTCAAGTATTGCCCAAACATTGACAAAAACTAGATGACTATTTTGCTCTGCATGCCATTTTATTTTCAATGCAAGCAGCATGAGTCTGGCGATGGAGATATGAGTGCTTGCTCGGACATGCTCCATCTCCACTCACACCCTTTCCATCTATGAGCACAACTTGCTCATAGCTAAAGCTATGTGGTGTATGGTGAATCATTTACATAAGGTAAACAATGACCAACAACAGCTCATCAATTACTTTTCTGGACGACTTTGACTATTAGAAATGAGTAGTGGTGCAAGCTCTGGGTAATTAATTCATTTGGCATTCTTTGGGTCACAATTACTCAAGAACCAAATGCGTGCAATTCTTATGCCTGTTTGCCAGGAAGACTAAGCCAACTAACAGAAAATGTTGCATAGTGATATATGAAAATTACACACAACTGTTTTCTTTGTTCTCAATAGTAGGAACAAAGCTAGACCTCTATACCTTTGGAAAAAAAAGAGCTCTTTATCTCCCTTTCGGAGTAAACAAAGCTGTAAAATATAAAATGGAATATAAAGTGGAGATTAAGAGGCTGGAGTTTTGGCTCTGAGTGAGACCCCAGCGTTCCTACAGGATGAATAATTTAAGCACCTGCAATATTGTGTGTGCTGCGGAGGGGCAATTTCCCTCTTGTACTACTGAACAAGTGGCGCTCATTCCCTTGGCCTCAGATGCTGTTTTCTGAGTGCCACAGCGGACTGATTTGTATCCTCACTGTTGTCATTTTAACAAAAAATGACAGATAAATGTTATCTGAAGAGGCTCTGGCTGCCTTTTACCTGTTGACTCAAAACAAATGGAAAACTCAAGCCCTGATTTAAATTGTATGATCTCTTTTCAAAAGCTAGAAAGGTGGGTGCGTTATTGGCATACTGTGAACTTAAAAGGTTATGAAAAAGAATATATGGAAATGTAAAGTTGTAAGTTTAATATTAAACCAACAGAACAGTGACAAGAGAGCTTGAATATGGAAGCATTATTCAGATGGAATAGCAATTTTCTGTACAATGAATATGAATGGAAGACTTGAATTAGTATGCTGTATGTGGCAGGGAACGCCTCAGGGAAACATGGATGCATACAGGAATACACACACGTATATCAACTTCTCCTCTCAGATTGTAATTGTCACGGCACAGACACAGAAATAGGTCAGATAATCTAACCATTTAATATTTAACAAGGTGGTCGACTAGCCCACGAATCATTCAACAGCAATTAGAGAGGCCATCTAGTGTTTTTTTTTTTTTTATTGGATAAAAATGTATGACATTTTAGTGCCTGATGTGACGTGCTTCAGTTGTTTGCATGATCAAATCCTCTCAGAGTCAGTGTGCCTTTAAATCCTCTTCAAAGAACCACCAGTGCAGCCATATACGTTAACAAATGTCACTGGCCATTGCATCGTGAATCGTTTTGCATTTGTCCAGTGTCCAAGTCATAGTTAATGGTTTGTTAATGCCAAGAATTGGACCTTAACATAAAGTATGACCCAAATATCATTATAGAAATGTGCTTTTCTCAGTTGGTTATGATTTCTTTATTCAGTTAATGAAATTGTCTGATTATATAGTGGTTATAGAGGTAAAGCTAATAGCATTCGGACGATTGTGTGATATCAGTTTGGTTCCATGACATTTGTAATACATATATAATATAAAATATATTGTATAATGTAAAATGTTCACTTAAAAATTTTATTAAATTATTTAAAATATTATATGTAATTTTTTATTTAATTTATAATGAATTTAAAATGTTTTTTTTAATGAGTAAAACTTTTTTTTAATACTTTATATATAGGAGTTATTACAATAACTCTCACAATACTCCACATACTAAGTTTTATTTATACATTTTTTTTAATGAGGAAAAAAAAAATACTGAGTGCCCTTTTAAGACCAGTTACTCAGTTAGTAGTTTACGTAGTTTGTTTTGCTCATCCAATATTACCTGTTCTTCCCCACCTGCTTTTAAAAGTATATTTCCTCAGACAGCTGTATGTATGATCTTCACTGTAGTTTTTTTTTTTTTTTTTAAGTGCACTACACTGTATATCAGTATTTAAATTGTAGCCAAATATATTAGCATTCAGAGCCTCTAGACAGGGGCCAAGTAAACACACAGACTAGGCTGGGTAATATTAATATTTTTATTGAGAACAGTGGAATAGAAATGAAATCCAGCTCATTTGCATAACAGACAGTGCTGTTGAGGCATTGGTGAATGTGCTCAGCTCTGCGTGAACATTCCAAGCTGTTTACAACAGGATAGGGAGGGGATTGTTTAGCCATGTGGCCCCTCTCCTCCATGCTCGGCGCCTTTCATGTGCTGTTGATTTAGTTCCTGGCCATTTGTGATCGGTACTTAGAGGCGGGATGAAAGCAGGAAGCAGGTCAGCAAGCCCTCTGCGAAAGAGCCTGGAGGATTTGCATGGCCCAGGCCCAGTCATGCATGCATAATCACAGCCACTCGACAGGTGACTCTGGATAAAATAAATAAATATAAAAAGGCCGGAAAGAGCAGGCTATTCCCGGAGACCTTGAAATTATGTTCCAGTTTTAGAGCATTAACAGGATCCAAGCTGGCATGGCAGCTGGCCTACAGGGGAATAGACGAGGGGTAATGAAAGTATGGCGTGCGCTTTGGAGAGCCGTCTCACTGCCGCCCATTCCAAAGTGCCAGTTTTTCAGCTAAGAAATTACCAGATTACTATAATTTTATTTTCTTTTTTTCTAGAGCATCAGATGTCAGTTATCACAACAGTCAGAGATAAAATTGATAATGTCTTCTCTTTTAAATGAAATTACTGTTTTTGCCCAGCAGGACTGTGGAGCTAAATAAAAGCTATTAACCTTTAAATGAGCGATGTCTGAATAAAGTTCATAGGGAGGTGTCTACAGAAAAAAAAAATCATATTTGATGAGTTATGATTCTACTATACAGATATTGATTTTCATACATTGTTGTGTGTGGGGAAGCAGATATGATTTTATCTAGTGCTGTTTTTGCACTGAGGTATCTCCCTTTTGAATCGCTTGGCTGCTTTCCTGCCCTCAAAGACCATAGCACAAACCAATAGCCTTCAAGTACATGTAACGAGTCAATGGCTGTATCTGAAATTGGCTCTTATACTCTCATTCACTATTCCCTACATTACTCCATTAATACAGACCATGGCAAATTTGAAAGGTTGACCAAATTTGGAGACTGATTGCGCTGTGGACACCATCTTTTGGCGAGATGCAGAAATTCATTTGGCGTGATGCTCGAAGTGCATCGTATTCTCTGGTGACTAGTCACTAAGTACATCGGTTGTACACATTATTGCGGTGAATTATGGAATTGAATGAACGTACTCAATAATGTCCACTATGGTTTCAGGCACCTCTACAAATAGGTGCGATTTCAGACACAGATGTGTCTTTGAGTCTGAACAAACTGCATGAATCTCATTCATGAATAAACTGAATCTTATTAAGAGCGTCTCCTGCATGCACTTCATCCATGCGAGTCAATCTTGTTCACAATAATGAATGAAAGAGGGTGAAAGAATAATGTATGTGTATGAAGTCTCTTGTAAACACAAATTTTATCAAAGGTTAGTAAGGTGGTCCACTCAGTTTTTTGAACAAAGTTAATGATTTACTCACAAAGATCTGTTGCCACATACCGGCATAATAATGTAAACTGCACTGAATGCATTTCAATTATTCTTTTTAGTAAACAGATTTAACTCATTGGGATGAATCAAATCTCCAACCACTAAACCACTAAGACTGGTTTTGTGGCGGAACTCTAGGAGAGCTTTTAGTGGTGAAGTGCTCATGCCAATCCCTCCATTGTCCTAATGTGAAATAAATCATAATGTTTTACCATTTTTTTTGTTTGTTTTGTTTTGTTTTGTTTTCTCAGCTTGCTAACTAGTCATTTGGCAATCTCCTTGACTTTCAGCACAAGAAAATGTCTGCCAATTTGTAAAACATCATTTTCCCCCTAGCAGTTTCCTTCAGTGGCGTTATGTTGCCCTTAATGGCATCATTTCTCCAAACAGGCACTGAGCAATCCATTTCACTATTTAAATGTTGTTTTTTTTGACAGTCCCCTTTAAACAAAGCAGAGCTGATGAAGATACCGCTGTCTGTGGGTGGATATGGTGCACTAGTGAATGCCGTCTGTCTGAATGCTCTAAACTTTCATTTAGTCATTGCCTGCTGCCTACAGTGCTGTCCAGGTTTTCACAGCTTGTACCTTATACATTATTCACCAGGTCTGATTCACCGAAACCTGAGAAGTCAGGCGCATGAGAGAGGTAGCGAAAGAACAAGGGAAAGTGATAGAGTGTGTATAGAGGAAGTGGGTGGTAATAGGACCTGTCTGGGGTACATACATGTGTTTGTGTGTGTGTTTCTTCACCGTAATCATGCATATAGAAAGCCTGTGGTGTCTGAATTTATGCAAGGGAAGTATATCTGAGACTCAACAGAACATGTATGTGTTAGTGCAAAATGTGCATGTCCTTTTCATTATCAACAAACCCGACACTAGTTGACTTAATGTTTAAAGGGATAGCTTACCATCAAATAAAAATATTCTGTGATCATTTACTCAGCACTCATGTCATTCCAAATTTGGCAATCTATTTTGGAACACAAAAGATTATGGTTAGAAGAACATTTCAACTGTATTTTTCCAGTCAATGGGGTCCAAAACCACACTGGACCTGGACCCCACTATATTTCCATATATAACTGTTTTGCTGTGCCCCAATTCGCATACTTTTACGATGTACTCTTTTTTTTTTTATAAAAAATAAAAAAATACTTTTAAGTGTGTAGCAAAAGAGAAGGCCAGATTTGGCACAAAATACTAGTTTTATTGATTTTTATTGAAGTTTTTTAATTTTAGTCATTTTAATTTAACTAAATAAATAAATAAATAACTTAAGTTGTTAATAAACTAATAACTTAATGCCTTTCATTAATTTTTGCAGTTACTTAATGGCCAAATGTATCTGTTTTGCTATTGTAGTATTTATAGTCTTTATAAAGGTCCACATGATAGATGTTTACATGCAGATTAAATATAACACAGATAACATCAAATGAGTATTTTTAAATCAGGTTGGATATCAATTATTAGTCCACACTAATAAACAGTTGACCATCCAGTGACTTCTGGCATACTCTCTTCAGCATGTTATGCTTTGGAACATTTATTCTAATCTCACAAACTAATTAGGATGGATATTATACACACTGGGATGTCAGACTTGGTGCTCCAGTGGTATGTTTTGGGTCCTTAAGCTGCCTGTGCATCTGTCTGCCTGTTCTATAGCCTGTAACATAAGAGTCTCTTCATTTCAATCATTCATGGCCACACACACACCAGTCTTGAATAGACTGTGTGCTTGCCTCTCTGGCGTGCCGCTCTGCTGACTAAATGACAGGCAGAGCAATTTTCTTCAAACGGTTCCCTGTGGGCAATGATTGCCCTAGGCAGAGGCCTTTTGGCTTGTAGTCGTAAACCCAGTACTGTACTGTAGTACTGACACAACTGCCCCATACCTGCATCCACCTCTTTAGACCACCCGAAAACTCGCTGTTGACCCATCAACAGGGCTGGAGCAGAAAGTGAAGGAAAGAACAAACTTGAAAGCCTGGTTTTGCTTGGGTTCCTCCTTTAATTCTCCTTCCCTCCTAGCGGTAGGTGAGTCACGGCAGCAGTAATACAGACCAAATCCCCACAGTGTGATGAGGAGGGATTTACTGGGCTGCTTATGGGAGAGACACACCAGACTCTGTGCTTGAGTTTCAGATTTACATACAAAGAATGGAGTGCACGGGAAACAGCGGGTCTGAAATAGTAGTGATGACTTAGAAATGCCCCAGCAGGTTAAGTGCAACAGAGGCACAGTTTAATATTCATAATGGGAAAAGCCAGCCTGGTGGCTTAATAACTATGTTGTTATTACTGATTTTACCCGTCGCTTCCTTTTTATGAGAACATCTCTGTGGATGTTCTATTGTGTTTTGCATGGTAATTTCTTTGAAAGTTTTTGGAAACTGGAAGTGTGCATGTGTAACAGGTTGGATGTCCTACCTTATATTATATAAAAGTAAAAAAAAAACTTCTATATAAAAACTTCAGACTGCTTCATTTATATGCATCTGGCCAAACAAAAATTGGTTCTGTGTCACTATAAAACAATGCTATAGTGGCACAGAAAATACACACTTCAAATGCCCAAATAGCTGCCTAAGGCCTAATATGACTACACTACAGGTTACAAAAACACTCCACAAAAAACATGTATTTGTTTATTATTTTATTTCTCTGAATTTTGAATGCACAGATAATCACTATTAGAGGAAACTACAGATCACCCTTTGGAAATTACAAAAATTCAGGTTATACGATTTCTTAATGTTTTTAAAAGAAGTCTCTTATGCACTCCAATGATGTATTTATTTGATCAAAATATATATTTAAAAAGTAATATTGTGGAATATTATTACAATTGAAAATAATTATTATATTTCAGTTTCAAATTTAGTTTCAAATTTAAATTAAAAAATTTAATTTCAAATTTTCAAGATCGCCAAAGTATTTCTTACACAAATCCTCATAAAAGGAGCAATAATACAAAAAATGCTTCTCATCTTCTATCACATAAACATTTGATGTTAACTTACAAAAACTACAAATTCTCTCTGCCATTGGTGTATTACTCCATCTGCCTGTTTCTATAGCAAGATGATGACTTGAACATCTATAAAGGAACAATGATCGTACCAGTTGCATGTTATACACAGACGCAATGTAGCTCTCTTGTATAAAAGAAGACTTGCATTGTGAATATATATTTAACTTATTATTTTCCAAAACTGATGTATACCATGCCTCATGTGCTTTTTCTTTCAGTCGTTGGTTAAGAATAGCTGTAAATGTTCTTATATCACCTACACTTTGAGCCTCCCAGGCACTAGAAAAAATTATTATATTATTATTAGAAATATTAGAAATATATTATTACAAATTATTATATTAGTATTAGAAATCTTATTATTGTCAATGTTCAAAAGTTGTGCTGTGAAAACTGTGACACTTTTTTTGTTCAGGATTCTTTTTCAAGAATAGAAAGTTCAAAAGAACAGCATTTATTTGAAATAGAAATGCTTTGTAACATTATAAATGTCCTTAATGTTACTTTTGATCAATGTAATGCATACTTCCTCAATAAATGTGTCAATCTCTAACACACACACACACACACACACACACACACACACACAATCTTACTGACCCTAAATGTTTGACTTGTAGCCTACTGTGTGTACCTACTTATTTTGGGGACAAATTTGTACCTAAAAGTGAGCTAAACCTGACAAAATCTCTAATAACCTCCCTTTGGGGACGTCGGTATTTGTAAAACAAGTTTAAAAATAAACTAAACAAAGTTTTTTTGAAATTGTAAAAATTCAGAATGTTTTCTGTTAGGGGTAGGTTTAGGTGTAGGGTTGGTTTAGTGCAATATAATATATGTTTTGTACAGTATAAAAATCATTTACACCTATAGAATGTCCCCATTTAGATAGCTAAGTAAACGTGTGTGTGCACGCATATTAGAGAAGTGAGTAATAACAGGATTTACTTCAGAAATTGGTCACTAATTGACACAGTACTATGTCAAAATATTCAGGGCTTAAATAATTTTGCTACAAGTAAGATTTGATTGAAAGCAGTGTCTCATGTCAGATTGAATTTTATAAGTACAATAGCACATATGCCGTCTCATGTGACACCAGCGGGGTTACACGGGTGAGACTAATTGGAAAAGTCTGCCGTGAAGCATAGCAGCAGACAGGCCATGTGAATGTGAGAAGGGGAATGAAAGTGCGAGTTCAAGTTTCAGGGGGGACTGTATCAGACGATGCACCTGTTCTCCCCTCTGAACCAGTGCTGGTTGAATGAGGAGTGTGGGTCATGTGTCCATTCACCATCTGCTGTTGGCTTAACTCACAAAAACACTCTCAGGCTGGTGCACAACACTCACTGTACCATTACAAATGCTGTGCCCGGACTACAAAATATAGTATAATGAAATGCTTTATACAAATATTCAAATCAGTTTCATATCTCAGATTTGATTGTGAATGTATTTAATCTTAATCTCAGCCTCAGACAGTGTGCCCACATACCACCCACAGTTCACTGCCTGTCTGATTCATACTGCATACATAAATGACAAGAGTGCAGTATAATATACAGTATGAAAAATGAATATGCATTTTGAGGTTTGCAGATTAGCAGTGTTCTTTCAGTAGTGTTTTTTTTAAGGATTCATTTTAAGTGAGCGTGTAATGAAGGCAAATGTAAAAATGGATGAAAGGAGCATGAATAATTAATATTCAATATCAGCCGATACCAATATATAATAACAATTAATATGTTGCATATCCTAGCCTATTTTATGCCAGTCTGCTATTGCAGTATCAACTATTACTGATAAATCCGCCTCCAAACCACATCAGATCTTTCCCTGAGTGGGTGGCCAGAATGAGCTGGAAAATGACTTTATATTGATGGTTTTATGTATGTATGTCAGGCTAAATTAATAGAATTATTCATGAAATTGACATTATTATACAACAGCAATAATATACATTACCGTTCAAAAGTTTGGGGCCAGTATGATTTTTTTTCTTCAAAAGAAATTCTAACTTTTGTTCAGCATGATGAAATAAACTGATAGCTTTCCTGTAGCTCAAACAGTAAAGCATGGTGCTAGCAATGCAAAAATCATGGGTTTGATTCCCAGGGAAAGCAAGAGCTGATAAAAATGTAAAAACTGTAACCTGAATGCAATGTAAGTTGCTTTGGATAAAAGCGTCTGCTAAATGTGTAAATGATCAAAACTGACAGTAAAGACATTTATAATATTACAAAAGATTTCTATTTTTGTTTCTGTTCTTTTCAATTTTCTATTCATCAACAAATCCTGACAAAAATATCATGGTTTCCACAAAAATATTAAGCAGCAGAACAGTTTACGATACTAATGATAAGAAATGTTTATTAAGCATCAAATCAGCATATTAGAATGATTTCTGAAGGATCATGTGACACTGAAGACTGGAGCAATGCACTGAAAATTCAGCTTTGCCATCACAGGAATAAATCTAAAAAGTAATAAATAAATGCAAAAATATTTCACAATATTACTGTATTTTGTTGTACTTGAACACACTTCAGTATTCACTTTACGAGACACCAGCAACATCACAATCCACCTGCTGATTTGGTGGACCAATTCAGGACTATTGCGAGAACACGGTGGCTAACTGGTGGAAAAATGTCATTTGCGTCTCTCTGCCTCACAGCGTTAGCTGGTGAGATGGACGTTGAGAGCCCATTAGCAGCTGGGAGATTGTGAACAGCGAGAAATCAGTTTTGAGGTGAGCGTTAAGTCTGCAGGGATTGATAACCATCAGTCTGCTGAGAGGTTTGTTGTTTGAAATTAGAAAGAGATGAGTTGTTGAGAGAATGACTTTAACTGTGGGTGTTTAGCCAGTTGAATCAGTCCGCTGGTGTGTAATCTGTTCAGGGGAACGTTTCATCCAATCAGTTTGCATTCTGTTCTGCAGTTTTGTTTTTCTGTCTCTCTCTTACAAACATGCACTTACTTAACTTTTCACATCATAAGGTTTGTAAGTAAAAGGAATCCCTCACTGCCTTTCAGCCGTCTTGCATCTAGATGCCGATCAATAGGGCGACAAAGATGGAGCTCCCAGCGGGTATGGCTTTAATGACAGCTTTACACAAGCAACAGATGCAGAATTATGGACTTTTGATGCCCAGTGTGGCTCACAAACATACACACACACACACATACGCACACTAATTGCACGTGTGAATATTGTGGTATGTTCCCAAACAAATAGATATATTTTAGGCTTAATCAGTGTGTTAATTTCATACACCCGCATTTACCATGTTGGTGGAGTTATGAATTGATTTCCATTCGCATTCATTATTTGATACAATGCCTTCTGTAGATTGTCTTGATATGTTTAGGTGATGTTGTATGATGTTATATGCACCAAGCTAAACCAACTTCATGCTGTCATAACTGTTCATGTGCATCTGCAACAGCTTTTTGGGGGTTGTCCATGAAAGGGCACTCTGCTAATAACCTTGTGATATCTGCCCAGCAGGGGAAAGATTAATAACATGTTGTTAACCAGAAACAGAAATCTTCATCATAGCCACATCATTATACGATGGCTCCCTCACATTAAGTCACATTGGTCACATTAAGGCTTTTTTTTTTTTTTTAATGTACCTGGATATATTTTTGCAACATTATTTTGAGTGATTTTTTTGTAAATAAACAGATTTATTTTTTTTATTTTACATTTAAATAAAATTTTTACTGTGCCCCTAAAATGACATGGTGTTAGTAAATAAAATGAGATGGGAGGAAAAATTATATTTCAATGCTTTTGTCTTCTCTTGCAAAAGTTCCACTAAGAAACTTTGTGTTCACGCAAAAACACTGAAATATAGATTTCTCTGAGGAACACAATCATTTTGCAAGAGAGTAAGCAAATGTCTTCTGAGCAAAGAAAAGGTTTCTCAGGGGAATGCAAAAGTTTTGAAAGAGAATGCAAAAGCATTAAAAAAAAAATTTTTCATTACCATTACCCTCTCACTACTTTTAAATTTAAATCTGTCTATCTCCAATAAGACTATCTAAATATCCTTAAAACAAGACAGATTTCTACAAAATTGCATAAGATATTAAGACTTGTTGTCTGCTAATATGTTGTAAATTAAGTTTATTGGCAAATACTTTTTCCCTTGTTTTGAGCATAAATCTAACAAAACTAAAAATAATGCTAATATACTGAGAACGATAAGCTTAATTTAGAATATACAAGTTTTAATATCTTAAACAGTTTGTTTCCCAAGCAAATTAATCTTGTTTAAAGGATAATTAGACATTCTTGAAAGCTAAGACAAAAATACTGATCAAAAATCTAATTTATTTGCAGTGAAGGAGTATCTTTATTCCCTATATTCTTCTTCCACACATTCTTAATAACTTCTCCATGCTTTATACACAGGCAGCAGAAGATAGGGACATTGATTTTTTTTCTCCCCCTATGAGCAGTATTTCAGTTGTCGGGGACATGGAGAAGAAGTTGTGCTTGAGAGAAGTTATGTATGTTATTAAGGGGATGGCTGTGCCGAGCTTCTCCTGAGAGCTGAGGGATAAAGCTCTTTTCAGCACAAGACCTGATGGAGTTAATATCACGGCAGCTGGAGATCAGCCCTGCAGGCGGTAAGCACGTACATGCATTTCTGTCGGGTAATTATAGTTGGGTGGCAGGGAGGACGGCCGGCTGGGTCTGGTAGCTCTGTCACTGGGAGATGAGGGACCCTAAGCCTCGGAGGCGTCCATCCTCAGGATGCCTAAGCTTTAGCCCGCCGTTCAGCATTCTGCCTCCAGCGTCCTGTGTTTATATGGAAACAGGTCAGCCGTGTGCTGGGGGGTGGGTATGGGGGGTTTGGGGCTTAGTGGAGCTGACAGTCGGAGACAACACAATTACACAAGCTCATACACACAGGCTTAGCCAAAAACACATTTACTGTCACGCAAGCACACCAACAAACAAGCCCACACTCAAAATTTGATTAAAAACACCCTCTACAGACACATGCAGATAACGTACTGTGGTGACAGTGCCATAGTACTTTAATATACAGCGATCCAAAAACACATTATGACTCCTAAAATGACACTTAAAGGCACGAAATGAAAATTAATGTTATCTATTTTGTAAATGTATATTTCAGGTCTTTTTAGATGTTTTTTGACCTTTTTAATCAAAACTTAGGAGGTAGTAAGTGACGCGACGTAACTAACTCAAAACTAGTGACATATCCCGGACATCTCCATATATTGGTTTATTTTAAACCCCACTCCTTTCATACAATCAACTGCGAGTTTGATTTAGATCTGCCTCCATCCAATCAACAACATCACAGTTGCATTCCAACTGGACTTACATAATATGGAAGTCATATGCTACCAGCAACTGTTCAGTCACCAATATTCTTTGAAATATATTCTTTTGTGTTCAAAGGAAGAAACACATTTTTACAGGTTTGGAACAACATGAGGGCGAGTAAATGTTATCAAAATTTTCACTTTTGGGTGAACTAAATGTCTTATTAGATAGCAAAATATCAAGGTGTCATCTACACGAATTAAATTCACTTAGTTAATTTAATCATATTTACAATTACTTTTAACCAGCTGTGATTCTTTACATTAACTATGAACATGTTCTGTGGCTGAAAAAAAAAATTGTGGCATGATACTTTTTTCCTTCGTTTTATCTATTTATATAACATTTGTCATTTCAGGCCAGTGTTCAGTGTTTATTCAACTTTTATTTTATATTTTAAATATATATATATACTTAAATGGTACATTTGAATACTTAAATATTAGTACCTAAAATATCCTAAAGTGTATATTAGAAAGGGTACCACACCTGTAAAAATTTACTCTAGCTCCTCACATCTTGATTTTAAATATGAGACCTATTCAAGACCCTCCCTGTCTCTATCATGCAAACATCATTCCTGGAGCTGATCTCTGTCCCAAATGGCATGAGCGCAGGCCAGCCGCCTCACTGCCTCACACAAATCCTCCGTCGTTAATGGTGGTTTATGGTTTTTACTGCTAATGCGGGGGAATTGAAAGAAGGGCCCCCGGGGTGCATGACTGGGCCTCTGGTGATAGTAAAAGAGCAAATGTACATTTTCATAGGTTATTAGGCATTGATTTTCTGCGGATTAAGAGGTCTCGTAACATTAAGCACTATGAATTTAAAATGCATGCAGTAATGCTGTTATCAGCTTAACAGAAAGACTGAGAAGCATACGAACACGCTCACACGTGCATATACTACCTTCTATTCATTTTTACATACAGGACTTGCTCATTCACTTTTCTCATATGTTTCCATTTAATTCCCTCTGTGCACATCTAGTCCTTTTCATTTTTACTGTCTCTTCCCTTGTTCTGTGGTGTTTACTTTTCATTTTCTTTCTATATTTTTCCTCTCTTGCCTTCCCGTGCGACTATTTTAGCAGTCTGTAGATGAACTTCTCCCCCAATTAGCCTCTCTATTATCCCAGGCTCTGAGGCTAAACTGCAAACACCCCAAAGGCCATTGCCTTTATCCAGCACACACTTTTGTTGTTGTTGTTGTTAATATTGGCAAGTGTGGCTGAATGCTTCATTGAAGAGCATCCTACAATGTGACTGACAGAATGAGACTAGACTGGCACGTCAAGGTCAATCGACTGCTGTTTTCATCTGTTAAATCAAACAATCTGTATTGTTCTATATACAATTCACAGTGGCATCAACCAATTTTAATTTCGAATTTCGCTCTGGTGCTGTGAGCCAAGGCTTGTTTATACTTGTGGTACACAAGGGTATTTGGTAAATAATCCACAACTGTTCTGAATCATTCTTGTTGAATGACATGTATTGTAAAGCTTGAGCGTCATATGAGGGCATTGTTTTGCCTAGAGAAAGAGGTCATAGAACTACAGCATGCAGCGTCTACTATGAAGACAGGAACAAACAACCCCTGCTAAGATGTGCACATATTAAGACAAATTTATTTGCTTTTGTTTTATAGTTTTATAGTTTATAGGATAGTTCACCCAAAAGTTTAAATTCTTAAACCCATGGAACAAATATATACACATTTTTTAGACATACATTGATGGCTGTTAAGCTCCAAAAAGAAAAAAAAGAAAATTACTTTCAGTAACTCCAGTTGATTATATATTCCAGGACCTCTAAATCCATACAATAACTTCGTGTGAGGAACAGACTGAAAGTAAATTATTTACTGATAATCTTCCCTTCCAGTGAGCTGTTAACTAGAGAACTGTTGCAAAAGGGTTACCAAGTCAGTGAGTTGAACTATAGAACTGGATCAGTTAATGAATCATTCTTTTGAATCAGTTCTTTTCAATAAACCATTTTATTTTGTCCAGAAAATGGCCTGAACGATACATACACAAACCACTGGAACACTTGGAATATAGCGTATGACTCCTTTTTAGTTCCATGGAAAAAATAAAACTATACAGGTTTGGAACATCATGAGAGTGAACTATTTTTATTTTTAGGTGAGCCATTCTTTATTATTTGAATCACAGTGAACAAATATAGTTAACACTATTAAGGGAATAATGGTATCCTCTTGTAGAGAAAACAGACTGTTATTAGAAAAACTTTGGGGACTTTGGACTGATGGTACTTTGTGGGGGTAAAACGGGGAGGGGGGTGCATACGAGATTAATTATGTGTTCCCAGACCCACTCATCCTCAACCCAAATCTTTTATAAACAGATAAAACCTTACTTTCTCTCTCTCTCTAAAAATGTGTCTGAAACATTATGTATATATATAAAAAAAAATGTTATATAAAGGATGTAAGAGGTTGGTAAGATTGAACCAACAAGCAAAATGTGAAAACTCAAAATTTCAGCTTAATCCATTATTTTATATTCATTTGTTTATTTATTTGGTAGCCACGTAGCACATGTCAGTGTCCTGGTCACCCTGTCTGGGTTGGTTTTAATGACTGTCTGGCTGTACATTATCTTGTACTTGAACTCTGTATGAGTGTCGGTCCTTCAGTGACTGAACAGTATCAGCGCTGGTAAATAATGAAGTCTGTTTTCCTAGAAAAGCTGCAAGTTGAAACAACAGAGGATGAATAAATGAAAGAAAATCTGACATCAGGTTCAAACACAGCACTGCACTAACTCTTCATTAGTTTTGTAGGCCAATGAAAGAGTCCCATTCTCTGTGGAGTTTGCGTGCTTAATTAATGTGTGCCTCCTTTTAATGTTTATGCACATGAAGTCATTGTGCACATCAGGAGCAGTTAAAAGCGAATCCATTTATTGTTGCTCTCTCTCTGTCTATCATATTTAACAAATAAAAATGACAATGAGCGCTTTGCTTTAAACAGTGCCATTGTTAACTCTTTGGCTGGACTGAGGATGATAATGAAATACAGGTTCTGGGATATTTGCAATTTTAAATCATGAAACGGAATTATTCAGATAGGCATTTTATTATGATAATTACATGAATTCACGTGCAAAAAAGATGTTTTAAACAGCATGCATTTATGTAGTGAGGAGAATACTGATTATTTAAATATATAATGAACAGTGGGGAAAGTTAGTCTAGAGTTTTAAATACACTATATAGTGTACTTTGGTAGATAATGTAGAATACGTTTCCTCATTCTCTCCACTGTTTGTGAATCAGTTTCATAGCATGTGCAGATTTTAGTGAGGAATGAAATGGGTGAATAGTGGGGTAGGGATTTGAATAATAATGTGTGTCTATCCGTGTATTTACACTAATAAACAGGACTGGACAGACAGATGGAAGGGATTTATGGCTACAAGTTGACAAACAGTTTCAAATGTGCAAGCTGGATGAGATTATAATTCATCAAAGATTAGACAAAATAGAAAAAAATTTAACACTGCATATAATTTATAGATTTCCTATAGGGACTCACTGTTGATTGTCTATGACCTCTTTCCAAAAGATGTCATATTGAGGCATCGTAGTTTTCCCAGCAAAGGTTTTGCTGTGAGATATTTTAATAATGTGCAGGTTGACTCATGTAATGCATTTTCAAATATGGTTTTATGAGGGGGAAATAGGAGATTAAATTTATAATGTATTATAATCACTTGCCTTGGAGATGTTTGGTGAATTTTCAAAATGAATAGGGCATTTCAGAATACCTTTTATTGCAAGTTACTATGGCAACAAAATGCTGCATCCTCATAAACCCTTAGACATTACGCAACTCTCCCCCAAACCCTCATCCCTGTGTTTATGGGGTGAATCATTTTGGTCTGTGCACACGCGTATACAGTATCTCACACCCCTCACATTTTTGTAAATATTTTATTATATCTTTTCATGTGATAGCACTGAAGAAATGATACTTTGCTACAATGTAAAGTAGTGAGTTTACAGCTTGTATGACAGTGTAAATTTGCTGTGCCCTCAAAATAACTCAACACACAGCCATTAATGTCTAAACCGCTGGCTACAAAAGTGAGTAAACCCCTAAGTGAAAATGTCCAAATTGGGCCCAAAGTGTCAATATTTTGTGTGGCCACCATTCTTGGGCATGGAGATCACCAGAGCTTCACAGGTTGCCACTGGAGTCCTCTTCCACTCCTCCATGACGACATCACGGAGCTGGTGGATGTTAGAGACCTTGCGCTCCTCCACCTTCCGTTTGAGGATGCCCCACAGATGCTCAATAGGGTTTAGGTCTGGAGACATGCTTGGCCAGTCCATCACCTTTACCTTCAGCTTCTTTAGCAAGGCAGTGGTCGTCTTGGAGGTGTGTTTGGGGTCGTTATCATGTTGGAATAGAAGGGAGGGGATCATGCTCTGCTTCAGTATGTCACAGTACATGTTGACATTCATGGTTCCCTCAATGAACTGTAGCTCCCCAGTGCCAGCAGCACTCATGCAGCCCCAGACCATGACACTCCCACCACCATGCATATAGTGGACACTCCCACCACCGTGCGGCATATAGTCTGAGCACTGACAGGCTGACCCCCCACCCCTTCAACCTCTGCGGCAATGCTGGCAACACTCATACATCTATTTCCAAAACACAACCTCTGGATATGACGCTGAGCACGTGCACTCAACTTCTTTGGTTGACCATGGCGAGGCCTGTTCTGAGTGGAACCTGTCCTGTTAAACCGCTGTATGGCCTTGGCCACCATGCTGCAGCTCAGTTTCAGGGTCTTGGCAATCTTCTTATAGCCTACGCCATCTTTATGTAGAGCAACAATTCTTTTTTTCAGATCCTCAGAGAGTTCTTTGCCATGAGGTGCCATGTTGAACTTCCAGTGACCAGTATGAGAGAGTGAGAGCGATAACACCAAATTTAACACACCTGCTCCCCATTCACACCTGAGACCTTGTAACACTAACGAATCACATGACACCGGGGAGAGAAAATGGCTAATTTGGACCAATTTGGACATTTTCACTTTGGGGTGTACTCACTTTTGTGGCTAGCGGTTTAGACATTAATGGCTGTGTGTTGAGTTATTTTGAGGGGACAGCAAATTTACACTGTTATACAAGCTGTACACTCACTACTTTACATTGTTGCAAAGTGTCATTTCTTCAGTGTTGTCACATGAAAAGATATAATAAAATATTTACAAAAATTTGAGGGGTGTACTCACTTCTGTGAGATACTGTATGTGATTGTGACTTAGAAGAGAGAAATCTCTTGGCTTTTGCTTGCTACAGTTACAGCAGCAGAGATATGTAGTGGCACAACCCACTTTTCTAAGCCCCTGCTAACAGGACGTAAATGTTCTCACAGATGCATTAACAGCAGCGGCGGAGTTCCAGCTTGTTGTCATCCAAACGCACAAGTCAGCAAATCCTTAAACAAAGTTGAACATTCATTCCACAAAGCAAAAACAAAGTATTCCAAGCGTAATAAATCTTGAGCTGTAGCCTATTGTGGCTAATACCAATTAAGTTAGGTCACGGCTCCACTTCCAGATTTTTCAATCACAAGTAATTCACAGCAGTACCCGCCAGTGGATAACAGAACTCTTAACCCTAAAGGTATAGTTCACCCAAAAATGTAAATTCTGTCATCATGTACTCTCACAGGTTCTAAACCTTTCTTTTTATTTTGGGAAAATGAATTTTGATAATGTGCTGATTGCTCTTTTTTTTTCATGCAGTAACATCCAAAAGTACTATAAAAGTGTCATAAACATCAACCATATGATCAGTGTGCTTTATTTCAAGTCGTGTGGTATTGTTTTGTGAGGAACAGACTGACATTTTAGTCAATTATTCACTGAAAATCTTTATGATCAATTGCTTGGTTTCTTTTCAATGGATTGGTTAAAATGGTTCACACATCAGTAATTAATAATTGCTTAGTTTCTATGAATCAAAATGACTTTATTCAGTATTTACAAACAATTCAAATGGAAAAGTCATGAAAGTTTACTGATCAAAAAGTGGAACCTTTTGTTCGAGTCTTTGTTTGTATTTTGGAGCCTGAATAGCCCCAGTCCTTATTAATGTATTGCGCGGCCAGGATATTCATCAAAAATCTCTTTTTGTGTTCTGCAGTAGAACGTCAGGCAGGTTTGGAACAACATGAGGGCGAGTAAATGACAGAATGTTCATTTTTGGGTGAACTATTCCTTTAGAAATTGCTAGAGTGAAATGATTAATGTTGTATTGCTTTACAAACAAGGTAGGCGTATGAACATTAAAACTTTACAATTTTACAAAATTTTAACTATAAACATTTTTAAGAAAAAAACTCAGGTTTATACATGCATTCAGTCACTTATATAGAAGCAATATCAACACATAAATCCAACTGCAAAGAAATTTACAGACACAACATCCTGTGTTAATCAATGCCGTGAAAACAATAATGACACTTTCATGTCATCGGGTTCTTAAGAAAGTCTGAATTCACAGTTTTGTCAGAGAAGATGAGGTGTGACTAACATACTTGTACTCTTTTGTGCTTTTTTAGGTCTGGTTTTCTTTGTAGGTGTTCATGGTATTTTAAACACTGGGTTCTTACTACAAACCCTGCTTTGATGCTCTGTAATCTAGATGCGTTTACATTTGAGAAATCTTACTTGATATGCAGGGGTGCACATAAGTTTTTCAGCCTGGTTCTCATATGAGAACCTGGAGATTTGGCTTGGTCCTCACACGGCATGCTATTAATTAATTAATAATAGCGATAATAATATTATTGCACTTTATTTAGTTTATATATATATATATATATATATATATATTACGGTGGCCGAGAGAGCTCAACGCGCTGCAAATAGAAAAAACACCTGCAAATTAAGAAAACAACTTCATCAATTTGACAATATGCGCGCTGCAAATGCTCACAACACAACCAAATAAAGAAACGCACCGCAAATAGAAAAAAACGCCTGCAAATTAAGAAAACAACTTCATCAATTTGACAACACGCGCGCTGCAAATTCTCACAACACAACCAAATAAAGAAACGCACTGCAAATAGAAAAAAACGCCTGCAAATTAAGAAAACAACTTCATCAATTTGACAACAGGCACGATGCAAATTCTCACAACACAACCAAATAAAGAAACGTACTGCAAATACTCACAACACAACCAAACAAAGAAACGCGCTGCAAATAAAATTCTTTATTTGGTTGTGTTGTGAGAATTGGCAGCGCATTTCTTTATTTGTTTGCGTTGTGAGCATTTGCACCACCTGCTGTCAAACTGAAGAAGATGTTTTCTTGATTTGCTGGTGCTTTTTCTATTTGCATGTGTTTTCTGAAGTTGCAGCGCGTTGAGCTCTCTCGGCCACCGTAAATATATATATATATATATATATATATATATAAAATAACTAACTAAAAATAATAAACTAAATAATCAAGTTTGATAATACTATTTTATTTTAAAATAAAAAGGCAGTATCACATACAAATGCAATTATTTTATAGTAAACTTAAAAACAGAATGTTAATATTTTTATTATTATCATTATTTTTTTTATTTTAATTTTCATCATTTTCAAACGTAAAATCAGCGAGCTTTTATTTTGGCGGGTTGCCGGCAAGTAAGTATTATGCGCTTCCGGGTTTAGCGCTGCTGATGGAAGAGCGTAAAGGTGCGTTCACGCCATATCGTAATAACCATAGACATAATATACGTATTATGTCTATGGTAATAACCGTAATTACGAGATACCAACTTGTAAAAAGCGTTCACGTCCTCGCAGAACTCGTAATTACAACTTGTGAACTGGGAGCTTTCTGAAAGCTACGGCTTGTACCACGTGACCGCTACACCTAACGCGGAACCAGAGAAAAATGCCGGTGCTTTCAAAGAAAGCTATATTACTGCTCTAAAAAAAGAGGAAAATAGATGCATGTATATAGATACTATAATGTACTATAAAAAACATACGGTGTTCGTACTGTTATTTTGTTGTTGTTCTCAACAGTCTTTCGCGGGCTCATTTTGTTGACTGTCGCTATAGAAACAGATAATCCCCAGTTGGAGGACGTGAACAGCCCCGAGTTGAACGTCACGTGTTATCATCTCGGAATTACGGTAATTACGATATGGCGTGAACGCAGCATCAGTGAATGAAATGTCACAGACAGTTTTGCCTTGAAAATGGCAGCGGGTAGCCTAGATCAGTGTTTCCCAACCACTGTGCCGTGACAGGTTGTCGGGTGTGCCGTGGAAAATGATCAAAAACTTCTTATCTCCGTTGTATTTCGTTATTATTATTTTAAATCAGTGCTATTGGTCATCGTTATGTCTGTTTGTGGGTTTTACACATATTTAACCAATGAAAAGCATTCAAAAGAGCTTGTGACTAAAGCTCATAACGCCATTGGATTCTCAAATTGTCAGTCAAACCTCATAACTCCACCCCGCCGCCATTAAGAATGAAGCGCCGCCCCGTTTGAAGACGGACGTCTACTTCTTCGCAATGCAAGGCCAAATGTATTAAACAACAAGAGAAACTGAGCGCCCATTTGGCTACAATGAACTTTATAACCTGAAAACTGATTAAAACGTGATGCTGTTAATTTATTGTCTCATTTGCGGCCGTTCTAATGATGGACAAAACACAGATCTCTTGTCATTCTGTCGTCAAAAACCTTGTTAACTCCATATGTGTATGATTTTCAGAAATTAAGTGCAAGTGTCTGATCATATATAAAGCCAAAATACCAACTCTGATGACGCAATGTTTAATTATTGGGAGAAAAAAAAAAAACTTTTCCCCTTTCTATTTAAAAAAAAAAACAAAAAAAAAATTATAATGCTTAGTGGTGTGCCGTGGGATTTTTTACATATCAAAACTGTGCCGCGGCAGAAAAAAGGTTGGGAAACACAGAACTTATTTACACAGCGCATTTTTAACTTTGGTCGCGCATGCGGACCTGCGGACCACTTATTTGCACCCCTGTTGATATGCCATATCAAGTAGTCTACATGAATACAATTAACACATTTCATCTAATTTACCCTTATGTTTAGTATCCACGTGATTCAAGTAATCATGCACTCTCTTCTTGTTTCTCCTCTTTTTTTTTAAAGTTGGAGCTGATGTGTCTGAGCTCAGGTGGAACACAAAGAGATTAAGAGACATTTAATTCACTTGAGTACAGTCTCTCTTGCTCTCTTTACCTCTCCTGTGCACCTCCTCTGCTCTTTTTTCCTCTGTCTCCCAGGACACACAGAAGAGTAATGGGAACACACAATCCATTTGTTTCCATTTTTGCCTCATTAAAGCTCATAGCTGTGAGCTTATCCTGATTACTCAGAACAGATATCCCACAATGCCATGTGCAGGTCATGTGTGTCCAGTCCCTCTGTAGGGATCTCTCATAACATCAAATTGGCTTCACTGTGAGAGCAAATTAACTGAAGACATTTTAAAAAGGCTGCTCTTTTTATCTAACTAGTTTTTAAGACCCACATTACTACATTAGGGTCAGACTGATTCCAAAATGTGTTCTTTTTTATGATACATAGCATCTTGAACCTCAAAACAGATGATAAATCAATGTTTTAGGCAACAAATATCTGCTAAACATCATCAGTGATTAAATGAAACTAGATCTGTCGAAATACTATATTAAATCATTCATTGTCAGTAATTTGCAAATAATGTTGCTCACACATTAACAAACTTGTTACCTTTTAAAGAAAATAAAGTTTACGTATAGGGTTGACAGTTCATTTGCATGACAAACAGTACTATTCAAAAGTTTGGGGCCAGTAAGATTTTTATGTCTCTTATGCTCACCAAGGCTGCATTTATTTGATCAAAAATACAGTGAAAACGGAAATATTGAGCAATATTAATTTACATTATAATATCTATTTATATCTGGATGGATGGATGGATGCATATGCATTAACCTTTTCACTTTTTAACTACTGAACATGTTTGACAATGTTGTCATCTAATCTACAACTGGAGGGGAAATCCATGACTAAAACCACTCCACCTTATCAGTGTAAGGAATGTACAACATTTAGATAACACTTCATTTCCCTGCATCTGGCCACCCTTTCCATCATCTACAGGTCAGTACTAGTGTCAATGGATGATTGCTTCCTTGCGTTTTTTGACCTGTTGAAACTTGCAGGTTTGCTCTTCTTTCCAAACACCATGTCAGGAGTAGTGTTGTGCTGAAAGACACATTTGTAACCGGGCCTATAAATGCTCCATCACCGTACTCCACATTTCAAACACTTTACGCATCTGCACAGCGTCAGCAGCCATAGCTCAACGCACTGCATCAGCTAACCAAAAAGCTTTCAACAAAAGCACCGTCTGATGCACTGCAGGCTCACCCTTGTACAACTCCAGTCTTCAGGGGGAAAAAAAGACATTGCAAAAAGAAAATCTATAGTAAATTACCCAAATTTTGTCATCAAACCCAAATGTTGTATATAGTAATAATTCCTAATATACATTCCTAATGTATTGAATTCCATAGCAACTCTAAAGAGAGATCAGAAGGGGGCTGTTTGATTCAATATGTTTTTAAAATGTCACACAGGCACAGATTGGGCTCATGGGATGTGAATGGAAGCAGGTGGTCGCTGTTTTTCTGCGGGGTATGTGCATATTGTCCTCACACACCTGCCTATAAGCACTAATCAAAAGAGACTATTTCTCCCCAGTTGTCTATTTCATAATAGAACCTTTAAAAACAAATCCAGATTCATGCAAAACTAAATTGTTTTTAACAAGTAGAGAGGATTGATTAAGCCTTAAGATAAATTATGGGTTTTAAAATAACCACGGCTGAGCTGCAGCCTGCCAAATGGATTTTGCAAGTGCACCAGAAGATTTCAGGTGTTAATTCCCCTAATTAAGAGCACAAAGAAAAACTGAGATTTTCTTTGACACACAGTTTACATCACGACTGAGAGACAGAGATGTGAAGCATGAAGGGAGAGTTTGTATGACTTTTGACCTCAAGTAATGGCAGAGTGCATCATTCATGGACAAATTTAAACTCAGTACATCACACTGATGCTTACCAGGGTGTATCCTCATCATTCCAAACACCAGAATAGAGCCATTAATTACAGCCGCAGGGACAAAAAAAAAAAAATTATAGCCTGGCACTGCTTAGCACAGACCTGGGCAGGATTCTAGACAAACACATGCAAACACACATCTCAGAGCAACGGTTAAACACCTGTTGTGAAGGCAGCTCCGTCATCAACCTGGCACTCACTTTTCTCCCAATAACTCACAGAGCGTCAGCCAGCTGTTATGAGTATTTAAAACAAGTCACACACTCTTAAATCATGGCACACATTATTTATGTTTTATTTTTCTTTCCCTGAGGTCCACTTGTAATGCTAGTCAAAGTTTCTTGTAATCACAATTCATTTTTTGTGACAATGTGCACTGTATATACACTTGCATGTTAAAAATTCCTGTGAGGGCAAAGCAAAATTTTCATCAGCCATTACTCCAGTCTTCACCCTCCAGAAATCATTCTAATTGTTACGGGGCTGACGAGACATGAGACGTGCGGATCCATATGCAGACTTTTATTGACAAGAGACGTGGTCATAACAGGCAGGGTCGAACAGTGGCAAACAGGTATAACATGGGCGAGACAAAGAGTAAACCAAGACAAGCGTGGGTCGACGATCCGCGAACAGTATCCAAAGGGGCTAGACAAGAGAGGTAATCCAAGACGTAAGCGATAGTCCAGGCAGGGGAAAACACAATCCGACAAAGGCAAGGCAAGACTAGACTAGACTAGGGAAACTAACAGGGGCTCTGTAGGGCAGCGATAAATGCATACAATACTCGGCACTGACGGAAGGAAAGTCCAGGGTTAAAATAAGGCATGTGATCAGTGTAGGATCAGGTGTGCGTGTGATTAGTGCAATGAGTGATTGGTGACAGCTGTGATCAGTAATGGATGATGGGAATTGGAGTCCATTGTGATGTGTGGTGTGAAAGTCAATATGATGGCAGGGCGACCTCTTGTGGCAGTCAGACAGAAGAGCAGGCCCAGGACTCGTAACTAATATGTTGATTTGGTGCTCAAGAAACATTTCTGATTATTACTGAAAAACAGTTTGCTTAATATTTTTGTGGAAACTGATCCTCTTTTTTTCTCTCTCTCTCCACAATTTATGTATAGAAAATTCAAAAGAACAGCATTTATTTGAAATATTTTTGTACCAATGTAAAAGTGTTTAATGTAAATTATATATTTTAATTAGTGCTGTCAAATCGATTAATCGTAATTAATCGCATCCAAAATAAAAGTTTGTGTTTACATAATGTATGTGTGTGTACTGTGTATATTTATATTTATATATAAAATGCACACATACATGTATATATTTAAGTTTATATATATATATATATATATATATATACTGACCCCAAACTTTTTAACAATAGTATATATTGTTAAACATGTGAACTCTGATAGCCCTAAAAACAGATTTTGTAAAATCTCTTTTTTTAGCACTTCAATTTTTCACAGAGCACCCCCTTGTGCCCCCCTTTTAAATCCCGAGATCCCAGTTTGACCCATGTTTTAAGCCTATAGACAACCTTTGTGGCCCCACTCGGGAGGACAGTTTGAATTATAAAAGTTACTGCATTACTGGTTACTTTTCCCAACCCTCACTGTCATTATTAATAAACCATCCCCTGTAGTTGAAAACTTGCTAATTAGTCAAATGAGGTGTTGTAGAACACAGCTGGAACAAAAACCCATAGGACGTCAAACCCCTGAGGAGATGATATGAGCGCCCATGTTCCAAGTCATCAATGGCGCTTTGGAATCAATTATTACTGGAAGCTCTTGCGAATGGCTTATATGGCACTGCGTTGGCCTTTTCAGTCGGCTGGAAAGGGAGTTGGGTGACACGTTAAGTTGTGCCTAATAATTCTGCTCTCCATCCAGAGTGGAGTTATTACATGAAGCACAGAAATCGACTTGTTCTTTGATGAACACAAATCTTTGAATGTGTCCTGTGGTATGTTCATTTAGCGGTGCACTACCAGACTATTGATCGGCGTATGAGTCAATTTCTCGCGTCCTGGCTCAAAGCGATTGCTGAACTAGACATTTCTTCCATCACGCAGTCCATTACAGCAGGTCAGGGCTCAGTACTAATGCAAAATCACCAGCGTACAGTCACACTCGACACAGAACCAGACTCAAGCCCCCAGAATTCACTCTTTATAAACTTCCCCTTATAAAATTTCCCCTTTCAACTGCTAAGCACTATGCTGGTCTTTAAATATACTGTACATCACAGGGTTCAGGCACTTAACTCTAAGTACAAATCAAAGTTCTGGCACTTGTCTTGTAACGCTACAGAGAGTCCAAACTGTGACTTTAATCTCCTGTCATCCAGTTTCCTTTAGAATGAAGTTCGTCCTGTCACACAGGCTCATACTAAACTCATAACTCATACTAAAATGTCTGATCTCCTCCCTCTTCACTATCAAACGACAAATGAAAAGTTCTTTTTCCTGAGGGAAAATACTGGTTTCTTTTGATTATAATGAAGCCACACTAAAAGCTCGCAACCTTGCTGATATACAGTCTAAATTGATAGGAAAGAGTGACCTCATGAGCAGGAGTACACAGAATGTGCATTTGCATATTTCCACAGAACTGAAATGACCTTTGTTCCCAGAGTTCTACCATTGTGTGTGTGTGTGTATGTGTGTGTTTGAGATATTTGGGTTTATTTGATTATATTTAACAAAAGCGTGGTGATCTCAGCTTCATTTAACACATTTTACCATGTTTAAATCCATTTCATCCAAATATTCGGCAGAGAAAAAGCTTTAAAAAGTCTCTATATTCCATCTGGGCTGACTGATAAGTGATGCAATAGCCACCGGCTCTTCAATAGAACTTTGCAGGACATTGTGTTTATTTAGTTTTCTAACTCCTTAAGGCTCCATTTAGCTGGTTCTTGAAGTAGCAGGCAAACGCAAAGGGCACCCTGACTCAATCTGAGCTATGAGCAGTGATCCCTGGTGTATGTTTTCACCTTTGAGAATGACTACTTCCTTTCATCCATAACCAGAGCTGTGCAGTCATTCTTGTGCTGGATAGTTGGATCTCATAGTCTTTTATTGCTGTTTTGATTCTGTATGCATGGTCTCTCATAAGAGATTTATGTGGCCAGAAAAAAAGGCCCTTCTTTATTTAGTATTAGTTATGCTGGATACACTACTGTTCCAAAAATTTGGTGTCAGTACTATTTCCTTTCCCCTTCGCAAAAAAAGGGAAATTAATTCCTTTATTTGGCAAGGATGCATTAAATTGATCAAACGTGTCAGAAAATGCATATATAATGTTACAAGAGATTTCTTTAAATAAATAATGCTCTTTTGAACTTTCTATTCACCAAAGAGTCTTGAAAATAGTTTCACCGTTTCCACAAAAAGTTCAAGCAGCACAACTGATTTCAACATTGATAATAAATGTTTCTTAAGCACTAGATCAGCATATTAGTATATGATTTCTAGAGAATTATGTGAAATTTCACAATTGCATTTTTGATCAACTAAATGCAGCCTTATGCCGAGTTCACACTGCACGATTTTCAAACTCGTCGGATCGCTGTTGTTTTCACACTGCGTGACTATCTGGGGTAGCATTCAGTCGCTGCCGTGTTCACATTGCACGATGGATCGGCGACAGGGGCTTTCACATTGCACGATTTCACAATAGGAAGAATCGCCGACAACTCTGTCTGATCCGCAAACTACGTTTCACAACAAAACACACGCGAGAAGTGATAAGGAAATAACGCGAGAACCTGCGTGCGTCAGACCGTTGTTCTCGAGCAAGACTGGAAGTATTAAAAAAATATAGCCTGCAAATTGTCTGTGTGCTGATTTCCAGCTACAAAAACAAAAACAGATTATGCAGGAGGGAGATGCAGGGAACAGGGATTGTGTTCTGCAAAGAGTGGTAAATAATAATTTTGCAGTAACTGTTATGCTGATGTTGCGGCTGGTCAAGCGTTTGTGCTTGTTTCTGTATGATATAATTGTACATTAAAATACTGATATGGTCTATAACTCCTCACTGAACTTCCCTCTGCCCTGTATCTTTGTCTCTCATTGGCTGAAGGTCATCGTGATGTAGTTTTCAGTCAGAAATCATTGCACACAGCGTGATTGTGAATCGCCGACAGCTCCAGATATTTAGCATGCCAAATATTTCGCGGGCGTCGGCGACGTGTCGGCGATTCTCTCAGATCGCGTCTTTGGTAATTCACACTGCGCGATTGTCACTCGCGTGAACGAGCTCCGATTTGCCTCCGATGTCGGGCATTTGTCGGCGATTTATCAAAACCTGTCGGCGAGTGAAAAATCGGGCTAAAATCGTGCAGTGTGAACTCGGCATTAGTGAGCATAAAAGACTTTTGAACGGTAATGTATACAAAGGAATTTAAAAATGTTTTAAATCATGGAAATGAATAACAATGAAAGGTCATATTTCATTGACTTGCCAGTGTGATTCTTTGAACAGCAAATGTTACTAGCTAATAGATGATAATTACAGATGGCAAAGTGGGCATGGTGGCTCAAAAAGCGAAATCGTCTATTAAAAATAAATAAATAAATAAAATAAAATAAATGTTTTTTGCCCTTTGGGGACATTTGCACACTAATAAATACGATCATTTAAATCTATTAATTCCAAGTGGATTTCTGCCACAGCGTTTCTACGTATTCAAAAACATTTATCATGTTTTAAAAAGAATTGCTGAATGATTGAGAAAGTCATGGAAAAGTCATGCAAATTTATTGGTCATAAAGTGTTAGAACCTTGTTTGGTATTGTTACCTTGTTACAGCACTTAATATTGTAAAATTGTTCATTTCCTTATCTATTAATGCATGGGTATAGGAACTACTGCGATTCAGTTTTTCCTCAAGTCTGTAAATTCTTTATTTATGGCTGAATAGGTTTCATCACTAACACTCACACTGAAAGATTTCATCATCACATCTTCCCCGGCTATTGATTCTCCCCTTCGTTTATTATGAATGTCTTGTGTTTTTTTTTTTTCCTGCTCTGTCCCTTCACCATCTCTTCATCTCTCTCTATCATAGTCCGAGCTGTATGAGTGATGGATGTAGTCATTCTCATTGTGCTGTGGTTTATAGTCCTGTAGATAACCCACCAGTGTGTCCTGACTGACCTCCACAGTAATGGGTATTAATGAGAGGTCATTAAGCATATCGGGCCTGACCACAGTAAAGTATGCTGCCAGAGGCCTGACTAACCCAGACAGGCGACTGTTTCAGAGTTACATCCTCTCACTTCTCATGCAGCCCCATTAATTATGTGCCATGCGTTCGTGGAGATGATGGAACGAATGCTATGGAGAAGTGCACTGCGGTTATTTTCATGGAAAGCATGAGCGTGAAGTTATCTCATACAATCCCTTGTGTCACTATACAAACTTAGGAAACAAAAATGGGAATCAAGGTGAATGATTTGTGTGCACAGTGTAATTAAAATTCAATTACTAGTCTCTTGTTGCTTCTACAAACTTTCATCAGCCAATCACAATCGAAAATAATATCAGCATATGCTTGGATAATACATGTGAATGGTTATATACACCCTAGACTTGCGTTTCTAGTATTATAAGGCAAAAAACACTGCGGTACCGGTGCATGGTAATGGTTTTGTGGCTTAAATCATGACCATCGCTAATCCAGCTAATAAAAGAGCATTTTCAACAAACCAGCCTTGCTGTGCTTTATGAAGCCCTCAGACAATGTGATTAAAATGTTGGCTTAATGTCGAGGAAGCGCACACTGGTGTTTCCAAATAATTACAGGGGAAGTTATCTGGCAGTTATTGGCTCTGGAACCCCTGTGAAGTCATTAGGTAATCTCATTAGGTAATAATGACCTCATTGGCTGGTTCCTATACCTCCCAACTAGTGTAAGCAAGCAGTTTGGGAATAATCAAAACCAGGATGTTGTGTGCATCTGCATTGTTTTCAGTTTTCTCCTGCCATCCATTTCTGTTATACTTGTTTATACTTGTTATGGTTTTTCAAGTCAGACACAAAATATTCAAACTCTTGCAACTGTGACATTGAATGAAACACCAGCAGTTTTTAGCATTCAAAGAAGCAACAAAATGCAGGAGAGAGAAACATATTGGTGTGTTTGATGTGAAAAAATATCTTTGCAGCATTGCTGTTTCTTTGAGGGCAGAGAGACAGATTCTCCAGAGACCCCACATCTCCGCCAATTAGATATGAGAGCAGTGAAGCGCTCCTCCTTTCCTCTTTCTTTCTTTCTTTCTTTCTTTCTTTCTTTTCTATAGGGAAAATATGATTAGCTAATAATCCTGTAATGGCAAAGCTGAATTTTCAGCAGCCATTATTCCAGTCATCGGTGTCACATGATCCTTCAAAAACCATTCTTATATGCTGTTTTGCTGCTCAAGAAACATGTGAAAAACAGAAAAAAGAATACATGTATTAATGAATAACATTTGAATACAATTTTTTTTTAATGGTGGTGTGAATTTACAGTAAATATTTATTTTGAAATGTATAAAGAAAATCAGTGCTTATTATTATAAGGGTTGCAGGGACATTAGATAATAGAGAATAGAGCCCCTAAAGGGTTAAATCAACCATTATCACTTTAAGGTGATAATCACGCATTATTACTTTAATTTCTGCACTTTAAGTGTAGAATGATGGCAAAAATAATCTAAATCATAAAATAGGCAAAAACGAACAAAATTTTGATCCTTTTTTAGAAAACAAGACTTAAAATCTTAAGTTATTTTACCTGTCAAGTAAATACATCTTGATTCAAGAATGTTTAGATATTTGTACTAGAAAACAAGACAAAAATACTAAGTAAAATCATTTTTTGCAGTGAAAAAACAATCAAATAAAATAAAAACTATGACCAAAAGCTAATGATATTGTACCAAAATACCATGCATTTCTATACTATTATTTTGCATCTTCATTCTCTACCAGCCTCTCTGTCGCTCTCTGTTTCTTTTTCCCCACGTCCCTGCCAAGCCCAGTGGTTTTTGCTGTGATCCTCAACTTTACCTGCCAGAATTGGGAAAGCAGTATAGTCATCCATCTTCAGGGCATACTTTGGCACAGTGGATGTTAAATTAAAAACATATAGCTACGAGAACTGGGTCACATGCACTTTAAATGTTGAAGACAGCGCTTAGAAAATGAGCATCATCAATCACTGCAATGCTCTGTGAATTCAGCATCACTACAACCCAATTATAAAGGTTGATAGACTGGAGACAATGTTTGTTTTTCAGCAAAATGTAAATTTTTCAACTGTAACCAGGAACTGTGTAGATTTAACGTCTTAAATCTCAGCTGTCATTTACCTGTTTTCTGGGACAATTCAGCTGAAATACTATTTTTGTCTTTCTCATTAAATACATTCTAGGTATTATTTTTATGTTGTTTTTAGTTGTTATATGCAACGATCTCTTGTGAGTTTATATATCAGATGTTTTCTGCTTTGAGAGTTCTTTATTTCGGGTGTCTGAAAATCCCTTTAGATGTATAAATCCCTGTCATAACCTCTCAAACTGAATGAAAGCTGTAGTTTTCAGCGTTTAGAACAGACTGTTCATTTCCTCTGCACGCTTCCTCTGATTGGCAGCTGACAGTCTGAGCGATGACAAGGATGGCAGAGAGAAATATCATATCACTGAGATAATAATAGACCACGGACTCTTAAAGCTGTGGAGAGAACAAACGAGATTATATTCTCTGATGACTTTTGCACCGCTGAACACAGAGCACCCCCAACTACTAGTGTCTTATATAGTTATTATAAAGTGGTGGGACACCGATTTATATATAGTATGTATAATTATCATCTCATATAAAATGGGCATTTGTCATTTTTATACAATAGCACAGGAGAGTATCTTTTTTTTTGTTTCATTTGCAAACATAAGAGTTTGGCAAAGAAAGTAGAGATGCGTAGAACTGCATATTTTTATAATCAACTAGTCAGTGGGTTGTCTGAACAACTGGTTGACTAGACTGTCTTAGCCCTGGATAATTGGGCTGATTTAGAGTCCACACAAACAGCACATTCATGCGTTAATGAACAGCTAGATACGCATATGAATGTAACCAAATGCTTGAGGTCTAGAGATGTGCTTTTTTTTAAATGCATATTTTTGGTTTTACTGTGAACGATTCATCCATGCATGTGCTTTTAAACCAAATATATTTAAATATTTTTAAACCAAATTGTCGACAGACTTCAGTGGACTGAACCAAGTACTCACCCAAGTTTTTTTTTTTTTTGGGGGGGGTGATCTGTTTCACTCAGATGTACATCACAATCTGGAAGATCTGTCACTACTTCTGTTCATTGCAGCTATTTTTAACTTGACTGCATCTTGACACAAAATTCATGGTGTGAGATGTTGAGAGAGAGAAAAAAAAAACAGAATAAAACAATGCAATGGCCAAGTCTCTCACAGTTTGCAGTGTTAAGAAAACACTGACTCTAAAAAAAACTTGTAGACAAACTAGTCAAACTATTCAGTTGGTGTATCAGCCATCCTGACCAAACGCTAATAGAAAGCAGATTACTTTTGAAAAGTTGATTAAATTGCGTTCATCTGATTTGCATTCATGCCACACTAGCACTTAAGTGGTGTTTGTATGTGTGAGAGAGATGAAGTGAGAAAGCATGTTAAAACATGCCATTTGTTGCATCTCACAGCCACATTTTGCTTTCTCATTACAAAGCCCCTGGCTCTGCTCTCTGTATTTTTGTTAGTGAATGTGAGCAGAGAGAAATATCCCATTACTTGTATGATTTAGAAGTGCGGCAGACGCAGATGACTGCAAGTTTAGATAGCCGCACTGATTTTCCACTCCCACTGGGTTTCCGCATTAGCTCAGAGCGATCTCTCACTCTTCCGGTCCTTTATGAGCAGTTCAGTCAGTGGGAGCCTTTTGAACGTGACTGCTGTTAAAGTATTTTCCCTCCCACATCATTCCCACTCTCTTAAAGGATTCACATGTGAGTAGCGCTGCCTGACAGAGTCGGATGCGATGTCTCTTCACTTCAGTGTGACCTTTGACTCGTACAGTCAGTAGGCGGTGTGATAAAGACCGCAGTGATGGCTGTGACGTATGTCAAATGTCATATGACTGGAGCTGTCTGATGCCTCACAAGTCTCAATAGTAGTTTTAGCTGTCATTTTAAGGGCGCTTGGTAAGCCATGCAGCTCTCTGAGCTCCAGAGCAGATGGCCTCTATCAGTGCTGCCAGTTTTGATGTAACATGTACGGCCCAATCAGAGCCAAGCACTGCTGCTTTAGCCTGATTGCACTGTGGAGGTTTAAACTGCACTTTAAGCCTCTGGCAATAGATGCACTTTCACCGAATTTTTTACCACCTGGGGTCATTCTGTCTCACTTTGGAAAGTTGATCGATTCCAAATGAAATGGAAAATTATTTAAAGTCATGAAAGCAGCAGGGCTGGACCTGAAAAGCTGTTACATCACAAGCTGCCTAATCTAACTCAGTAATGATGTTGTTTTCAGCCATGTTTATCAACACATGCAGCTTTTAAGTTCCTGCAAACAGCATCTCCTGCATCATTGTGCTGAGATGGTCCTCAGTCTCTTTCTGTTGACACTGTGGGCACTTTTTAAGTTGAGGTCATTCAAATAGACAGAAAATATTACAATATTATTGAAACATATAGTATGGATTTTTTACATTTAATTTATGAAATCAAGGGGAAAAAATATTACTCCTTTAACATGTATTATTCATATTAATCTTTTTTTTAAATAACTGTTTGACATACTTAAGTAAATAAACATTACTGTTCAAAAGTTTTGGGGTCACAAATATTTTTTTAATAGATTAATACTTTCAGTCATCAAGCTTGCATTAAATTGCATTAAATTAAATTTCATTAAAAGATTTCCATTTAAAAAAAATGTAGTTGTTTTGAACATTCTATTCATCAAAGAATCCTCAAAAAAGGTATCAGTGTCCATAAAATATTATACAGTACAACTGTTTTCAACATTGATAATATGAAATGTTTCTTGAGCACCAAATCAGAATATTAGAATGATTTCTGAAAATTCAGCTTTCACTGTAATAAACTGCATTTTAAAATATATTAAAATAGAAAACAGTCATTTTAAATTGTAACAATATTTCACAATGTTACTGTTTTCATTAAAAAATTATTTCTGACTATAGACAATCGGACTTCACCAGTGTGGTCACTGACCACACATTCTAAACACTTTCCTGCTTAAACAATGAATAAAAAAACATTACTTTCTCTATATTCTTTCAATTTCTTATTTGTACATGGTAAAACGGTACTTGTTTGAACAATGATTCAGCAACATTCTGTTTGCATGCTCTATTTCATCGCTTCCAATCATGGAAAATAGATCACAGCTATCCTATCTCTTGCATTCATGCAAATACAGCAGCAGGTCTAATGATTCTCACTAGTATAACTTTCCCTGAAACGGATGTCTCTCAGTGCGCTGGTACTCTGGGGCTAGGACAGTATATCTCTGTGACAGGCTGGGGTTGGGGTGCTGTGCATATTAATGCCTCACAGATCATGTTTGTGTACAGGGCCGGGATCGAGCAGGCAGTCTGGGCCATGAATCCTCATCAGTCGAGAGTTCTGGCAGGATGGTGATGCTAATGCTAGAGGGATGCTAGTATGTGTGTGAGGGATGTTAACTTCTCAAACAAACTCCCATTTTGGTGAGAGTGGAGATACAGTATCTGACATGCCCAAAATAAAATGTCCACTGCTTCTAAGTCCTTCAGGCTAATCACATAGCCAAGGCATCAAATGCTAGTTTATGCAAAATTACTCAAACTGTTGCTAACAGAAAGTATCATATTTTCTGAGCCAAAATCTCCTTGGAAAGACTGGCTTCCATTACAAAAACTCCAAAACTCTCCATTACCCCAGGATTTAGCCAGTCACTGCTGAAACCCAATGCATCCTTATGAAATCTCTTAGAGGAATGTCCTTCTCATAGAGCATGCCACCTTGATCGAAAGAGTGAGGAGAGATAGAGAGCTTCAGGGATAAATTACAGAGGTCTTGAGTTATAGTTTCATTTGCCGTTATTACACTGGAGGATTGTTTGTGGAAAGAGAGAGTTTATTAAGCGCTACAAAGAGCTAAAATACAAAAAAGACAGGGTCCTCTTTCCAAACATTTGGCTTCTCTGGTTCAATCACGGTCAACAAGGAAAGACGGCGCTCTATGATTACACCTGTACAAATGCCAAGTTCTGTCATGAAACTCTAGACGGTGCAGGCTGATGGGTTGTTAATGCAAACTGATGATATTCACAGCGTTAAACTACTTGGCACAAGCTGATTGGTTTATGTTGCATATGCAGCCAGTGAGCCTGCTGCTTTACATTTAAATGGCTGGATATCATTCACTAGAGCAGTTCGCAGCATGCTTTCAGAGTTCCTCTGGAAACCTCCAACTCCCCAGCTCCACCTGCATAGGTCTGCTATGGGTTATTATATATGCTATTTGTGCAGCAGCAGTATGTCTTAAATACTCACAGCACTGTATCGGCATATGTATTGGCAGTAGCAAGTTCCTGTACTTGTTCGCAGCAGCAGCAAAAATCTACAACTACAGCAATAACCAACAGCAGCAACAATTCAACAGCAACAGCGTAGCAGATCTGTTCTGCCAAGACCAAATACATTAACATTGTCATATCCATCACCATGCTAAAATATTGTTGTCATGATAGAAATTGAGTGTTATGGTCCACAATATTAGGAGTAATATACCTACATACTGTACATATACTGCAAGAAGAGATAGTTGGCACTTTCTGAATTACAAATTGAGTGCTTTAAACTAGGGCTGGGCAATATTTATTGCGTGACATGACACAGTCTCAGCAAATCAGAAGATTGTTGATGTTTAATGTACAGTTCTGGAGAAAGATTTTAGACCAATGAGATTTATCTCTGTGGGCGGGGTTATAATGCCCTGTTATTTGTCATTTTTAATGCATGATGCTTCAGTTGTATTTACGTCATTATGCTTGTGTATTTATTTTATATCAGATAAACAGGCAGATACTGTGTCCATAAGGACTGCAGATGACTTTGTCAGAACCCCTATAGAACTGACTAACTAAAGCCCATTATCAAACACAATCATTACCTTATATTATCAAACACTACATTTGTGTGACCGCAGGGAGAAATAAACCTGGACACACACCAACAGTCTCGATCGAAGAATTTGCTAATGTTTTCCATCCTTTTAGTCTCATTACAATCTTTTTTTCTATAATTGTCTCTTCATTTACTTTCTCTGCAGTCCAGTGGCTGACAATCACCTGAAGACAAATAGACAGTTATAGAGAGAGACTACACACACACACACACACACACACGTATGCACTCAAGAGGACATCAGGTTCTAATCACGGTGGTGTTTTAATCAAATCCTCGACCTCTCTGCTAATCGCTGGTGACATTACAGTTCCAGATAAAGTATGATAGGAGTGTGCTGGCTTCCCCTCCTCGTTTCACTGTACATTTCCCATTAACCCTCAGGTGAGGCTTTTATTAGGATTTAATCAGGCCTTGGTTGTCTGATCCTGGAAAGAAAGTATGTTAAAACAGCACAGATGAGAAAGAGAATTAAAAGTGTGACTATGGTGCCTTTGCTCTCATTTTATTAAATTGGAACATCTATATTCTTTACATTTCTTAAAACTGATACTAACAGTTAATAGTTGCATTTTAGAGCTTTTTGCCTTTTTATTAGATAGAACAGTATGGGAAAGAGGGGGGATTTGGACATTTATCAAAATATGCCTGAGAATTTAACTCAAGACTTTGGTGTTGTTAGCACCTTTGCAGGTTGATCTACAGGAACCCAAACCCAAGCGATTATGTGAGCTCCTCCAACTTGTTAAAAATGCACATTGTAACCACTGCATCACTGCACTTAACTGATTTTTTTCTTTTTCTTTAAAAAAAAAATCAAGGCAGAAATGAGTTTCTCATAGATATTAAGTTCTGCATTCTAAGAGTTTATTTATAATCATGACAACTTCCTTTAAAATAAAAGGCAAGTGTTTACTTGCCCACAGTTGGATCACTGCCATACTGGCTCAAGGAAAGAACAGATGGATAACAAAGGTCCAAATAAAACATGAGAAGCAGATCTGTAAGCACACCCCAGGTTTGTTCCAATAGCATTCAAGGTCATTATTCAGACTGATTCTCCTGCTAATTGAAAATTAGAGCCAAAAGGGGAAGGAAATAGGAGACACTAATCAATTTGAAGCTGTATCAGAGACGAGACACACTAGGGGAGGGGGTTCCTGCTCTACCTTCCAGGCCAGATGGCCAGTGTGTGAGGTGTGTGGAGCTGCAGCATGGATGTGTGATGTTAATGTTTGCAAACGTGAAACATATTTCTGCATTATGGTTCAAAAGTACCCGTTAATGCTAAATGAAATAAGACAATGTGCCTTTCTTACTCTATTTATTATTATATAATTATTTATTATTACAAAAAGTAATTATTCAGCAAAGATGCATTAAACTGATCAAAGGTAAAAGACTTTATACACTGCTATGAACAATTTTTATTTCAAATATCTCACAATATTAAAATTTTTACTGTATTGTTTAATTAAATAAATGCAGCCTTGATGAGCATGAGAGACTTTTGAATGATATAAGCTTATTAATTATTTAAATTTAATTAATTTACATCATACTTGTTGTTTGTGCGCTTTGATGTTTTACAAATTGTAAAAAAAAATAGGAATTTAAATTAGATTACTTATTTACTTTACTTTATACTAGATAGCTTATTCATTCCACATGCAGAGAATGAAAAAACAAAGTTGTTGAAAAAGACACAAGTCAAGGCAGATATTTTACGTGGTAGACAATTTGATTTGAATCGTGTATCTTCCATCAGCGGGAGTTGGACTATTCATACAATTTGATTTCAATCCTGTATTATTTTATTTTTATGAAATTACCAGTCAACTAAGTAAATCTGTTTAATTTACTCGCCATAGCAACTTTTTACTTTTTTTGGTGCTCAACGAATGTTATGTGGATTGTGTTTCTGTGTGTTCATGTGTGATTTGGTCAGGCTCTTCGGTGGGACATCTAGTACTAAGGGATCATACGACAGGTGAAGGATCCAGACAGCTGTAGAGGATCGTTTCAACCTGAAGCCCTTTGTGCCAAGCCACAGAATAGGTATTTTATTTTTGTCAGCCTCAGGGCATCAGATCAGAGGGTCACATCGCACACACTCACACACACAGACTGTCTTTTTTTGATGATGTCATCTGACAGCAGTGGAACTCAGCAGAGAGGGCTTTTTTCTTGCTTTGAGTGCCTGTGTGAATGTGTGTGTGCATGTCTGATGCTCTGACTGAGAACATCACACTGTTTATGAATAGGCAAGATTGCATTCCACTTTTTCTTCCACACATAGATAAGTACCCCTTCTCGAGAGAGAGACAGAGACTTTTCTGTGCTGAAGGGCTTGAATGGGCAGATGTTGTCTGGGCAGATGGACTTTCAATGTGCGTACATGCTTCTGTGTGTGTGTGTGTGTGTGTGTGTGTGTGTTGAATTACAGTCCAGACGGCTAACATATGGAGTGGAGCAGTGTTGTTTTACATTGTTCTATAGAAGGTCAAGGGGTCAAAGTGCGTCTCTGGAAGACACACTACTATTCAAAAGTTTGGGGTCGTTAAAAGATTTTTAAATATTTTTGAAAAAAGTCACTTAAGCTCAACAAGGCTGCATTTATTTAATCAAAAATACAGTAAAACAATTTTTCAATTTAAAATAACGGTTATCTACTTTAATCTATTTTAAAAATTAATTAATTCCTGTGATGGAAAAGCTGAATCATACTAAACTTATTTGGTGCACAAGAAATATTTCTTATTACTATCCATGCTGAAAACAGTTCAGCTGTCTAATATTTTTGTGGAAATCTTGATTTTTTTTTTTTTTTTTTTCAGGATTCTCTGATGAATGTAACATTTATAAGAACATTTATTTCAAATATAAACCTTACTTTTGGAAACATTACAAATGTCATGAAGTTCTTTATTGATGAATATAATTCATATTTGCTGAGTAAAGTATTAATTTCCTTTGTTCTTATAAAATGTTACTGACCTCAAACTTTTGAATGGTAGTGTATCTGCTACTGTCTTCAGCACAAACATATTTTTACTTGGTAGAGATACAGTCACTAGCTACTGTATGTTTCCATCACCTTGTTTTACATTTACATTTAGTCATTTAGCAGACACTTTTATCCAAAGCGATGTACAAATGAGGACAATAGAAGCAATCAAAACCAACAAAAGAGCAACAATATGCAAATGATATGACAAGTCTCGGTTAGCCTAACGCAGTATATAATAATAATAATAATAATAATTTTTATTTATATAGCGCCTTTCTAGCACTCAATGTATATGTAGCAAGGATTGTTTTTTTCTTTTTTTGTTTGTTTTTTTTAAGCACACATTTTAAAGTATCGCATTAGAAACGAATGATGGAACACCAAATTTTGAAATTTTGAAAATGCGGCAGCCCCTTTGCTCAAATATTACACCTATTTTATGCTTGCTGCACTGGTTACCGCTGCAGTACCGTATTGAGTTTAAAATTTTGTTTTTTGTGTATAAGGCTGTAAATTGTCTTGCTCCTCAATATCTTTCAGAGTTGCTTACAGTCCACAATCCTGTCAGATCACTGAGATCTCAGACTACACATATATTGTGGGTTCCTAGAACAAGACTAAAATGTAGGGGAGATATAGAGCATTCTCTGTTGCTGGTTCCAAACTATGGAACACTCTGCCTCTATCTATCAGAACTGCTTCTACAGTGTCTGAATTTAAATGTCTGTTAAAAACTCATCTTTTCTCCCGTGCTTTTAATGATAGGTGATTGGGTTGTTTTAAGGTTATATGGATTTTACTATTGTATTTAAGCCTATGTGATATTAATTGCAGCAATTAGGTCTGTGCATTTTTTAAATGTTGTAATTTGGTTTATGCTTAATGTACAGCACTTTGGTCAACAAAAGTTGTTTTAAATGTGCTTTATAAATAAATTGAACATTGTACATCGAGGTGGTTTTTGTCTTGTGCGAAAAAGGGTTAATGCGAATAATGGGAGATGGTAACACATTTGCCAAATAAATTCTTCCATGCGCATCAAAAAATCATGACTTTGCGCGATATTATGGCATAACCTGACCAGCGGACTGATCTTGTTGCACAGCACCTTAAATGTTGCTATGGTCATTCTGAAATGCCCAAGCAAAGTCTGTTGTCAAAGTATTTCTGTATTATTGCCCGCCAGAACTGTTACACGACTGTGTTCCCGAACAGCAGGCATCCACGAAAGCAATTACCGCATTCATTGTATTTCGTCTGCTCGCTCTGAGGCACAAATCATTTATTATATATGAAAATAAAATTATATTCAGTGACTTCTCCCACTTTTCTTTGTTATATTTAGTGCCAGTTTATCAGGAAGTGACGATTTTGTTCTCTTTGACTCATCGAGTGGAAAAGGTGCTTATTCACAAATGTTTTATGCAACATTCTAATTTTGCGCAAAAGTTACATTTGCAACTTTGGATGGAAACCCAGTTACTGAGCACTGATTTCAGATTTTCTACATATCATTGTGCAATATTATCAGTAATATACCACATGGAAAAGCCATGTGCCACAAGAAGGCTGTTGAAGAGGAGGGTTTAAAAAAGTTAAATGGATTTGTGATATGAATTTCAGAAGCAGAAATTTGTATACGTTTTGTTGAAAAATATAACATTTTGCTTTGAACTTAGCAGAAATACTATGAAATGTCAATTTTGAATCCATGTCCACTTCGAACCTCCTTTTCACTGTATGACAAATGACAGACCAGAAGTCATTCATTTCTAATAGAGAGCACTACAGGAGCTGCGTAGAGTTTCAGTCATATGCATATGCTGAATTTTCAAAATTGATTTGAGGTTTGGGTGAAATATTAGAATTTTTGCCATTAGACTGTGTGCAACATGTTTGACATCAGTATTTCATAATTATTTCATAATTCACGTTCATTAGCACTAGAAAACCTACTATGCTTTTCTTTCAGACACATTGGTGGTCATTTTGAGGGGATACAGTATATTCATAAATTCATTATTCTGTAATTTTACTAAGTGGAAAAAACAGCTGCTTTGAAACTTCCATGTAAAGCCGGGCATACACTGTGCAATTTTCGTCAGATTTTGAGCTGAATAATACAATGAATACTACAACTCTTCTGAATAATTGACATCTGAATTTCTGACATTTTGGTCACCTCCCATGAAGTTATTGCACAGTTGAAGCAGTGCTATGAACCTTGGTGACATGGTGTGATGTTTGGAAGGAAGCGATGGAGGCTACACAGTTCCGGGTTTGGGGGATACCACATGTTTACTTCCCATGTATATTGTGAGCAGTCAAATTTCAGCTCGATGTTGGACCTCAGAGTGAGCACATAAATCCATTGCTTACAATTTACTCGTACAGTGAGTTGGTATTTAACAAAAACATTGCTGAAATCGCACAGTGTATGCCTGGCTTGACTGCAGCGAAATGCAACAATCATACACAAATGTCTGAGATAGAGGACAGGTGGCTTCCATGCACCTGGTGTTCTACACACCTGTTTTTATCCTTAGTCTAATCCAACATGATTTACATGACTGAATGACATCACTTCCTGCCTCTAGAGGCACTGAGGATACGGTCTCCTCACAGGCTTCCTTAAAAACAACCATCTTATTAGAACGGTCCTTGTGACGGCCCGAGTGGTGGCCGCACAAGAGTGGTAATGTGGATGTATCATCTCTTACACACAGCACACTCATCCACAAACATGCGTTTTTATACATATCTATATGAAGGATATGTTCAGCCATTTAAGGTTAATCTTTATTTAAATTTCCTTCTTTGTCATTTACATTCACTTTGGCTTTAGTTTATAATAACCACATGAAACACAATATTCATTAGTTCTTTATTGTTAGGTTTTCATATGTTTACATTTACAATCCATCTTTATATACATCGTTGCTGATTTGAATTGCACACGAATTAGTTGCGTTGTATCTGTTACTTACATTTGTTTCTATTTTGAGTTTAAGTTCACCGGTGACGTGTAGCGATCTTCAGGTGTTGTCTGCTGCGGCCGCATTCTGGTGTGATGAAAATTGGAGTCTGGGCAGGAACAGAGAATTTAAGCATTAGTGGTTCTGCCCGGACATACCATTCATTGAGGTTGCGCGGGGGAGGAGGAAAAGTTGATTTCTTTATTAATTGATTTATGTAGTTGTATATTTATGAGATGTAATTATATTTTGTTTTCTTTATCTTGATTTAATATGTTTCTCTGTTTGATTTGAGTTTGACTTGTGTAATGTTACCTGTTGAATGTAAAAGTTTTGTTGCTTTCCCTCTTAATTTGTAATGGGCCCATCTTTTGCTTTATAAGCTGTTGCTTTGTTCGTTTGTGAAGTCAGGTTTTTAGTTGTTGGTTTTATGTCCGTCTGGATAGTTTGATTTCATTTTCTTTTTTGGTTTATTTGTTGTATGATTATGAGTTTGTAAAGTTACTGGTTTGGGGGTAAATAAAGACCCAATTTTCTAGTGAAAGCCGGTGTTCCTTGTTCCTGACTTCTCGGTCCCTCACAGTCCTTAAACACACATACACACACTAGAAAAACACATGCACATGTACGCTCCACCCTCACTCTAATACAACCCATCTCTTGTTTTTAATTGGCTCTCATTATAAGCCAAACTGCTGCTGTAGCTCAGGAAGTCTCCAGAAATGTTAGTTAATTGTGGAATGTGTTAGAAAGCCTGCAATTAGCCGCAGCTGACTGGCGAGAGCGGAGCCATGCCGGCCGCTTTGATGACTCCCCTGTTCGGCCAGGATGACTGTTTGTTTAGGCTGCAGGGATCCAAAGGGATGAGCACTGTTCCGTTTAAAATAAAAAAGGACCCAAAACAAAAAACAGGTTCCTTATAAACAGCCTCTGTGTTTTGGCAGACCTGCAGAAACAGGGATGATTAAATCACATGTCTTGTCAGTGCTGTAGGGTATTCAAATAAAATATTTTTCTGTGGCGCAAGGGTTTCAGAGCTGTGGACAGTATCAGACTCTTTGTTTTTAACCTTCCTTTTTTAATTTATTTCATTTTTATTTACTTTTTTACTTTTAAAAGTTTAAATTTTTTAAATTTATTCATTTTTTGCTTATATAGCAATTTTAGCTGGTTTAGCTGCATTTCAACCGCACACCCTCTCTCCAAAAACTGATTGACGGACAGACTGTATCTGTGTTCATATTAGATATATTGTCTTTTATACCATGCATCTTTGTCTTTGCAGGTGAGCCAGCGCTAGCAAAGGAGAACAACTGCCTGAACGCAGCGAAGGCCTGCAACCTTAACGACACCTGTAAGAAATACCGTTCAGCTTACATAAGCCCCTGCACCAGCCGAGTCTCAATGGCTGAAGTCTGCAACAAACGGAAGTGCCACAAGGCCCTGCGGCAGTTCTTCGACAAGGTGCCGCCCAAGCACAGCTACGGTATGCTCTTCTGCTCCTGTCCTCTAGGGGATCAGCTGGCCTGTTCTGAGCGCAGACGCCAGACCATCGTACCAGCCTGTTCATATGAGGACAAGGAGAAGCCCAACTGCCTGGCACTGCAAGCATCCTGCAAGACCAATTACATCTGCAGGTCTGAACCACAAACATCTTATTGATAACAGGCAACTTAAAATATTATTCTCGTGAGCATGTTCTTAATATTGTTAAGGTAATTAAGTTAAGTGAATAAATCAATAACACTTTACAATATGTTTCTATTAGTTAATAGTTAACTACATTAGTTAGCATGAACTAACAATTAAAAAAATACCTCTTAAGGCATTTAGGTTACAATTTATTTTAAGGTGTCCTTGATACAGTGTAATTATACATTTAAGTACTGAGAAATATTCATTAACTACATGTACTTACTATATGGTTAGGGTTTGGCTTATGGTTGCTTGCATGTAATTATGCATAATTTATTGTTATTTTAATAGTAAGTACATATAACATGTGTAACAAGGACACCTTAAGTGTTACCAGCATTTATTAATCTTATAATGGTAACTTCAACATTTACTAATACATTATTAAAATCAATTGTTGTATCTTTTAACATTATTTAATGGAACTGAGCTAACATGAACTAATAGTGGGCATTTACATTTTTATTAACTAATGTTAACAAAGATTGATAAATGCTATAATGTATTGCTCATTGTTAGTTAGTGAATTAACTAATGTTAACTATTCAGACCCTATTGTAAAGTAGTAATAATAAATTAGTGAACTGACCCATAATAAATATATTTTATAGATTTTTTTCATACAGAGTTCTGGCATCAAACTCTAATGACATCATTATCACACAGCTGGCACAGCTGATTGGTTCTCTCCTGTATCGATAGCCAATGAGCTCTCTGCTCAACATTCAAATTTATGACTAGTGCTTGTTGTAGCAGTTTTGCAGCATGCTTCAGAAACCCTCCACCTTCCCCAGCTCCACCTGTATAGATCCGCTAAGTGGTGATTCATAGGGGGTTATTTTATGTATGCTATATTTGCAGTAACTGCAATATAGCAGTATTTCTTACATGCTCACAGCAGCATGTTGTGGATGTATTGGCAGTAGCAAGTCTTGGTACTTGCTCTGCCACAGAAGCAGCAGCGTAGCAGATCTATTCCGCCAAGACCAAATACATTAACATTGTCATGTACATTACCATACCAATCCCTCCGGGAGTTGTCATGACAGAAATATATTTGATTCAACATTCACTTAAATTGTTATAAGATAATAAAAAATAAAATATATTTCAATATTCCATTCTATTCTAACATGTTATAGTAATAATTATATTAATATATGATTGAAATTATATATTTCACTTAATAAATATAAACTAATGTAATTAAGAACTGGCATTTAAAAACAATTTAAAATATTATTAATATATTAATTTCTAATGATCTAATAATGAATAATATGATATAATATAAAAATAACAGAACCATTTCACTAGCAGTCTCAAACTTTATAGTTGTCAAGCTTGTAAAAGTATATACACAAAGTTAAGCACAGTTGGCTATCCTTCTCTTTCCTCCTCTTACACACACAGACTTGCATCCATGCTTCATGGCAACACTTATCTTTTGTGCATTAACACATGGATGTGCAAAATGAGCTATTTAGAGGTGCTAAGAAATGCCTCACTGAATCTGAGAGGCAAGATCACAACATGCCATCTGTAATAACACGTATTCACCAATTGATAGTTTTCAGTCACGTGACCGGCTCAAAGACTTCGAGGGCAAAACGTCCATAGAACTGCAGCACAAGCGTGTCAATTTTTCATCTGTTTCCCACCGCAAAAAATTTAGATCACCTCTCAAAAGAATAAATCAAAGGTATTTCTGACAAAATGCAAGTTTTGGCCATTTGCAATCCATAAGCACCCGTGGCAATATTCCAATCATAAACAGTCCGACAAAACGTTTTAAAAACAATTAAAGTGCCTTAATATATTTAAAACAGTAATATTAAAAGATCAAATTCAGTAATCACTACATTAATGATGCATAGTTTACACAGGCAAGCAGATGAGGCCAAAATATGAACACAGTCCACTTAACGGTTCAGTGTTTTCTTTCTAATGGTTTTCTATGGGAAGCCATTTAATGTGAAACTTTGCACATTGCGTTTATATTCTGGCTTCATCCTCTTGTACAAAATATACATCATCAATAAGGTGTACACTGAATCTCGCCTTTTAATATCTGCTCTTTTACTACATTATTACTTGATGCAAACTGCGTAAAAATAAGTGGCGGTCAGTGGAGCAAAGCTTCGTTGAAACCGTCTATAAGGGTGTGACGTCACATGAAAACTATCGGGACAGACATGGCCATGAGCAGCTAAACTGCATCTATTGGGAAATAAAGCATTTATTATGGTAAGGCAGGAGAACACATCGCGAGGACGATCGTGGTGATTATTGAAGTCTAGCAATAAAAACTGCAGCCTTAAATCTGGTTTGTGCGGGAAGGAGTCAACCCCAGAGTCCGCTAAGTGGCTTGTTAAGGATTCATTAGCACAACGTGGTGGTGTAGTTTTGCCAAGTAAACGTCTTTAGGCACAGAGAGTGCGACAGCTAATGACCCTGCTCAATCAGAAGAGCCGCCGCTCGGCATTCTGGGGGCACACTAAGACACTTATACAAATAAATGGAATATATTTGCACTTGCGCTCCAGGTCTGTACAGTTCACATGCTCCATTCCGGTCATTTTTTCCTCATTATATGTCTTTCTTGCTGCATCCATCCTGCTCTTGTACCCATGATTATTTTGAAGCCAGGTTTAGCCCCTAGCTGTAACAAGGTGTTCGGTGGAGTTGTGCAGAGATCCCACACTAGTCCCACACCATGTTGTCTAAGGAGACACGGCATAGCACATTCATTTACACATTCCTTCATCGTCCTTAACACTGCCACAGACTGCAACTGAGAGTCTTCCAACACTTTTAACAGCCAAGAACTGTATGCGCAGTTTGCTTTTCAAACAGATTTGGCAACATATGTTTTCTTTCATTCATAATAAACCGTATTTAATTATAAAGTGATGTCATTAGTACTCATTGTACTAGAGTAGATGTCGGGAGGAGGTGAGAATTATGTAATATGAAGTGTGTGTGGTGTTTTAGGTCTCGTTTGGCTGATTTCTTCACTAACTGTCAACCTGAGCCCCGCTCTCTCTCTGGCTGTCTGAAGGAAAATTACGCTGACTGCTTGCTGTCCTACTCTGGCCTCATTGGTGAGTTTGCCCTGTAACATATATTTATTTATTTTTATTATTATTAATATGGTAAATTTAATATTAGGGTCTTGGGGAATAGTTGCACTGTTAAAAAACAATTTATCACATATACCTATAAACACAAAAAATTATTTTTTTATTATTAATATAGTACATTTTATATTAATTCAGAGTCATGGATTCATGAGTCACACACACACATCAACCTGTTTTATACTGATGATTCAGTGATACAATTTAGTGTCTATTAACTAGCACTGGGTGACTTCTACTAGTCTCCATACAATCCACTGAGATATATATAGAGAAAGTCTTTGTGAACACATGTTTGTTCTTTAGTTCTTTCTTTGTGTTTTGCTTCTGCTGGATGTCTTCCCAAAGTTGTGTGTGCAGCACACAGAAACAGCAGCTGGACACACGGGAATACAGCAGTGCAGCTATTAATCTGTGATTAGCTCCTGTTGTTGTTCTACCAGTGGGAGACTGTTTCTCTGTGGGCTAACACTGTCACATCCCCACAGTACAACTTTTATGAGGCACACTGCACCAAAATTATTATTTTTAAGAAAGCTCAGTGAGAACAAGATTTTAAAAGGCTTTTAAAAATGCACATATTTAATAAAATTCCAATTAAATGTGAAATTGATACTTTAATTTTTAAAATGCAACATGTCCTTTTGTTTTTCAGGCACGGTGATGACCCCAAATTATCTGCGCTCACCCAAGATCAGTGTGTCTCCATTCTGTGACTGCAGCAGCAGCGGCAACAGCAAAGAGGAATGCGACAGATTCACAGAGTTCTTCACTGACAACGCCTGCCTGCGTGAGTTACTGCTTTGGCCCGACTTGTCCTGTCTCTGTGCAAAGAAAATCTGAAACAGACCCGCTGATTTACATGTGTAGATTGTGTTAGAGCTGGGCCAAATAGCATAAAATAATATATATAATATATAATATACAGTGGGGGGAAAATTATTTGATCCCCTGCTTTTTTTGTACGTTTACCCACTGACAAAGAAATAATCAGTCTATAATTTTAATGGTAGGTTTATTTTAACAGTGAGAGACAGAATAACAAAAAAAATTAATCCAGAAAAACGCATTTCAAAAAAGTTATGAATTGATTTGCATTTTAATGAGTGAAATAAGTGACCCCTTTGCGAAACATAACTTAGTACTTGGTGGCAAAACCCTTGTTGGCAATCACAGAGGTCAGACGTTTTTTGTAGTTGGCTACCAGGTTTGTACACATCTCAGGAGGGATTTTATCCCACTCCTCTTTGCAGATCCTCTCCAAGTCATTAAGGTTTCGAGGCTGACGTTTGGCAACTCAAACCTTCAGCTCCCTCTACAGATTTTCTATGGGATTAAGGTCTGGAGACTGGCTAGGCCACTCCATGACCTTAATGTGCTGCTTCTTGAGCCACTCCTTTGTTGCCTTGGCCATGTGTTTTGGGTCATTTTCATGCTGGAATACCCCTCCACTTAAAAGCACGTGCGGTGGAAGCGGCGTCAGCTTTCTGTTATTCAGTAAGCGCTCTGTGTGTGTGTACTAAGTCTTTCCCATTTGTGAGTCTTATTTGGTGTTGTCTGTCCACATAAGCAGCATGTCTAAAGCCAAAGAAAAGACCAAACATAAGGGCGATAGCCCCAGGTGAGGGCTCGATGCTTCGCCTCTCTTCCTCCGAGGAGGTCGATGTGGTGATCGTCGAGGAGGATTCGTCCCCTCAATCGCCCCAATATGAGGAGCTTCTGGAGGTGGTAACTCGTGCTGTGGCCAAATTAAACATTGACTGACCCGCTGAAAAACAGTCCGAGCCGCAGAAAAGTAAATTGGATGAGCGCTTTCTGCGGGCGAGGCCACCACCTCCAAGCCGGAGCCTTCCGTTCTTCCCCGATCTCCACACCGAGGTGTCGAGATCGTGGGCCAGGCCATTCTCAGGGTTGAGTGAGCGCAGCTATAGAGCGATGCCCCGGGTTGAACAGACGCTTGCAAGCTATCTGTCCCCCGGCGTGGCATCGTCTCTAAAGGCTCCGGCATTGCCGCTGCATACGACCTCAGCATTGGTGGGCAAAGGGTATGCGGCAACAGGTCAGGCTGGTGCGTGTCTGCACACAATGGCTGTGTTACATGCGTACCAAGCCGACCTTGCTGAAGGAGTTGGATGAGGGTGAGGAGATTAAGTCTGAGGATATCTCAGAACTTAGGCGCACCGCTGATTTGTCTATCCGCGCCACTAAGGAGACCGTCCGTGCCATTGGGTGCTCCATGGCAGCTATGGTGGCAGCAGAGAGGCATTTGTAGCTGACCCTGTCCAATATGAGAGAGAAGGACAGGGTCTGCCTCATAGACGCCCCGCTTGCAGACCTCATATAGGGAGGCGCAAAAGCAGAGTACGCCGGGGACTGCCAAGCCGAAGATGGATCTGCAGGCCATTCTTCAGGCTAGAAAGTCCTCGGCGAAGAAGTCCTTACGTGTGTGGCTGAGGACTTCGGAGGGCGGCCCCTACTGGGGTAGAGCGGCGTACACCGCATCACATGGTGCCCGTCTCGCCTCAGCGCCCTCAGGAGATTGGTCTGCCAACCCTGCCAGTGTTTCAGGGCATAGCCGTCTTCGGCGAGCGCTGCTCTCAGTTTTTTCCGCCCGGAAACATAGTGCAGCTGAGAGGCTCACCACCACTTCAGAGGTCTCTAGAGCTGCTAGATCGGTCGTCCCCTGCCGGTGCACCACTGGAGGGCACTGATTTAGCCGCTCCAATTACACCAGAGATCAGTCTCGAGAGACTGATTCCCTTAGTAGACTATTTAGCTGCGTGGAAACTACTGCCAAATGTGTCTCAGTGGGTCCTGCACATGGTAGAAAAAGGCTATTGTATTCAGTTCATCTCTCCACCACCACGTTTCAGCGGGGTCATTCCTACTCTGGTCGGCCCCGAGCAGGCTCTGGTAATGGAACAAGAAGTGAACACTCTGTTGAGAAAGGAGGCCATCAAGGTGGTCCCTCCTCACGAGAGAAAATCCAGGTTTTACAGCCGGTACTTCATAGTTCCAAAGAAGGATGGAGGGTTGCGTCCCATTTCAGATCTGCGTCAGTTGAACCGCTCAGTCATGCGACTGAAGTTCAAGATGCTCACACTCAAACAGGTCGTGTCTCAGATCAGTTCCGAGGACTGGTTTGTCATGATAGATCTAAAAGACGCATACTTCCATGTCTCCATCCTTCCCACTCAGAGGAAGCTCCTAAGGTTTGCTTTCGGGGGCGAAGCATACCAATATCAGGTTCTTTCCTTCGGCCTTGCACTCTCACCCCGCACTTTCACAAAATGTGTGGATGCTGCTCTGGCTCAGGGCCCGGTGCTGGGAGCTCCTTGTCGCCATGTAACGCTAGCGACAGACGCGTCCCTCACTGGTTGGGGAGCGGTCATGAGTGGCCACCCTGCCCGTGGTCTGTGGAGCGGCCGCCATCTGACGTGGCACATCAACTGGCTGGAGATGCTGGCCATGTTTCGAGCTCTGAAACACTTTCTCCCAGACCTAAGAGGTCACCATGTGTTGGTGCGCACCGACAACACAGCGGTGGTCTCTTACATCAACCACCAGGGAGGTCTGCGTTCGCGCCCCTTGTACTAGCTGGCGCATCAGATCCTTGTGTGGTCCCAGTACAAACTCCTCTCGCTGAGAGCAGTGCACATTCCTGGGCATCTCAAAATGGGAGCAGACATCCTGTCGAGGCAGGGGCCAAGGCCCGGGGAATGGATGCTTCACCCCGAGGTGGTGAAGCAGATATGGAGAGTTTTTGGCCAGGCTCAAGTGGACCTCTTTGCGACTCAGGAGACATCGCAATGTCCCCTCTGGTTTTCTCGGATTCCTCCAGCTCCTCTGGGACTGGATGCCATGTTACAGACTTGGCCGAGGCTTCATCTGTACGCTTTTCCCCCGATTGCTCTTCTCCCGGGAGTTCTGGAGAGAGTGCACTGGGACAACATCCGTCTACTGTTAGTAGCCCCGTTCTGGCCAGGGCCGAGTATGGTTCTCGGACCTGGTTTCTCTCCTCGACGGCTCTCCATGGGAGATTCCCATCAGGAGGGACCTCCTCTCACAGGCAGGGGGCACCATCGTCCACCCTCGCCTGGAGCTGTGGAAGCTGTGGGTGTGGCCTCTGAGGGGGCACAGCTCATAGCTTCCGGTCTCTCAACCGAGGTTGTTGAGACCATCCTCCAATTCAGAGCTCCCTCAACGAGGAAACTGTATGCCCTGAAGTGGAAACTTTTCACTTAATGGTGCGGAGACCGCCAGCTCAACCCAGTCAACTGCCCGATTAGTACAGTTCTGGAGTTCCTGCAGGCCCGTTTCTCCACAGGGTTGACCCACTCCACCCTTAAAATTTATGTGGCGGCCATTTCGGCTTAGCACGCCCCCTTCGGTGGCCAGTTAGTGGGTAGACACCACCTAGTTACACATTTCCTCCACGGTGCGCTGAGGCTGAGGCCCCCAGTACGATCTCACGTCCCCCTGTGGGACTTAGCTGTGGTGTAGAGGCTCTCTGTAAGGCTCCCTTCGAGCCTATTGAGGAGATCTCTGACTGACATCTCACTATTAAGACTGCTTTCCTTCTGGCTATTTCCTATCTGAAGAGAGTTGGTGATCTACAGGCCCTCTCAGTGGCCCCTTCTCATTTCCCCGGCATGGCCAAAGCATTTCTGTACCCTCGAGTCGGTTATGTTCCTAAAGTTCCCTCTGTTTCACCACAGCCCATTGTACTACAGGCCTTTTGTCCTCCTCCCTTCAGGGAGCCCGACCAGCAGAAGCTTAATTGTATGTGTCCAGTGAGAGAAAGGGGGACCGACTGCTTGTGTGATATGGTCCCCCTAAGAGGGGTCTTCCTACTACAAAGCAGACCCTCAGTCGGTGGATAGTCGATGCCATCTCCATTGCTTATGAGTCCTCTGGTCTCCCCTCGCCTCTGGGGGTCAAGGCTCACTCGTCTCAAAGTGTGGCGGCCTCCAAGGCCTTCTTGGCAGGTGTGTCTATGCAGAACATCTGCAATACTGAGAGATGGTCCACGCCCCTAACTTTCATGAGGTTCTATGTCCTTGACATGCGAGCCACTCTGGGCTCTTCTGTTCTCTTGTCCTAGTACACACTAGGCAGGGATTTGTCAGTCTGGTGGCGTGGGCATTTTGTTCCTGAAGGGGAACGTCTCAGGTTACGCATGTAACCATGATTCCCCGAAGGGAACGAGACGCTGCATCTCGAAGCCACACTTCCATCATCCCTGCTAGCGCTTGCTTCACTCCTAGAAGCTGACGCCGGTTCCACCGCATGTGTTTTAAGCTTCCTGGTCGCTACGTCACCCCGCCCGTGACGTCTCACCCTTCCATTGAACTGATTACACATGTGACTCAGAGCGTGGTCACGCTGAAGGCTTTCCCCTAGCGTTTTCTGACGTAGCGTCTCGTTCCCTTCGAGGAACCATGGTTACATGCGTAACCTGCGACGTTTTCTTGGTGACTATGGTCCCAGCTGCCTTGAGATCATTGACAAGATCCTCCCGTGTAGTTCTGGGCTGGTTCCTCACCGTTCTCATGATCACTGAAACTCCACGAGGTGAGATCTTGCATGGAGCCCCAGACCAAGGGAGACTGACAGTTATTTTGTGTTTCTTCCATTTGCGAATAATCGCACCAACCGTTGTCACCTTCTCACCAAGCTGCTTGGCGATGGTCTTATAGCCCATTCCAGCCTTGTGTAGTTCTACAATCTTGTCCCTGACATCCTTGGACAGCTCTTTGGTCTTGGCCATGGTGGAGAGTTTGGAATCTGATTGACTGATTGCTTCTGTGGACAGATGTCTTTTATACAGGTAACAAACTGAGATTTGGAGCACTCCCTTTAAGAGAGTGCCCCTAATCTTAGCTCGTTACTTGTATAAAAGACACCTGGGAGCCAGAAATCTTGCTGAATGATAGGGGATCAAATACTTATTTCACTAAATTTATTAAAATGAAAATCAATTTATAACTTTTTTGAAATGCGTTTATTCTGTCTCTCACTGTTCAAATAAAGCTACCATTAATTGGAATGTACAGGTAGATGGAACACCTGCTAAGCATCACTGCCAGTCGCACCTCCTCCGGTGCCCATGGGTCAGCTACAGGGTCATCAGCCAGGAACCACCATTCACCAACGTTTCGCTCCTTTAATCCTGGAACGTCTCCTGGTGGCGGAGCAGTGACAGGGACGTCTCCCTGTCACCCCCTGCTGCCGATGGATGTTAACCTCTGTGGCTGTTGTCGGGGTTAGTTGTTCTTTCCCCAGCTCTTGTCTTTCCTCCTCAGCCAGAGCCAAAAGCTCCCCTTCTCAGCCTCTTCCGCTAGCTCTTTGGTTGCCTTCTTTAGACTCCCTCCGGTCACTCCTACCTCCCTCAGCAGGCGTGTGGTTGACAGCCCCACGTAACCTCTGCATCCAACCTCCACTGGATGGATGGTGGTCTTCCAGCCAGCCTCCCAGCACTCAGCAGCCAGCTCTAAATACTTAGCCTTCTTGCGTTCGTGGGCGGCCTCCATCCCCCCCTCCGCTGGTATTGTGAGCTCAATGAGCAGCACGGATTTTGCCTTGATGGACCACACCACTATGTCAGGGCGGAGAGATGTAGTAGTGATCTCGACCGGGAAACGGAGCTGCCTGTCAAGGTCAACTCTCATGTTCCACTCCTGGTCAGGGGAAAACGGCCTAGGTATTTCCCTTGGTCTGATGTTTCTTCTCCCCCCGCCTTCCGTAACAAAGCTGATATAGTTATGGTTCTCTGCTGATGGTACCCCTTTGTTGCCCCTTTGCTGCCCCTCTAGTACCTCGGCTAGCTTTCTAAGAACCTGGTCGTGGCGCCATCTATAGCGTCCCTGGGAGAGCGCGATCTTACAGCCTGACAAGATGTGCTGTAGGCTTGCATTAGGGGTATTGCAAAGTGTACAGCCTTCCTCACTCCCGAACCACTGGTGAAGGTTCCGAGGACAGGGAAGCGTATCGTAGGTTGAGCGAATGAGGATGCTGAGCCTTGCCTGCGGAATCTTCCACAGGTCTGACCAGGTGATGTTTCGCTGACTACTCCTCCCAGGTTGTCCAACTTCCTGTCGGCCCTGCGACACTGCCTTGATCCTGTAGCGCTCTTCCTCCATTCTTGTCACCTCCGCCACCACCATCTCCTTCCTCTCTTTGTTGTTAGCCTTGGACCAGAAGAGTGGTGCTTCTCCCCACCCTAGCCCTGCTCTTCCTTTCTGGACTCTGCCGACAATCTCTTGATGTTGCAAACGACTGACGGCTTGGTCAACCTCAATTTGGGCATTCCACTTCCGGCCTGTCAGAACCTTAGAGTTTGTGTTCCTTACAGCCTGGTCCGCGGACTCTCTCAACTCAAGAACAAGTCTGGTCTTTTCCTGTTTGTATCCCAAACTGATGGATTGGAGCGGCAGCTGGAGGGTGTTCCTTCCGAAGAGGCCCGTTTCAGAGAGGCACCGTGGCAGCCCCAACCACTTTCGGATGAATGCATTGGCTTTTCCATCCATCTTACTTGCGGTGGATGAGGGGATCTCACTCATTTTCAGTGGCCACATCACCCTCCTGTAGAGCGTAAATTGGTAGCACCAGATCTTATACTTCCCTGGGAGTTGGCTTTGATCGATCTTTACCAGGCCTTGAAAGCTGTTTCATCACAGTTCTCCCCATCTGCTTATCCGTAAGTTCTGCCGTGTACTGCCTCCCCAGGCTTTGGATGGGTTGCTCAGAGAGGAGAGGGATTTTCTCTCCCCCCACAGCGAAAAAGGTGCTGTCGTTTCTGACTCCTCTTCTGAGAGACAGGCTACGTGATTTTGATGGCTTTACCTTCATTCGTGCCCACGACATCAACTCATCCATCCTTTTCAGCAGTCTTGATGTACTTGCCGCTGTCTGAAGGAGGCTGGTGACGTCGTCCATGTACGTCCTCAGTGGGGGTAATCTTTGCCCAGATGGTAGTTTAATCCCTCCAACCATCTGTCTTGCTCCGACAAGGATTACCTCAAAGGCTGACACGAACAGGATTGGCGAGATGGCACAACCCATGGCAATTCCTACTTCTAACTGTTGCCACCCGGTGGTAAACTCTTGGAGAGCAAAGCACATCTGTAGGTCATTGAAGTAGGATGCCACAATGTTCTTTATGCAGGAGGGCATATGGAAGAACTCCATGGCGTAGTTTATCAGCTGGTGTGGGACTGAACCATATGCATTAGCAAGATCGAGCCAGACGACGTGTAGGTCTGTCTTTTCCCGCTTGGCCTTCTGGATCTGGTCCCAGATCATTGTCGCGTGCTCTACGCACCCTGAGAAGCCTGGGACTCCCGCCTTCTGGCATGTGGTGTCAATGTAGCCATTCTTAAGCAGGTAGCTGGTCATCCTTCTGGCCAGCACTGAGAAGAAGATTTTTCCTTCTACGTTCAGCAGAGCAATGCTTCTAAACTGGCTGATGTCTTTGGAGTTCTCTTCCTTGGGGATGAAAACCGCCACAGCTCTTTGCCACTCGGATGGAATGATCTGCTTTTTCCAGGCAGTTCTCATGAGGTACCATAGCAGCTCTAGTACCTTGGGGCAGTTCTTATAGAGCTTGTAGGGGATTCCATTGGGGCCTGGTGCTGATGAAGACCTTGCCTTCTGCACAACTTGCCTAACTTCGCTGAGCTTAGGGGGCGTGATGTTGAACACAGCAGTCGGAGGTGCGGGCTTAGGAATGTACCCTGGTGCTCCTAATGGGACGTTCCTTATTGGATCGCTGTACTGTTCTCTGACGTGCTGCTCCAGTTGCTCTCTGGTGGTTTCGAGCTTCCCACTCTTCTTCTCCTCCAGCAGCTGTCTGGCATGCTTAAAGGGATCTTTGAAGAAGCTGGCTCGTTCTTTCTGTTTCCGTTTGCTACGCTTGCGGATACGTTCAGCCCTGCGAAGCCTGGACAGTCTTTGCCTGACCTCCTCCCACAAGGCTTTCAGACCCTCTTTCTCTGCCAGCGTTGCCTTCCTCCAGCTCTTTCGTAGTTGTCGGCGCCTTCGCACTAATTGGTCAATTTCCTTTTCCCTCCTTCCTTTCTCTCTTTGGGTGGTCCTCTGGATGGAGGTCACTTCGCTCAACCTGTTCTTGCAGGCCTGATATAGAATATCCCCAAACTGGTTGAGCTTGGATTCCGCTCCTCCTCGCAAGGCTCCCTCCAGTGTCTTGATCAGGTCGGTGTCCAGAGTTCGCCATGCCTCTGTCTCGCTTGATTTTGGCCATTTGAGCTTACTACTTCTACTTGGTTTCTTTATCTTTGCTTTTGGCTCTGCCCTGTGTGATTTGGTGGCGAGTGGGTCTTGGTACTCACGTGGGGGCTCTCCCTCCACCAGAGGGCCTTCTTCCTCGGTACCATCTTTGCCTTCTGCAACGTTGGGTCCATCGGCTCTGTGGTTTTCGACCTGGCTTTCGGTCCCTCTTGTCTCACCTGCTACGGCAGTGCAAGGTTGCTGTTGGCCCTTCTGCCCACACTTCCGCTTCCCTTGGTGGATTCGCAACCCACGGAACGTGGTAACTTTTTCCCATCCGCATCCACACTTCCATAGGATCCTAATTAAAAATATAGACTGATCATTTCTTTGTCAGTGGGCAAACGTACAAAATCAGCAGGGGATCAAATATTTTTTCCCCCACTGTATAAAAAATTATATATATATATATATATATATTATAAGAGATATTAAACCGATATGACATTTATCAGCCGATGCGATAGCAGAATGATATCTGTCGATACCGATAGTTTGGAGGTAAAAGGGCAAAAAAAAAATCTCTCTCAACTGATTCTGTCAACTATTCAGGGAACCCTCTCATTTGGTACATTAGAGGTTAAAATGAACAACAACACTATTATATTCAAAGCTGTTTATTTTCAGATATAATAATAATAATCACACTCAAATAAAATTGTACTACTCAACTGCACATAAGGTAGATTTCTAAAAAACATAAAAACTGATATCCTTGTGGGCAGCGGACCAACATATAGCGCCGTTGCACTACGGCCGTCCCAAATTCAAATCCTGGCTCATGGACCTTTCCTGATCCTAACCCCCTCTCTCCTATCATAATAAAGGCAAAAAAGAGAAATGTTAAACAAAATTAACAAATTAAAATTAAAAATTGTTTAATTAAAAATGTAAAATGTTTAGTGCCCAAATAATTATTTTTTTTACTAAAACATTTCAAAGCGTGTAAAATGACACAAAGTGAGAACTTTGAAGTGATTATGAATTCAACTTATCAACTCTAATGCCCATTTTCCAACTGAAGTTTAAATGAGACAGTATTTAAACTTTGCTGACTTAATGGTTTCATACTTGAGTTGTGTAAGTGCTGTAGTCTAATGACAGACTCTTTGGGAAACTTATGGTTATATAAAAAGAGTCAGTTTCATTTTATCTTCCTCTAGTAAATGACATAAAAATAGATGTAAAGATGTGAGCAATCTGTCAATCGCTCCTCATATCTTCTGTTAGCTTTTTTCTGTCTTGTTTTCTCTTCCTTTAAACTTTGTGCCTCCATCCGTGCCATTTCCTTCCTAACTGTCCATTTGTCTCATTCTCCCTCTGATCTGGTTTGTTCTGTCCACCTCTTCAGACTCCAGCAAGTTGCTTTCTGAGGCTTTTAGCTGTCCGCCTGTCAGCCCGTTTTTACCTCTGCCTCTAAAAAGCCTCTTCCATCTTCCTATTATGTACACTTCTTTCTCTTACACTTTCCTCCATATATATTTTACTCGCTACACTTCCTTGACTGCACCAAGTGTTTTGTTTTGTTCCCATGTACTCATAGAATGGCGTGAAAACAGACTAAGTGGTAATAGCAAAAAGCGAGCTTTCAGGGAGGGCTTGTGAAAGTCTTGGGAGTGCTGCGGAAAATGTATAGGACTGAAAGAGATCCATGCAGGGGTCAGTTTAGAAAGCAGGGTCAGGTGAATGCCACTACTCAAACCTCAATACACAGCACTTGAACTAAGTTTCTTGTGGTGAAATAGTTCACAGAAGAAGAAGGTCATGTCAATCATCATGCCCCTTTTGTAACAGCCTCAGTCCTCAGTCCTCAGTTCACTGCTAAAAGTCAATAGGAATGCACAATTTGGAGAGAAAAAAAATCTGATTATGATTCTTCTAACAGATATTGCATAATTTTGCCAACATTTTGTAATTATATATCAGTATGGATATGATGATGAAGATGAAAAAAAATTAAATAAAATTGCAATTAAAAATAAAAAAATAAAATGATTTATTTCATTAAATCACAGCTTTTGTGATTTGATAATCGCACTAAGCCATAACAAAAAATAAGTCCAAATATCATCTGTTTTCCTATTTCTGTTACTACTGTAGTTATATGCTGCTTTTACGACAATATTATTTGCTGTTTGTCACGGTTATGCTACTGTGCTGGAGCAAGGAGCAAGGAACACGGAGCACGCAGGAGAATTGCGATAAACAGACTTTAATCTTCTTACACAGGGATACAAGACAGGCAGGAACACACTCATTGACGTACAATACCGGACATTAGACTCAGGGACACACAGGGCTTAAATAATCAAACTAAAAGAGAACACAAACTGTTTCATGTCAAGACCATTTACAGTTAAATAGTGATGGCAAAAAGGTGATTAAAAAATTATGATAAATGTAAGAGTAGCCTGTCAAAATCTTTCTCTAAACCACAGCAGGAAAAACAGAGATAGTTTTCAATGTTCAGATCTTCACAAGGATGGGTGGATTCACTGTAGGGAGAGTATATCTGTGAACAGTCTGAGCTTAATTTAATTTGTTTCTTTTAGTGCCGAGGGCTTTGAGGGGATGTTGAGGGAGACTCTTCAGGAGGTTAAACTGGGTTAAACTGCTTCTTTATTGTTCTATCTTTCTTTCTCGCTATCTCTCACTTTCTCTCTCTCCTTCTCATTACCTCATTCTCTCGTGTCTCATTACGGGATTTCAGTGTTAAGGCATCCTGACAGTTCTGGGGGTTTGTTCCCAGCGCCGTCAGTATCTGGGTGTTTAGGAGGCTATGACGAAGCGCTTTGGCCTCACACCCTACACTTGCCCCTGAGCGTTATGCGTCTGTCTGCCCTTGGAACACAGCGTCCTCAACACAGGCTAGTGTTTCAGCAGAACAGATAGCATCGAAGTGAAACAGTGAGATTGTTTAAACAGTATTAAAAATCTAAAATTGTTTTTTTTTTTTAATTCTCACCTTCACATTTATACCATTGTTTCCGGAGTATGGTGGCATTACTCAAACTTCAAACTGGTGGACAGCACTGGCACAATAATAAGAGTGTTTCTTAAAAACATATTAGCTTTATTTAAAAATAGAATGGGGTTAAAAAATCTGGGATTCAAATCTAATTTAAAGCTTGAAATAAACTTTTTTTTTTTTTTTAGAAAACAAAGACATATGGTGAAACAAATAAATTATGCTGTAGATACATACGTTTGGGGAGTGTAGTTTTTATTTTTTTCAAGGAAGTTAATAATCGTATGGGTTACACTTTACTTTGATAGTCCACTTTAGACATTCTATTAACTATAAGTAACTTTTCAACTACATGTCAACTAATTGTCATGAATTCGCAACTACATGTCTACTAAAACTCTCAGATTAGACTGTTAGGTTAGGTTTAGGGTTAAGTCGAATAAATTGACATATACTTGCAAAGATTCTTATTGTCAGTATGTTGTATTTTGTGGGTCCATCAAAGTAAAGTGTTAGAAGATATTAAGCAGACAGTCTACTAATACTCTAATGACTGCTAGTAGACATGTAGTTGCAAAGTTACTAGTAGAATGTCTAAAGTGGACTATCAAAATAAAGTGTTACCATCTTATTTTCACCAAGCCTGCATTAATGTAATCAAAACTGTAATATTTTGATGATCTGAATTTTCAAAAGCCATTACTACAGTCTTCAGTGTCACACAATCTTTCTGTAACAATAAAAAGGTATGAATGTAAAAAAATAAAATTATAACAATAACAAAAATTCTATTGACCCCGAACTGTATTCAGTTAGAAAAATTTAAAATAAAAGGGTGCTGCTGAAATATGTCTAAATGCAAATGGTATTTACATCAGAAAAGCATGGTCTGCATTTTAAGCTGGTCTGCATTTCATCAGAAAAATAAAAAAACAGCAAACAGTAGCCTGATATTGTAGTGCATTTTCTTTTCTTTGAAACCTAAAACCTTGTGTATATGAAGGTCTCCAGACATCAGCTGGTGGAGTGTAGAGTGGATTCAGAGAACATGACTCATTGAGAGACATGCACATGAGAGGAAACTACACGATTCATCTGCTGAAGAAAATGTGTCAGGGCTCATAGACTCAAAACAACGATCAAAGCGCTCAGAGCCTGCGGGTCTTTTCCAGTATTTCCTAGAGAGATGGAGAGAAAGCATCTAAAAATAGCAAACAACACATTCATCATGTGTTTGTTCAAACTATTTACATGTAAGTATGATAAAATTAGAGAAGGAGATTTAAGATGTAGCGCAGCGACAGACAGAACTAAGCACTATGAGACGTTTTTGATACAACAGAACAACTTCACAAAGTAAAACAACTACACATACTGTAGCACACTTTCTTGGATTTTGTGTCTTCACAGACACAGACTGCAGTATTTGTGCTAAACAGTGTGCTGTCTGTAATGTTTCAGTGGAGATGGCAGAGAGAGCAAGAGCCTGTCAGAGGTCCATATAATGAGGCAGTAGATCCTACTTCTTAGAAAAACTGGGGAGGGCCTGACTGAGAGTTTGTGCAAATATTTCCAATCTTTCATATGTGGAGAACCAAATATGCATCATTTCCAGTCTATCACACAGGCAGTCAAAGCAAACAGCACATTATCTGTTGACTATGTTGATAGGTCAGGTTTAATAAGTTAGTGATAACTGCGCTTGCAATCACTCGATCATCTAAAGTACGGTACACACTGCTGGTCCTTCTGTTAAATCAATGATTATAAATCACAGAGAAAGAGAGATTAAGCTGATGGTCATCATGTACAGCAACCTGACCTCCTGTATTCAGAAAAATAGAAACCACCTGTAATTTACAATGTATGAGGCAAGTTTTGCATGCCTTCAATTTGATATATTTAGGGAATTCTGAGCCGCATGCAATGCACATTCAGTATGCACATAAAATCCAAGAGTAGGTCTTGACTTGCAGTCAAACACATATCTGAAACACTAATAACCAGTCATACATCTCTGGGTACTCTTATGTTATGGCTCTCAGACTATCAACTTTGACAGCAGACAGGAGATCAAAGTGGTGTTTATTTGTGCTGTATTGGCCGTCCAATTAATTCTTAAATATTTCATCGTATCTCTCTTTTAATATGAGGTAGAAACCATCTTTGCTCTTTGTATGTAGGTAATGCAATCCAGGCATTTGGAAATGGGACAGACGTGAGCGTTTGGCAGCCAATGCCCCCTGTGCAAACAACCACCACTATGACAACACCATCCCAGAGGAACAGAGATCGAGACAGATCACCCAATGCTGTAGAGCCAGGGACACACATCAACCATCTCAACCCGGCTGATAACTCCCTCTACCAGTTCTGCGGAAGCCTCCAGGTCAGTGGAACTATTGCAGACATAGATCTTCAAGTTTCATTTATGCATTGTGGGTTGGGTGTATGTGTATGTGCCTCAGGGAATGCAGGGTTTTAAAACAGACGGTGTTTGTGGTCCTCATATGTTAGGAGTTAATAAATACCTCTGTTGATCTTGAATGTTTTAGGAAGGGAATGGTTCAGTCGCATATGCCTAATTTACATTAGAGAGCTATGCTACATTATAGGGGAGACCAAGGTGAGTTGTCACTTTTTACTCCGCTAAATATTTCTCATGGGTAGATAAATTTGATTTAAAATTTAAAGAGTAAAACAGCCATAAAAATGTAAGGAAACACTACAGAAAATGGAAGGCAGAATTGCAATTACTATTTAGGCTAAATTAAGATTTAAAACATTACAAAAAATGAATTAATTTTAGAATTAAGAGTTAATAAATACATTAATATAATTAATACATTTAATAGTTATAGCCTATTTGATCTGTAAGAACTATAATAGAAATATATTTACAATCCACAAAATCACAAAAAAGTCCTAATTTAAGGTTTTGAACATCTGCCAAGTCACCTTTATATCTATAGTGCTTTATACAATATAGGTTATTTCAAAGGAGCTTCACAGTATAATGCAAACTTCTTCAAATATTAAATAAATTAAAATTCTGCTGCAAAACAGCTCTTAAAAAAAGACAATAATGTCCTTATTCAGCTGAAGTCAGTTCAATATTTCAGTTTAGTACAGTTTATCAATTATGAAATGAGATCAATTTAGCAATAAGCAGCTCTACAGAAGAAATTCAGCTCAGGTCAGATCAGTGTTGATTCAATATAGCTTAAAAACAGTGTTGATATTACAAAATGCATCAACTATGAAAATAAGTCGATTCCACTATGAAGCAGCTCTGTAGGAGACAATAGTGTCATTATCCAGCTCAATTTATTTCAAGTTTCTTCTCATCCGATAGTGTCAGTGATAGTACCAGTATATTGCTAAATTGGCAATATTACTGAATATTAAGTGTCTGTTAAACCCCAACTTAGAAAGCCAAAGGCAGAAATGGACCAAAATTCCATTTAAAAAAACCTTTGGAGAAACTAAGCTCAGTCGGGGCAGTTCTTCTCTGGCCTAAAATAAACTTTTTGTGTAATTAGACTTTTGACTAAACAGCATTCCTGTAGCTCAAACAGTAGAGAAAGGCATTCGAATCTCAAGAAATTTGTGAACTGATAACATGTATACCTTGAATGCAATCCTACTCACTTTGGATATAAGTGTCTGCCAAATGTGTAAATGTATTAAGATACAGCCCTTGAGACCCACACACCCAGAGTTAGAGTTGGCCATATACAGCATGTCCTTTAATTAGAAACAAGGCTAATATATAATCACAGACATTAGGGCACGCACACGAGAATGCATCCAGACCCAAACACTCCAACAGAGAACAGCGCAGCAGCAGGAGAAAGTGGCGTTAATGAGTTTACATGTTTTTGTATTAGCCTCACTGCTAAACGTAGTCCTCTGAGGGGGAGCAGCTGTCAGTGTGAAAATGAGGAGCAGAACAGAGACGGAGAGTGCAGACTCATGGGATATGTCTGTCAGTCTTTCTTCATCGATTACAAATGATCACAGCACACACAGCTGACCTCTAGGAAAACTAGCGAGACGAGACACTTCAGAGTTCCTCAGTGGAGGCTTAACCACTTTAAGAACTCCTTCATTGTCCATTAAAGCATTAAATGATAAGTTAGCTAGAGGTCAACAATTATATATATATATATACAGTATATATATTTTTTTTCTTTCTCTTCCCGCATCTGGTGTGTGCAAATATATATAAACATGATGAGGGTGCAGTTCAGTTGTTCACTGTATATTGTGGGTAGGGCAGAGACGGGTCGCTGTATGTATTATATGTATGTAGTAAGTTATTTGTATAAAACAGCAGATATCGTATTGTATGTGTCCAAAACAAATTTCCTTCGGGACAAAGTCTATCTTATCTTATCTTGACTCCTGCATACGAACACCATGTTTATATAGCCTCTGTTGCATATCGAACTGCTTTTCTCTCTCGTTTAGAACCGAGATGTTTAAAGCCATCCATACTGTTTGCATCCCCCTTCAGTTATGCGATACAAAGGGTTTTTGCCTTTTTGAGTAAAATGACAGAGCCAGATGTACATTAACACCCTCAAAACAAAGAGACATATGGTAATACCTCATCTAAAAGTGTGTCAAAATGCAAGTATTGGGCATATTTGCTAAATTATTGAACGCTCTGCTTTAGCCAACCGCTTTAGCAGGTTGGCTAAAGAGTCTCTGGGTTCAGTGTGAACTCATGTTCTAAATATATAATAAAAGTGAGAAATTCTCTGCTTAGTATGCTGTCAAGTGATTCAGTGAGATTAAGGGCCAATTTCAGAGTTTTGTTCTCTTTTTCTATTTCTTTTTCTTTTTTTGCACTATTAAAGTGCCATATCTTGCACTTTGGGAGTATTTTGCCTCAATGTAATTAAAACTGCACTTGATGTGTACAGAGGACAGTTATCCAACTTCTTTTTTTTTTTTTTTTTTTGGCCTGAACATCACACTTTTTACACTTTTGTTGGTTTATTTCTTCAATTTTAAAAATGTTTTAAGGGTGCTAGGACCGCTCTGGGAGAAATTAATCATTGATATTAAACCTCAAATCCTCTTTTTGCCGGTCTGTAGATGCGGTTGTTTATAATGTTTCATGCTGGCCGAGGCATTGCTTTATCATGCTGGGCTCTGGCTTAGATTCAAGTCGGCTAGTTTCAGGAGGATACCGAACTGCCAACACACAGGAATCCATTCATTATACTGTCACCAGGTCTCCTATATCACCACTGCTTCTCACTTTCTTAGACACACATACCTATACAACAAGTACACACACATAAGGAAGTGAAATCCTCCAGTAGCATACTAAATTGTATGCTACTGGAGGGTTACATTTAAAATGCTAAAATCTGAAAAATATAATTTGGCCTCAAACTGACAATCCTCCAGTAACCCACCTGCTATGATTAATATGATTAATATTAATATCCACTTGCACACACATTTAATTCTCTATAGTTTCATTGACACTATCTAAAAAGATAATCACAATAGATTTTAAACTTGTAAATATCATTATAAAGCACACTACTAATACAACGCAATTAACAGATGTAAAATCACAGCTATAAACAGCAGTCTCGGTATTCTGTCATTGATTATCCAGTCTGGATCCTCCTGGGTTGTTGTAAAATGTTGTCTAGTAAGGGTTTTCTTGGTCTGAGATGTTATTATTAAATTTCTATCCAATTAATTTAATAGAGTTTTCTTTTTCCTTTCTAGGCTCAGAAGCAGAAGACAAACAACACAATAGATGTGTTATGTGTGGTAAGTATGCTAACATACTTATTTTCAAGCCAGACTAGGCATATCTCTGATATATGTCAAGTGCTATTGAAAGGATGAATCATAATGAAAGAAAAGAGAGACAAAACAGTAATTATCTCATGTCACATTGGCCCCTTTCGCCTGAACTTTGACCTGGCACTAGAGGGCTCTTCCCGCCCGGTATACACATGATCTTTGCGTTGGGCGATGGCAAAATGTGAACATTGCTTATCTTCTGCCTTTTAAAGTTCACTAAATGTCATTGTACATAATAAAAGGAACATTATATGCTAGAATGACATTTAGTGTTGCAGCGGCAGTCCCAAACTAAAAACTAGGACCTGTCTTCAGAGAACAATTTCATTGCTGAATCAAAGAGCTTTTCTAATCTCTCAGACATCTGAACCCATGTAAGGTATAACTCAAGACAGAATGGCATTTTTATTTTTTAATGAATTTATTAGGTTTTTTTTGTTTTGTTTTGTTTTTTTGCAAGGTGAAAGTCCAGTTTCTTTTTAATGCATTATGGTGTACTAAAAGCCTTGAAAAGCCCATCACAAATACATACAATTCCTTTTAGAAAAGTTCAAGGTAAAACATCATAATGGAAAAATGCATCAAAATCAAACAGCTGAACTCTCTGCCATATCTAATCACCTTTTGGCTGGTAAGACTAAATGCTCATCCTCTTTCTTGCCTGTTCACTGTGGTGTTTCTCCAAGGACCCACAGATCGATGACCCCAGCTCCTCCAACGCCATCTCCAGGAATTCGTCCACCCGGCAGGCGTCTCTATCAGGCCTTAGATCTCTGCTGCTCCTGCTGGCTACCTCCTTGCACTGCATCTTCACCGTAGCGATGTTGTAGCCACCTAAGAACATAAAACACGGACTGTCACAATTTGTACAAAGTCGATCGCTGTTCCTGGTCAATCTGTTGTACTCAGTACTCTCTCTCTCTCTCTTTCTCTCTATTTGTCCCTCCCTTCCTCTCTCTTGCTGTTCTGTTTTTAAGAGCTTTTGTTGATGTTGTTGATGCAACGAAACAAAGTGGTCTTGGTGTACTCGAGTTTCTGTCTCTCTTCCCTCCTGATTTTGCATCGGAAGATGAAACGTGAAAGAAATGCAAGAGAACCCTGCAATCATTGCAGCATTCCCATGTGATGTTGTGCCGTCTACGCAACCGCTGGTGTTTTGAGGGCCAGAAATCATAAGGACTCCTGTCACAGCAGTAGAGATTAATCTTATCTGTGCACTTAACAATACAGCGTGCACTATCCATTTCTCACTGGTACACAGCGACACAGCAAAAGTAAAACCAAGACACTATTAAAATGTAAGTTTTGAGATGTGGTCACTGTTTATTTCTACAAATTGTCTTCTGTAATCTTTTTTTAACATTATGGTGAAAATTAGATTCTCACTAATTGTGTTTCTCCGTAGTTTTTCTATAGCATCACTGGCCCATCTGTAGGTCAAACATATCAAGACATTTACAAAACATTTAGTCACAGAAAGTGAAAGGAGGGTTTAGAGGGGAGTTTACTGGATGACCAACAGGACAGTAGCTTTGTCTGAAAATACATGAAGGAGCCTATTTGACAACTTTGCTCTGGTTTGTCATGGTGTGTTTGTGTGTGGATGCATGTGTGAATGTGTAATGCTGTTTGTACGTGTTTGTTTGAACGTGAGGATGAGGTCATGGGTTGACTGGACAGATATGTCAACAGAACTGGAGTTTCATAACTCCTTTGTCACAGTTTACAGGAGAAAACATGGACTGAGGCCAGACAGCAGCATTGATTCGTGTGTAATCAGACAATGTGTCAAGGTTCTATGTTACAAATGCATATATAAGTATCTGTAAATTGCACATCACCACTCACAAGGCTAAACCAACCGGCATCCGCGTATCTATTGAGTGTATATTGCCTTTCTGATGTTGCTTTGACAAGGATTTTCATACTTTGGCCCCAACGAAACATGCAAACTAGTCATGTATGTATTATATAATGTAGCCATTTTTGTACTGTATGTCTATACAAAAGTTACTGAAAGAGTCAGTATTGTGATACTGCATCACAATTACTTAAAACCAGTGAGAATTCTTTCAAAAAAAATAAAATAAAAAAAATACCCAGAAGTCTTATATATGTCAGTATGAGGCATGTGCAGTTTAACCACCTCAGCAGTACACGTTAAAAGAGTCTATGACATGCTGCTTTGGTTCATGTGGCATTTTGAACAAACAATAATGTATTGTTGTACTCCATCTTATTTACAGGACACTTTAAGTGCTACATAAAAAACACACAAACATATATATACTTCTACATGAACTATGTTTATAGAGCCTGCTATATTTGAATTGGGATCTGGTTGTACAATGTATTATCATATTGGATAAGGATTTATCGCTTTTCTCAGTAACTATATACACAGTATATATTTTTGTTTAGAGATTACAGTACAAATTGAAGACTTGCATCTGTAATAATTGCTGTACTGTCCTATATCCCAAATGAAGGAAATGTACAACAGCCATTTATTTACTGTACCACTATGTTATTGTTTTATGGTAAGCCAAAAAGAAAGGAAAAAAATATCTTATTTTTGTATCTTTTTGCATTATGAGTTTATTTATTGTAATGTTGTCTTTTCTGCTGGTAAGCAGTATGAGAACTTTAAAAGTATGAACATTAAAAAACCAAGCATGAGTGATGGAAATGCAATAAAGGCTATTGGATGCAGTTTATTATGGATTCTACGCAGGCATTTTGTGGTGGTCTGCTGTATTCGGCTTTGGTTGCAACATGAAGTTGCTGTGAAGATGGGAGCAGGACAGTAAGAACCCTACATTGTAAAAACTATATTTCTCGACATCAACATCTTATTGCTCCAGAGAATTTACAAATTAAACACAAGACACTTCCACAATCTGTCACATTTCTTCTTAGCTTGTGAAAATGTAAAAAGTATTCTATGAAAACGATTAAAATGTTGACTCATTCACCTTTGTTGTGTTTTTTTTTCACATGGAGGATGTATAAGGAATTTAGCTATTTAACCTTAACAATAATTTTGTTAACAAAAGGAGACAGCAACAGGTCGGTGAGGGCTGCACAATAATTCTAAATAAAATTGGAATATGGACTGAGACACTATAATAACTAAAAAAAAACTAAATATAACCAAAGTCTCACAGAAAGTGGCTTTAGTTGGTTCTCATAAAGATTGAACCCAAGTGTGAACACTCATAAAAAGCAGCTATTCCATTGACAGCGTGTCTTTTTGTTATGTGGTCTTTTTGTTATTTTTGCTTGGATGTTTCAGCAGCAGTTATATTATACTTTTTCATATGAGAATAAAAGTTCATCATTCCAGTTGAAATTGTTATTGCAAGATAACTTTTTGGCCAAATTCTGCAATTGTGCAGCCCTGCTCCTTATCTACGCATGTAACCAAAACTGTTGAATCAGCACTAACATGCTGGTCCTCACTACAGTGGTGCAGTATAAATGTGCAAGAGTGAAGCGCTCAGGTGCCTCTCTTATGCCTGACTCGAACCATGAGGACCATGATGAGACTTTCTTCCTACGTTTTCTTTATTGTCTTTTGTGCTTTGGCGTTGTCCCGTAAGTACTAGCTGTGTAAAACAATATACAGTAGTCAACATTTGAAGTGGATCAAAACGTTTTGTCAAAGTTGTCATAAAACTAAAATCAAAATGTGTTCTTGTCTTAGGACAACTTTGATGAACTTTTTTGATCCACTTCAAATGTTGACTATAATAGTTTTTAAAATACAGAGGTCACCTAATTAACATTGGTTATAATAAAGTTGAGTTGAGTTAATTAATACCACTAGATAAAGATAAAGATAAAAAATGAATTTAGACAGCTTTTGTCAGTTCATTTTGTTTTTGCCTTTGCATATTTGTTCATTAAGCAATACTGCTGTATGGGTCAACCAGTGTCACTTCACATTAAAGAGCTTTTAATGCCTTAAGTGTTGAAAACATTTACTTATATCAATTGCAGAGCCGATAAAAGACAGAAAATGTTTGAGGGAGAAGGTCATCACGTTCCCACAGCTGACCACCAACAACTGGGTGAAGCTCCACCCGAATGAATCCATGAGCATGTCTGCAGCCACTGTGTGTTTGCGATTCTACACTGAACAAATGAGTCTCGACCCATGTCTTTTTTCTCTGGCTACACCGTCCTATCCTCGAGACTTTTCTTTACGTTGGTTAAATTTCATGAAACAGTACGAGATGACCATTCATAACTTCCAGGTTCAATTCGATGGGTTGATGTTTAACAATAATCATCAGGATCTCAGTGTGTGCGACATGGGATGCCAACAGTGGTCTTGCACAGATGTTTGTGAATAAAGTAGCAAGCATTAAGAAGGCAGTGGGCCCTAAAGTATCTTTTGAAGGAAACCCTGTCATAACACTCGGCCAGTGTCAGACCCAATATGATGGAGGGTTCAACCAACAAAATGCCTTCACAGGTTTCATAGCAGATGTGCATGTACATGGACAAGTCCTGACCACCCGTCAGATTAAGACCTACATGGAGGCAAAGACCAAATACAAACTTGGTGATTACATTAACTGGCACAATCTGATGTACACCATTGCTGGGTCTGCACAAGTGGAAGAAAAGCATCAAGTAACATTCTATAGCAAAGAAGAGCAGCAATAGTGCTCGGTTGTACTGAACTGTTGTTGTAATGTCATGAGAAATGAATAAACATCTTGACAGTGAACTTTGTGCTGAGTTTTCAATATTGACCAAACAAGAGAAACCTAACTGATTTGAATTACAATCAGATTTTGGTGCAGTTTAATGATCAGCTCAACAGTGGCCTCAAGTTTGCATGTATTCCCACCCACTCACTCACTTAATACCCATATAATGTCCAATCTGTAACGTAAGAGGACTGGACACAACAGGTTAGTAATAGCAAAGGTGTTTATTGCAAGCACAGAGAGTTCGGGTGATGAATCCAGGCAATAATACGGTGAGTATCAATATTGTAGGGAAGTTCTTGAGCTTGGATGAGTGGTTGATCTTTGTATCTGATTGTTACAGGAACAGGAACGGACATGGGAGGGAAACACACACCTCAGTTTCCCGAGCCTGGGAGAACAGGAGACACAGGAGGGATGAGGAGTCACTAGGAGGAACACAAGAGGTAAGTATACAATGACGGTATAGCAAGTCAGAGAGTCCTCAACGAATGAACGAGATCTGACAGTGAAGGTGTCTGAGGTGTGTGCTTATATGCTGCTGGTGATGAGGTGCTTGATTGATGACAGGTGTTCAGTATTCGGGTGACAGGGATCGTTGTGATTGGGTGGTGATGGAACCTGGCTGATCCGTGACACAAACGGCCTGGGGTGCGTTTCCCAAAAGCATCGTTAGCTAACTATGGTCGTTAATTCCATTGAATTCTATTGGTAACGACAGAACTTGCGACCATAGTTGTTTTTGGGAAACGCACCCCTGGTCAGGAAAGTAGGCTACTATATAACTGATAGAGTAACAACATTTACCACTAATATTATAGAAATGACCTACCTTAGTTAATTTTATCAACTAGCAACATCCTGAATATGAGCTTTAATAGTTTGTATTGTCAAAAAAAAAAAAAAAATACATATATATATATATATATATATATATATACAGTATATTGCTGAACTTAAGTCACTTGTACAATTAAAACACTTTTATAGAAAAATATTATTAGTAGTATTAGTATTCTTCATCTCATGTGAGTGTGCACCATTCAACAACAAATGTATGATGTAATACTTTTTAAATTAGCACTAAACTGAAAAAAGACGTGCACTTTTTTCTAGCAATCATAGCCTACATTACCCATTGTGCTCTTAATTATCTTTAAACTGACTTCAAAACACATTATGAAATGTTGTGTGGAATATGATGATGTAAAGCACTCCACTCCAAGTTTTTATTGTATCTGATGATATAAAAAATTAGGCTCCTGAAATATCCATCTAATGAATGAATGTGACCCCTTACAGATGTGCACAAAACATAATATTTACAAAGACTTTGTGTGTGCACAGCTTTAGGGGCTGTAATAAGTATGGAATAATACTATTACATTAGCATGCAGAGAGCTGGCAGCTCATATTGGCTGTGTGGTTGTGTGGTGTCAGGGGCCAGGCTCCAGAGCCTCAGGCATGTGGGGCCCTAACACACAACGGCAGGGGAGAACAGCTATCTTTAACATGGCAGCCCTCAACACCGCATCCATAACAGTCCAATAATGAACACCTACCTCATGCAAGTCTGATCAGTGTCTTGAGGCAAAGTTGGCGTCTCAAAATGCGAGGGACAATATGTATGCAGAAGATTGCTGCATTTCTTTGATATGCAGTGTGTTGTTTGTTTAGAGTGGACTGATATGGTTAAGAGTGTATTTAAGTGCACAGGTTTCAGCAATCAACCAGAAGAGTTTGGGAATATTTTGCTGAAGATCCTAAAAGACTAAAGTGAAACTTTTGATATGTAAACAGGTCTGTAAAAGATGACAGATATTTTAGAATTTGTGCCAGATTAAACCACTGATTTAGACATACCCCTTTTTCAACAACTCTGCTGCTTTGGCATAGCACCTGTCAATCAAAAGCTTGACACCAGTTTTCTACCTCTTTGAAGCGCTTCTGTTCCTGATGTTCACATATCTTCTTTATCTCGTCACTTTTGGCCTCTTCATTACCCTCTGTCTTCCTATTTTATTTAGCACACATGAAAACCTCTTTAAGTTCATAGAGTGCAACTGATGTCCCTTTAAGACAAGTCATTTCTCTCGGGCAGCTGTTTCAGTCATGCAAGTTCAGCTCCTGTCTCACTGAATGGGGAATCTTCAAATTCTCCAAAGCTGCTCACAAAGCTTACGATTAAAGTGCCCCTATTATGGGTAATGAAAGGTTCATATTTTGGTTTTGGGAGTCCCCAACATTCATTGTCTTATAATATGCATTTATTTTTACCTTATTTGCTGAACGACTCCCAAAGGATTCCTCAATGATTAATTTTTCCAAACCCCTCCTTTGCTTGAGACTAATCTGCGGTGATTGGTCCGATTGATTGATTGCATTTCCATTTAATGCCTGATAAAGCAGCATTTGTGAGGAGTACTGCTTTGTGTACAGCCATTACTGGGGAACAGCTATTTTTTTGTCAAATAATGAATTTGTATTTTCATTCAGACCAAATCAGGTTTTCCCAGGTCTGCGCGGGCAATATGCTAATGTTTCATGTTGACTTCAACATGAAACGGCTTGGGAACCGTTTTAAAAACGACTCGTTTCAATGATTCAGAGTGGACTCTTTCTTTTGAGAGACAATAACTTTATACACGGTGCACTTTAAGATTTAAAACTTTGCAAGATGTTTTCATTCACTCAGAGCTGTGTTACACACTGCATGAAACGTAATTTTCAAAAATCCATAATAGGGGCACTTTAAATTATTTGAAATCAATGAAATCTCACAAAAATTGTCTCATAAATTTAGCTTCTTGTGCTCAAATAGAGTTAAGCTTATTTTTCAGGTTAGACCAGCCAATGCGCATGTGTAGTAGTCCTAAGCTCACATCTCAGGACACTTACTGTTTCTATCCACTTGTTTTCAGATGACAAAATAAAACAACAAAACGGTAATTATATGTGATGTAATACTATATTCTTTACATTTATCACCATACTGAAATCTAATTGTTCTTTGTAGTACAAGGATGTTTTGTTTGGTTTTTATCATGTTGATAAGAATCTAAAGGATAAATGTTTTCTAATAAATCTATTTATTTTACTAGCTAAATTATTTATACACAAGTGCAAATTTTTATCTGTAAAGCCCCTGTTTCTTATATTTTGTAAATATCTACCTCCAGCAATGTTAAAGCCTTAAAATCGATGGCACTGTGTGCATCTTATAATATTGGTTCTTTCCTATAATGTACAGTTGACTGTATACTCTGTGACCTTTTGCCTGGTTGTAAAAAAGTGCCTTTTGAGGCACCTTTACTTTATATAATGTAATTTATATTACCCCTGACCCTGTATGTTTTTTTTGTTTGTTTGTTTTGTTTTTTTGTGATTTTTATTGTTACTGGTTGTATATTTTTGTATACTTGTTGATAATTCTAATAAAAACATTTTTTTTAAAAAACATACTGAAATCTTAGATGAGATTTTGAATCCCAGAAGGTAATACATCTTTTATAAATTGTAATAATATTTGTGTCTGGGATGCCGTGAGCATGGAGTGTGCTCATAAATGGCTGTTGAGACAAAACGAGCAGACTAGTGAACAAAAATACTGTATACTATAATGCATTTGAAATACTTTTATTTTGTGCTAAGTATACTACAAATATATTTACATATTTATGTGCTTAATAAAAATACCCTGCAATTGTACTTTTACTATACTAAATTATTAATTGTACAGAAGCAGTGCTGATGTCTAAACTAAAGATATATTTAAGTGGGCTACATTTGATTGTGCTAAAGTGGACCCATTACAAGTATACTTTAGGTACAATTGAAATATCTTGTATTTAAAGACTGATATTATACAGAGATTAATCCAAATTAATAGTGATATTAAAACATTTTTGGCATAATATTAAGAAATATGCATTGTGCAAATAAAGTTTTACTGGGGAAGGCTTTGACCCGGAAGCAGCATTGCTTACATCATGACTTCACAAGTGGATAGCAATCTAAACATTTAATGGCAGCTGCAGTGACGCAATGACTTTACCACTTAGTGATTAGCTCTTTTATTAGAAGGCGGGAGTACTGCATGTTACACTTTCTGCCCGTTCATAAGTCCCTTTGTGTTTCTAAAGTCTTTGGTGAAACATTCAATTCTGGAAGTAAATATCCCATTAATTTTTTCCATAAAGAGATTGTTTTTTTGTTTTTTTCCCCCATGATTTTCAAATATTTTTTACTTCAAATCAAAGTTTTTAATGTTATGGTGTGTCTGGTTGGTTTGGTTCATGGCTTATAACTCTTTATTTAAGATCCCAATGTGAAAAATACTTCTGGTATCAAGGCAGCTAAAACTGGATGGATAGTAATGCACTCTATTACGCTTATGGCTTCTGATTTCCCATATATGGACTGCTGTTGCTGCTGGACGAGAACAATGATTGACAGAAAGTGCCCCAAAAAGCATTCTAATTGGCTACACAAAGAATCTGATCTTGTTTCATGGCCACCGTTTATTTTACTGCTTTCAGACAGTAGGGCTGTCATAGAGACTGTGTGATATCTCAGGACAGCTATTTCAGTGATATGTTTCATGAAGTGTTATCATTTTTTGCATACCATTCCATAAAGAAATCATTTCCAGCACCTTTACGTCCACCCCTGCAGCTGTGTGTCTTCTCTTTGCCTAGTTTGAATGACAAGACAAACATTATCACCACCTGCCATGTTCAAATGAAAAAGCCATTCATGGCAATTGAAATTTCTGCAGCGGATTTTACTCACTGATACACACATCTGGAAGTGAGTTGACTGCAAACTATTTTTTCTTGCTCAGAGCAGTTGTGGGCAGTATATACACACAGGCATAAAGACTAATTAACCGAATGGCAGAACGGTTATGGGAAAGTAGCTTGCTATTCCGGCTTCATTTGCAATGAGGATGCGTGATAATCATCCTGAGTAGCTTTGTCATTCTTTTACTCACTCTGTATAATCATCTCAACACTAAAAACCAAACGGATCATCATGACTCACATAAGCAACCTGATGACTCTGACTGATGTGACTTCATCCCGCACACAATAATCCATTTACCATAATGGCACATTGTCATTGTGGCCTGGTTTGTGAACAAAGAGCGGTGTCTTGGTTAGCACTGATGTGGGCTGCTGTGAACAGACCGGCCAACAGGAGAATCATTCTTCTCACTATGTAATGCTTAAAACAACTGCAGGCTTTGTAGTCTGACTGCACCGCGATTGATCATTCACCATCAGACGACAACAATTACCAGACGTAAATGGAGCATAATGGTGTAAAGATTAAGTCTGGCCTACACATCAATCTCTAGATGAGAGGTGTCTTGACCTGCAGAGGAGGGTTGATAATGACAAGTTCATGATGCCACCACGATCATGTGAGATGAAACCACGCATGACTCACAGTGGGAATTTTTTTTACAAATTCAGTAACTTTATTTTATTTTTGTGCATTTATTTATTTTAAAATATTCAACCTTTTGTATTCATCATCTCCTTGCAATATGCACATTTAAGTGAAAACAAAATGAAGTAAAATGAAGTATTACATTTTTATTTTTACGTAAAGTTGTGCCCAAGTTATGGTTAAACCCTGCAACATCACTTAAAAAAAAAAAACGTAATGAACTGTATTCCATAAATCATCATCTCACCATTATACTTCTGTGAAATATAAAGTCTACCCCCCACCCCTAGTTTATCTTTACACTTTATGTTAGTCAATAGGGGCGATCTTAAAATGTTAACCCTGATGCTTTAATTCTGTATAGAACACAATTGATAATGCAAATAGATCTTTGAATACATATCAGCAGTATATTCTCTCTAAGAAGCATTGTGTACTGTAGTTTTATGACTCAAGGCTTAAACTGTCAATCATGTTGCATTCCTAAACATATACTGTAATTATATCCCAACAAATATTAATATGTACTCATTTTAAAATGGCAGAGTGTAGACTATTAATGCTTAAACATTTTCTACTGATGTAATGTTTCAAAACTTAAGAAATGTACTTTAAAAATCACCATTCATTTTGTAGAACAACCACAGCAGGGGAGTCATGAAAATCCAAAGTTCTGGCATGAAACTCTAGATGGTGCAGTCCGATGGGTCAAACTCAATCTGACATAATGTCATCATCATCACAGCTGAATTTCTTACATGCTCACAGCAGCATGATGTGGATGTATTGGCAGTAGCTAGTCTCGGACTTCCTCTGCCACAGCAGCAGCAGCAGCAGCGTAGCAGATCCAAGACAAAACACATTAACACTGTCATGTAAATTACCATGCCAATCCCTCAAAAAGTCGTCATGACACAAATATAATTTTACAAACACATAACACATATGTGCATTTCTACATATGCTTGGACCACTGGAATTTCAATAATGTAATAAAAAACATTGCAATTTACTCTGTGTTTAATAATATGAGTTGTTTAATGGAAATGGATGACTTATTTTTGGCCTATATATATATACTGTATATATATATATATATATATATATACACACACACACACACACACAGTAATATAATCTAAATTAAAGGCCACTTAAGTGTACTTAAAGAGTACACTTTAATGGCAATAGGTCTTAACATACTTAAGTGCACTTTTTAAAAATGCACTTTATAATAATGTCTAATTAAGTATTACTTAAACATACATTTTACATAATTATTATTTTATTGCGTTTTAAATAAGTACACTTATTTTGATATATTTATCAATATACCAAAGCACATGTAAAATAATTGATTTTAATTTCAACTGAAGTGTGTTCTTCAAAATTACATTTGTTAATGTATTTTAAATGCATTTAGTCTATATTACTGTGTGCATTAATACACTTGAAATGTATTTTTCTTCTAAACTTAAATACACTTTCTTATATGGTATACTCCAATAAAACTTATTGCTGAAATTTTCATCACCAGCTCTTGCGCTATGAACTCAAGAAAATTAATCAAGTTTAATTTTCGACATAATATTTGACATACAGTGTCATTTATGAGAGTACTGTATTTGTATGTAATAGTACTGTATTTTACATCTGTGTTGTTCTCACTTAAACACAGATTTAATTGCATTAATTGCAAGCAAAGGTTTAACAGATCTAAACAAAATTAATTTGCATTCAAATACATTTGATTTTAATTAGACTAGGCTACACTCCACTGTAAAAATAAATCATGAATGAGTCTAACAATAGTCTTTGGTCTAACTACACAATGAATTAGGACAACTTGAACTTGAACAGAAATGAAAAGCCTGAAATAACATGTAACCACGCACCAGTATCTCTTTTGTTTTATGCGCATGCGCCAAAATACTAAGGGCTGTTTCACACATCCTCCGTCTGCAGTGCGTATGCAGTCCGTGTGCAGAAGCAGCACGGACTCACTGTGCTTTCACACAGGACACGTTTGCAGTCCGCTCCTGATCCGCGGCTGTTTACCACAAACACAACATTTATCCATTATTTTGATTTCAAATCCAAACGTTGTTAGCCTATACTGAAAGTGCTTTTTTAACATTGTGATCCTCTTTTATCACAGTACAGTTACACAATCTTTCATAGACATATTCACGTTTAAACTCAATTAATATAAACAACGTATTAAATGCATTTGGCTTCTAGATTTGTATATTAAGTTGAAACTATATCAAGCAAGTGGAAACATTTAAACACAGCATATAGCCTACTTTTCACAAGTATTTTCAATTAAAACTTACCACTGACAGAAACAGTCGGCTCTCGTGCCTTTTACATTTAAATCTTTATTACAAATAGTCTTAAAGAACTTTGTTTTTCTACCCCCACAAGACACAAGTGCATATGTTGCCTTGTTTATCTAAAAGTGCACTTTTATTTGTTTTAAACCTAGCCAAAAAGCATGTGAAACACAGTAGACTTTAATTATATATATATTTATTGTGAAATTACTACATTTCCATGTCAATCCATGTTCATTTTTACCTCGAACAAAGCGCTGTCACTTTAATTCAGCGTGTGCAGCACAGCAAAAATAGACTCGGTGCGGAAACGATCTCTGCAAAATAATTATTAATAACAATAACTATCTGTAATTGATAAAGTTATGTTTTATTCCCTGTGAAGTAGGAATAAAAAATGTGTCAGTGAAGATGTGTGATCAGGAATTCTGGTGTTTGTAGGAAATCTGAAGGATCATCTCCCAGCATTCTACTACGATGTTGCCCTGATGATTGAGGTAATTCACCTCTCAGGTGATACAGATGTGGTCAAAAGTTTACATACACCTTGCAGAATAAACTGCTTCATCAGAGCAGAAATTGCAATTTTTTAATGATTCTACCCCTCTACCCTCTTACTGCTTAAATTATTAACATTTTGCAGATACTGCAAGGTATATATATATTGCTTTCACTCAACTGAACCATTTATAATGACTGGCTATGTCTTATAACAATTGTTCTTCTTTCTTTCCTCAAGGAAAATGTTTTTCTGACTTTCCTGCCTCTTTGGAACATTTCCGTTCACAGAGACTGTGATGTACTAAAAAGTCCCACTTAAGTGGTTTTGAAAAAATCACTCAAAAGTTCAACTTATTGCATTTATTGCATCACTTTTAAATGTGATACATTTGAAGATGATTACAAATACAATGTATTTAAGCGTCAAAAATAACATTTAATTTGCACTTATGTGTGTTCTTTTAAAGTATATTATTTCTGCAGTAAGTACACTTTGTAAAAGTATACTTAAGTGCACTTCTTTCTCACAAGGGGTAGCAGGCTTTACATTTGAAATGAGCTCATTTTGTGCATAAAATTTTAAATTTTCTAAGTTTAAACATTTGTTATGTTATCTATGTTCTATTGTGAATAAAATATTGGCTCATGTGATTTGAAATTCTTTTAGTTTTCATTTTATTGGAATTTAAAAAATGTCCCAACATTTCTGGAATTTGGGTTGTGTGTGTGCATAAATATATATATATATAATTAATTTTTTTTTAACAAATGCAACACACAACACAGCAAAGCACAGCAGAGGGCTGCCAATGATGTCAAATGGGAGGTTTTCTTTGATGTTAACTTGCTGGGTTTGATCCAGAGTGACAAATGATCCAATAACAGCTTCAGCAAGTAGAACATTTAAACAGCTGTCTACAATCATACTGCAAACTCACTGAAAAAGTCATTTAAATCTGTCATGTATGAATCTACATACTCTGTTCCGTTTAACACCTGTGGCAACAGCACTTAATTACAAACATATGTGAATTTCTTTTCTTTTTTTTTTAATGAAAAATCAATAAGTGCATTAAACTACTGCGTGCTTGTGTAGATAATATTTGAACAGCTTTCCAAATCCATGTGGGTTTTAGTAGCATATTTTAAATGACTTGGTGAGTCAAATAAATAGATGGTATGGACAGATTTAAAAGATGATTCATCAGTAAACTGAGCATGAAAGTAGCTAGTTTTAAACACAACAAAATTTATATATTTTTTCAAGCCTTACTTTGTTCCTTGTTCTTGGAAAATGCCATTCAACCCACATGATTTGTCCTGTAAGACCCAGTCACTGCATCTCATGATACAGATCTCTTCACTTTCGACACTGCATAAAACTTATGTGACTCCTTCATAGAGCAGTTTCAAAAAGAAAAATAAAGCACACAACAGATTTATCAAAACGTTTATTTCTGCATAAACATGAACAAACTTTCTTTGGCTGCTCTTTATTTGTTTAAAATTGATTTTGTAGAATGTAAATTATTACATAACGCTGCAAAACCAGAAAACTCATCAACATTTATACAATTTACAAAGGTTATGACTCAACTATGCAAATGAGAATAAATAAACAAAAACAAACACCTTTGAGACATAAGAGACAACACAATGATATTGTTTCTGCATTGCAGTATAACACTGCACCTGTACAGCCTGTGTACCAGTGCAAACGAACCAACAACCCAATGAGTGATACATCTGTTAGATTTAAGTTGAGCGGGAGTCATTTATATACACACGTTCAAGAGATTACACATGTTCAATCTTCAAATCTGAATCAACACTGCAATGGAAAAAAAACTGTATATTATTATTATTATTAAATGCTCCATATATGTTTGGAATGACATGACAGAAATATAATTTTGGGGTGAACTAAGTTTAGACTGATGTAGTAAAAGTCATTTTAGACAAACATGACCAGACCAGGGTTCAATTTAATAAAGGGCTTAAGTGCAACACAATTCGGTTGTGAAAACATAATAGAGAAATACAATAACACAATTTTATGCAGGAAATTTATGACTTATTGAGCCTACTTTAGGGTAATAAACTTGGATGTATTTTCATAACAAGACATGAAATTATAGTTTTTACATGTCTTGACTATCTGAAGCAAACAAACCAAAACATTATGACAATATACAAATACAGGCAAATGTTTCTTGGCTTTATTAACATGTCAAACAACACTGAGTTAAGATATGGACATACTGCATGTACTAATGGCAATTGTAGTCCGATGATTTTGTGAACACTAGACATTGAAAATACAAACCAATGATTTTGCCCACAGAACCCTAATATTTTAGGTCCATTTCAGCTGTGGTTAACTTGGCTAACTTTCTGCTGACACACATCTGTTGATCATAGGCTGTTTCATTACAACCACTCTGTCTGATAAATGCAGCGCTAGTTTATAGCAGCTAAAGTTCCATTAGGTAAATCTGTAGCCAATCATATGATGCTGAAAAACCCTGTGGATTTGATGATTAATATACTTTCTTTTATATCATGAACACATGTAAGCCATTTGTAGTAAGCCTGTAAACGCTCTTTCTGTAGCACTACCAAAACATCCTGTGTTTGAGCATGAGGAATATTTTCACTTTGATTAGACAAAAAAAATAAAAAATGCTTTGTGTTCTCAGGATGAAAGAGGCAATTTAAATATGTACACTACCATTCAAAAGTTAATTTTTTTTAATGCTTACTAAGGCTGCATTTGAATGTATTTTAAAATGTATTTTAATCCTGTGATGTCAAAATCAAAGCAGAATTTTCAGCAGCTGTTACTCCAGTCTTCACTTCCACACGATCCTTCAGAAATCATTCTTACATTTGGTGCTTATTATCGACGTTAAAAGAATTGTACTGTTTAATATCTTTTAATATTAATAACTTTTTTTTAATAGATGAATAGAAAGTTTAAAACATAAGAATGCATTTGAAATACGGTGGAATTAATTTTATTTTTTATTTTTACTAATTTAATGCATCCTTGCTGATTAAAACACACACAAATCTTACTGAAGTTATAAATTAAATAAAGATCATTGGACTATATATTTACAGTCTTTCTAATTAAAAAAAAAAAAATCACGTTTAATTCAATGTTACTTGTTGCTCTTTGTAATTATGTGTGAAATTTAATCCTACACCAAAATCTTTTTAGTGTAACACACAGACAATACGGACTAAAAGCCACAAAACTCCAGTTTTAATTTCATGTGGTCAAGTGCATGAGTTTGTGTATGGCCACTAGGAGACACAAATGTCAGTTTTGCAAAACAAGTCCAATCTAATCTCTAAAATTAAACTTTCCACAGATCAAGACCATTACAAAACACCATACAGTATGCACCAAATACAGTCCTCGGCTAACAATAATTAGTCTATTAAAGAGTCATCAACAGACACTTCACTAAATAACAAGACAAAACCCTGAAAGTAGAGGCAGGTTTATTCTGAATGCCTCTACATGCGTGATCAGATGATTAATTCTGGCCTGAAACTTGTTCCTATTTTGGGTCCGAGTGAGTTTCATCTACACACTCCCTCCCTTTTAGAGAAACAGCTGTTGAAAACAGAAACCCAGTGGGTGCAATCAAAATGCAGATGTCCTCCACAGAGGTTCAAGCAATACTGAGGGAATACGAGCTCCACTATGGAGCGTGCAATTCAGGAGGAGCCACACACGGACCAGTAATGTCTCGACCCTCCTTTGTCATTTACACTTCAAGAGCTCCCCGCTCATCAACACCATCTCCTTGTAGTGGTAGAGAACGAGAGAGAAGGAGAAAAAAGCTGAGAATCAGTGTGTCCAGTGAGGTCAGTCGGCTGGTTCAGACGCAGGTTCCCTGGTGCAACGTGTGCTGCTGTTTACGGCTCTTTAGACTCAAGCCCTTGTCTTTGAAGTCGCCGGCCCTCTGCTGAGACGTATCAATAAGAGCACTGGCTATGGTAATGCCTGTGGGGAGAAGGAAGAGACGAGAGAAAGCCAAGGAAGTGAGCTTCAAAGAGGAGGACTCAGAAGTGCAGCAGGTGAGGCGCAGCATCCTGATAGGAGCACACACCGACACTTAACAAACAAACCTCAGTTTATGTCAATATCACAGCAGTTCAAGCTCACCTTACAACCATCAGTGCAGTGTTCACATCAATATATATATATATTTTTTTTACAACTGTACGCACTTTTGGCCACAGGGAATTTTAGAAAACAAGCTCTCCTCACTGCATTCATTCATTTATTAAATGACTTCTTTGTCTTGCTAAGACTCATTTCATAGCAAGTATTTTGTGCTTGCATTTACATATATACCAAATACACACAATAAATTTTTTATTTATTTATTGCTTAATTTGACAAAATTACAGCTTGGTTGGAAATACAAATCATTTAAATCTATGCTAAAACAATCCCGATGTTTATCGCTGGGATAAGATTCTCAGTATTGTAGCAGGGATGTTTTTCTGTCTCTACATGTCAGATCTAAGAGCAAAGTCTCTGAAAGCTAAGCTTTGTAATCTTGAAATGAAGGAACAACGTGGTGCATCTGATATAGTTTGATCAGACTCATAATGCTACAGGCCACATTCATCATTCAATATGTATTCAGAACAGAAGCTCTGAGAAGGAGAGGAGGCTCTTTGAGCTCTTGTGTAATTTGGACAGCATGTGTCGATGTTTTACACATCAGAGATTCCTTGCAAGTCTATTATTGAATACTGGCCACCCTGATGAGTTTAAAGCTTACTTCCTGAATGCATTTACAAAGCATACATGAGAGCTAATAACTTTCAGATGTGATCTGTGGTAAGAATTGGAGTTGTGACTGAATAACCCTAGTGAAAAAATAGTATACTTCAGTACAATTTATTCGTATGTACTTTAGCATAACTAAATATATTTGGGGCACACTATAAATTGGTATACTTAAAGTCTGCTAAATTGGAACAACTAATTTTGTACTAAATGCATTTTAGTTGTGCAAAAGCAGTGCTGAAGTTCAACTAAAGTTGTATTAAATACACTTGTTTGTGCTTAAGTGGAACCAAGTATACTTAAGTACACTTTAAAATATCCTCTTTTATTTAATTTTTGAAATGCAGAATTCATTCAGCATAAACTTCAAATGTATTTTGGTGACATTACAATTGCAATTCAATTACACTGTAAGAGTGTTGAACATGCATTAATATTATACTAATAACAAACTGAGGTCATACTATCCCTTACTTTTAGAGACTTTAAAATGCATTGCAATGGCATTCCAAGTAAACTTGAAGTGTGCTAATGGCACAATTATTGTGTGCTTCTAATGCAATAAATTAACCTTTATAAATAACGGCACAGTTTAAGAAATGGCCTTTTACTAACACCCCCAACATACCAGTCAACTCAATTATCCAGAGAACATCAGTGGAACATTGGACACAGACATTTGAACATTGACTGAAGGAAACACCACAGACTGGATTCGAACCCGGGTCGCTGCCACACACGTGTACTTGCTTTACCAGGTGCACCACCAAAGCAGACATGTGCTGTGTAAAACTGCGGTTACTTTGTAGTCTTTCTATATTGCTACCAATACTACTATAAGTAAACAGTTCTTTTCCATCAATGACAGCACAAATTATATGGACGTAAAGACTGCAAATCCCCAAAAAGTCTTAATATAGGCGCAGTCAGCGGTGCGTGGAAATAAGTGTGAAACGGCCTGTATAGAGCACGAGAGTGCGTTAAAGTTGAACCTGTTAAAGTCAGCGGACACAACATTAAATATCATCTGCAGAATGTTTTGCTTCCCTTTTAACTGACATGATCTATTCTGTACATTGATGCTGCAGGAAACAGTTGATAAACCGGCATTACATTCGTTTTATTCTTGTTCATGCACTAAAACACAGACAGTTCCGTTAGTTGGTGGAATTATGTAAACGTACTTCTTATGTTTCAGTGCATGCAGAAGGAATAAAACATTCTGTAACATCTCTGCCCATTGTCTCTGCACGCTTCGACTCTCAATGCACTGCACAAATGTTAATGTAAAATGCAATGAAATGTTTTGGTGGTTTGATGGTCTCGCAGTATGCTGCAGATTTATATGTGATGTATGAATTGAAATTATTTTAATACATTTTGTTATTTTTTATGTAGTTAACGTCTCTGAATTTATTTGACATTTTAACTTTTTGTGTAGTTTTGAGGGCTGGACAGGATCATTTTAATAATTTGTTTAAATAATTCATAATATTTTGACAGCCCAAAGGGCTACAGTTCACATTTTCAAGTGCAGTGTTGTCGTTGTCCGTACGGGACATTAAATAACCATTAATGGAAAAAAGTGTGTTGGTAAAGTTGCATTGGAGTGTATTGTGAATATACTAAAGTAATAAATCTTCTGATCAAGTTTGTGAATTTCTTTCACCATTTCAAATCCATGACTATATGTCGTTTACATATCTTTACTTTTGTAACTACTTTCTATATGTGACCATGGACCACAAAAGTCATAAGGATCAATTTTTTGAAATTGAGATTTATCTGAAAGCTGAATAAATAAGCTTTCCATTGATGTATGGTTTGTTAGGATCGGACAATATTTGGCTGAGAAGATACAACTATTTGAAAATCTGGAATCTGAGGGTGCAAAAAAATCTAAATATTGAGAAAATCGTCTTTAAAGTTGTCCAAATGAAGTCTTTAGCAATGCATATTACTAATCTAAATTAAGTTTATATATATTCATGGTAGGAAATTGACAAAATATCCTCATGGAACATGATCTTTACTTAATATCCTAATGATTTTTGGCATAAAAGAAAAATCAATAATTTTGACCCATACAATGTATTTTTGGCTATTGCAAATATACCCGTGCTCCTTATGACTATTTTTTTTCCACATATGTATGCACATAGATCTATTGTACAATTGTGACTATTTTTTTTCCACATATGTATGCACATAGATCTATTGTACAATTGTGTAAAGCACTATTTGAAGTGTGGTTAAATTACTGAAAAGGTAAAGTTTATAACTATACAAAGTACTGCATCATTATGAATTATTATTATAATTATTTGCAACTCAAAACATTTCTTTTATCTATACTATTTTTATACTCAACAAGTAAAATTCAAATACAGTGTATTGCATTGTACATTTAATCTTAAGAGGTCAAAAGAGGATTAAACTAAAATAAATTACTGAAGTATTACTTCAATATTTAACAAATTAAACTGCAAATCCCCCATTGTTACATTTGTGCTGTAGGCAAAAGCTGTGTTTGGAAACTTTGCCATAACAGCACCTGTTAGCAGAAACATACTGAAAGTCTCATCTTTAAAAAAAAAAAAAAAAAAAATACAGCATCATTTTAAAATAATTTCATCATTCTCAGATTTGAAATACATGGTGAGACTTATGTCTTTAGCTGCAATGACTTTCTAGACTCTAAAGGTTTCTTCTGAAAAATCGGCAACACAGATTCTCAATAGTGTGAACTCTACCGAGTTTAGCAAAAGAACAGCAAAACTGATTGTTGGTGAATTTCAGAGCTCATGAAAGTATAAGATGAGGAGAGAATGTCTATATATATCAATACACAGAATGTGATATTGTCTCTTGTGCCATAGTCTTAGGTGAGAACTCATACAGTGGCCTTGTTTAATTTAATGATATGACAACATGCAATACAATCAATCCCCGCAGACATACATTATATGGCCTTCATACAGCTACAGGATCATGAGATGAGTTGCTTTGTTCATCCCTTATCGACACTAGTTGTTGGGCTGAGTGAGCATGCACGTAATTGGGTTTATGAAGTGGCATCCTCTTTCAAAGGTTTCTCCAGTTAGTTTATATGGGTATGTATGTGTAAAAAACACTTTTAACAAATTCAAACATGTTGTAGATGGAATTAAGAACCTAGCCAGTGTACTTTCTTAAAGATGAATATATATATGTCATCCTTCCCCAAATGCATTTGTGAAAAGTATAGTATTTTTCAAATGAATTTGTAGTGCACTAAGTTTGTGCTTGACGAAAGCATGAAATAACTACATTCAGAATGTATTTTCAGTTAGTATAGACATGTCAATCTATTTTTAGTATACTTGTTATGAAATAAATATATTTTAAATATAATTAAGTATATTTATTTTTCACTAGGGAAAGCTTGCTGAAGAAAAAAAAAAAGAATTTAAAAAATAAATAAAATAAAATAATAAAATAAACACCTAAATAAAAAATGCATTAATAAATAAAAATATATAATAAATAATATATACATATATATATACTGTATATATACAGTGGGGCAAAAAAGTATTTAGTCAGCCACCAATTGTGCAAGTTCTCCCACTTAAAAATATGAGAGAGGCCTGTAATTTTCATCATAGGTATACCTCAACTATGAGAGACAAAATGAGAAAAAAAAATCCAGAAAATCACATTGTAGGATTTTTAAAGAATTAATTGGTAAATTCCTCGGTAAAATAAGTATTTGGTCACCTACAAACAAGCAAGATTTCTGGCTCTCACAGACCTGTAACTTCTTCTTTAAGAGGCTCCTCTGTCCTCCACTTGTTACCTGTATTAATGGCATCTATTTGAACTTGTTATCAGTATAAAAGACACCTGTCCACAACCTCATACAGTCCAACTCCAAACTCCACCATGGCCAAGACCAAAGAGCTGTCAAAGGACACCAGAAACAAAATTGTAGACCTGCACCAGGCTGGGAAGACTGAATCTGCAATAGGTAAGCAGCTTGGTGTGAAGAAATCAACTGTGGGAGCGATTATTAGAAAACGGAAGACATACAAAACCACTGATAATCTCCCTCGATCTGGGGCTCCACGCAAGATCTCACCCCGTGGGGTCAAAATGATCACAAGAACTGTGAGCAAAAATCCCAGAACCACACGGGGGGACCTAGTGAATGACCTGCAGAGAGCTGGGACCAAAGTAACAAAGGCTACCATCAGTAACACACTGCGCTGCCAGGGACTCAAATCCTGCAGTGTCAGACGTGTCCCCCTGCTTAAGCCAGTACATGTCCAGCCCGTCTGAAGTTTGCAAGAAAGCATTTGGATGATCCAGAAGAGGATTGCAAGTTGAGTTTTTACTTTTTGGCAAAAACTCAACTTGTCGTGTTTGGAGGACAAAGAATGCTGAGTCGCATCCAAAGAACACCATACCTACTGTGAAGCATGGGGGTGGAAACATCATGCTTTGGGGCTGTTTTTCTGCAAAGGGACCAGGACGACTGATCCGTGTAAACGAAAGAATGAATGGGGCCATGTATCGTGAGATTTTGAGTGAAAACCTCCTTCCATCAGCAAGGGCATTGAAGATGAAACGTGGCTGGGTCTTTCAGCATGACAATGATCCCAAACACACCGCCCGGGCAACGAAGGAGTGGCTTTGTAAGAAGCATTTCAAGGTCCTGGAGTGGCCTAGCCAGTCTCCAGATCTCAACCCCGTCGAAAAGTTGAAAGTCCGTGTTGCCCAGCGACAGCCCCAAAACATTACTGCTCTAGAGGAGATCTGCATGGAGGAATGGGCCAAAATACCAGCAACAGTGTGTGAAAACCTTGTGAAGACTTACAGAAAACATTTGACCTCTGTCATTGCCAACAAAGGGTATATAACAAAGTATTGAGATGAAATTTTGTTATTGACCAAATACTTATTTTCCACCATAATTTGCAAATAAATTCTTTAAAAATCCTACAATGTGATTTTCTGGATTTTTTTCTCTCTAATTTTGTCTCTCATAGTTGAGGTATACCTATGATGAAAATTACAGGCCTCTCTCATCTTTTTAAGTGGGAGAACTTGCACAATTGGTGGCTGACTAAATACTTTTTTGCCCCACTGTATACATATATATATATATATATACTACTTTGCATGGATGGACCTAATATTTTGAGATTGAGGTCTCTGCAGAGCAAAAGTGGGTGTTTCTGAATTGCTAGGCATTTTCAAGCTGCTGGGTGTTTCTAAATCATGCAATCAAAATGATCCCCCTGACCTAACCCCACCCCTAAACCTACCGTCACTATGACGTCAGCCAATCAAGTAACATGGTCAAAAAAACGCCCCGATCTGGTAACTCCCATTACTTTGCTGCAGAGACCTATACTTGAATATTTTTGACACAACAATGGAAGTCCTATTTCACTAAAGCATGATTGTTAGTGTAATTTCTTTCAATTAACTTTTCAAAATATCAAAGTTCAAATTCACCTTCTTGACCCAGTATTTGAACGAACTGCATTTATTTACAGCACACACTGTACATAACAATAGGACAACATCATCTAAGGAATCAAATGTTTTCCGCCGAGGAGAGCTGTCCGTCTCAAGTGAATTAATTGCGAGGGTGAATCAAATCAGGTGCGCATGAGGAGAAGGCTAAAGTGCTCTCGGCTAATGGAAAATCAAACTCATTGTGATCTTTGGCAGGTGAACTGCTTGCATGATTAACCCTGATGAATCCTGCACTTTGAGACAGGATGTGCGAATCTGAGAACTCCATTAAAGGTAATCAGAAAGACTTTGTTGACCTGAGGCATGCATCACTGTAAATGAACACTTTACAGCTCCTCCATTATTGGAAACGGCCGTTGTCTTGTCCACATGAAGTGTAAATGCCTTCCCGCCATGGCCCGCGTTTGCTGTGAGCGATGCGTGCGAGACAAGTTCCAGAGATAATCAGAAGAATGTCTCAGCGGGAGCCGAACGAGCAGCTGTCTCTTCGCACCACCTGCCTCTTCACAAAGTGTCATTATGCCACACCAAGGTCACTCTTTCAACTGATGAGTGTTTTCCGCAAGCAATCAGCCACACTCCAGCCTCAGTGTGACGCCAAGGTTACTCTGAGAGGGAATACACTCTCAACCTGACTTTCTATTTCCTTGAGTCATAATGACTTCACCCGTCATTCGCAAGCCACTGGTAGGACGTGAGATCTGGTGTGGCGGGGGTCAACAACATCATTTAACTTCAATGTTACTCGTGTGATTAAGGTTAGGATAATGAACTCACTTGATGATTATTGTACAACACAGGCCTGACAGCATAGGTGACAGCGGCTAACAGCGCTAGCATGCAAACATCAACCCAGTAACGGAGACCTGGGCATTGTATGGCCTTCGGGACACATCCGGCCCTCTGGCTATCCTTGACCGGCCCGCATGAGGTAATTCATGAATTAAAAGTCAATCGCAAATAGGTATAATTAGGTGTATGCAATACAACTGCACTCAAGGCAACAGCTTTGTTTCCTGATAATGAAACAACTTAAAATCAGTTCGAAACTGATTTTATTTCTGTAAACTCATAAAAACAACAAAACGTTACTTTTGTAAAATAATGAAAGCAGGATGAGCTTTCTGCCATCTCCGAAGTAGTGCGTTAGAAAAAAGAACCGAAACTCAGCATACGGCTGCCTCCCAGACATGTGAAATAGGCTATATCTATAGAAAGTTTAAAATGTCTACTTTTAAACGAACCAATTTAAAAACAAATATTTCCTGATTATTGTAATCTGTATGAAGGCTGCATTTCTCTCTAAAGGCACGTCCAGTTACTCTGGAGACGAGAGAGAATTAATAAATAATTCTCTCCTTTTTTTCCAACACATTCATAAATCACTAAGCGACTTTTGCCTGCGCTTGGTGGCAAACTTTATACGTGTGCTTGAGCGCGTAATATATTGAAGCTCATTGGATTATTAGCTTTAATATAAACACGCGATTAGTTAATAATGACTTAAATGAACGACTAGTTAAGTTGTTGGGGGCAGCTCTATTAAATACCAGCTAGACGTCTCTGTTAAAGTTTTTAAAGCATTTTAGCTACGCGTTTCCATTGTCGGATAAATTCCGCTTTCAGAACTGTCACGTCCGTAACGGAGAGATGTCCGTCCGTAACATAGATTTTTCCTCCGAAACACAAAAACAAATTCATTTAAAAAATTTTTTTAAATAGGCTATGTAGGCTGTATTTTATGTTGTGAATAGCCAACCCTTTCCATCCGGCAGATATTGTTACTTCTGGGCTGTGCGTTGTAAATCACAGAAAGTCTACAAATGGCCTATGTCGTCTCCCAAAAACTCGGGTCTTTTTTTGTCACATCCGTAACGCATGTGTATCCTATTTTCCTCATTATTTATAGACTGATTGTAACGTGGCTGACAAGACGTGAGATGTGCGGATCCATGTGCGAGCGTTTATTGATCAAAGAAGTGGTCTTAATAGGCAGGGTCGAACAATGGCAGACAAGTATATCAGAGGCAATGCAAAGAGTATCTAAAACGGGCGTGGGTCAGACGACAGCGAACAGTATCAAAAGGGGCTGACAAGAGAGGTAATCCAAAACGTAAGCGAGAGTCTAGGCAGGGGAAAACACAATTCAAAAAAGGCAAGACAAGGCAAGACTAGGGAAACTAACAAGGCTCTGTAGGGCACCGATAATGCATACAATACTCGGCAGAGAGGGAGAGAAAGTCCAAGGCTTATAAAGAGCGTCTGATTGGATACAGCTGTGTGCGTGTGATCAGGTGAGCGTGTGATTAGTGAGATGGCTGATGGGAAATGCAGTCCATTGTGATGTGTGGTGTGAAAGTCAATATGATGGCAGGGTGACCTCTTGTGGCAGTCGGACAGAATAGCAGGCCCAGGATTCGTAACACTGATACTTAACTGATGTCTGGACTCTATTTTCAGCGGTTTAGAAAAATATAAAAAGATGGTTCAGTATAGCTATTGGCAGTGATGGGCAGTAGCGTCGCTTCAAGTAGTGACGCTACTAGTTTAACTACATTTCTCAGTAGCGTGGCGGTAGCGTCACTGTTTTCTGAATCAAATAGCTTTTCGGTAGTTAAGCTCTTTTTTTGATCAAGTAGCGCGGTAGCGTCAACAAAAGTTAACGTTACATTTTCCAAAGAAAGCATTCTGAAACTCGAGCTCAAATCAGAAATATAACAGCTACGGATCACTGATCCTGGATCAGTAAGTGACGCCACAGACACTAAAGCTCGTAACGCCATTGGCTCCTCAAACTGTCAGTCAAACCTCATTATTCCTCCCGCCTCTTTCGTCAATGAAGTGCGGCGCGCAGTTTAGAGCATCTCAGCTTGTTTGCTATCTGAAGGTAAATAAAGAACTGTTGATTGAATAAGTACAACGGTTTCTTTACTCAAAAAACACTATTTATAAAGGCTAATGCTTTTTTTGTTTGTTTGTTTTTTGTTTTTGAGGAGTGGAGAAGAGTTTCTCTAGCATTTGTTGTCGAGTCACAGCCAAATAGCTCGTGCGAAGCGCTGAATCTTTCATAATATGATACAGAAAAAAACTGAACGCCCACATAATGACAGAAAACTGGGGGAAACGGGACACGAAAAAAAAACATTCGCTGGTCAAAAGCTTCGTATTTGAACTTGATTTTGGTGAAATGTTTATATTAATATCTAATGACACATGCAACGATGCAAATAAACATCGCCTATCTGTAGGCCTAAACATCTATATGGTAACACTATACAAAACAATTTCATTAAAATACATTTGTTACAGTATTTATTAATCTTTGTTAATGTTAGTTAATGAAAATACAGTCGTTCATTGGTAGTTCATGTTAGTTCACAGTGCATTAAAAAATGTTAACAAACAACTTTGGATTTTAATAATGCGTTAGTAAATGTTGAAATTAACATTAAGATAAATGCCGCAGAAGTATTGTTCATTCTTAGTTCATGTTAACACTAGTTAACAAATCTTAACTACTGAACCTTATTGTGAAGTGTTGCCATTTATATAAATGTATCTGTATACAATAAAGCCACAATATCAACTACCAATAGGAGGTTTCCGGCCGACAGCAAAAATGTATTTTGCCCATGTCACAATTTGAGGTCAATCCGGCCCTGCATTTGATACTGATTATGTTGCCAAATTGGTTTGGAACAGCTGTTGAATAAACAATTAAACTGAACATGCCTGTCTATCTGCTTGACTGACAGTTTTATTGATCACTGAGAGAGCATTGACTTGGTATGATGTTGGTTCAATAGAATTAAATTTTTTTTTTTTTTTTAAATAGCTTGGATGTAGTAAACTACTTTTACCATGTTGCCGTAGCTTAGCTTGTTACATTTCCCAGGGCTGTAGCTTTAGTGTAGTTAAGCTTCATTTAAAGAAGAGTAACTGTTAGCTTAGCTCACTACATTTTCCAAGTAGCTTGCACAACACTGGCTATTGGTAATACATTCTATGAGAATGTGTGTTTCAGGTTTTGACTGCGAATGTCACGTCCATAATCTTTTGAAAACTTGATTTTTTGTTCAAAGTTATGACGGTAGTTTTTGAAACACTGCAAAAAAAAATGCACATTTTCAAAACTGTTTTTGTGAGTGTTCATTAGCTAGTGGTATAATTGTGTGCTCCACATTTTCATTGTATGATTGTAATGTTCCATTTATAGAGATATATAAAATATATTGGGCAGAACTGAGTTAAGCGTACTGGTCCGGCCCTCTGCAACCGCCCAAGTTTCTCATGTGGCCCCTTAGGAAAATTAATTGCCCACCCCTGCAGTAACGGATGCTATGGAGTTTAGAAGTTTAGAAGTGAAGAAAAGAGATAATAAAGTTTATCCTTTTTCTTTAGCTGAAATGACTGAGCTATAAGTGGCATATTTTATAATTATATTCACTGCTTAATTCTACGATAAATCTTGCATACAGCTGATATGACTTTCCACATTAGCAGACCTTCAGATCTCGCCTTTCAGTTTTCTGCTGACCAAAGAGCAGAAAAATTTTAAATCATCCGCTCGGAGGCTCAACGCAATTAAATGGATAGTTCACTCAAAAATGACAATTATGTCATTATTTATTCATCCATATGTTGTTTTATACTTTTTTTCTGTAGCTATTTAAGTAGCTATTGTCATATGACAGATCATAGTGACTAAACGCTGTCAAGCTTCTAAAAGGGCAAAAGTAAATAAATACATACATACATACATGCATAAATAAATAAATATGAACAAACTATTGCCGGAACTACCTGTGACGAAAGGAATCTGCTGGAACATTGAAAATGATGGACTGGCCACCTCAAAGTCAGGACCTCAACCCCATCGAGCAAATTTGGGGCAAGTGGGAAAATCAACTGGACAGATCTATTGTACATTCAAAGGAAAGCCTTTGGCTTGAGTTGCAGAAGGCATGGGATAACACTGTGTTAATCCCATGGAACAGGAAATATATTGACACTATGCAAGAGAGATGTGCTGCTGCAATTGCTGCAAAAGGTGGACATACCAAATATTAAAGTTAAAAGTGGATAAAAACAACAGTACGACACACTTCATCTGATATTTGCTGTGCTCAGAGCAACCATCTGCATGTTTCATGAACATTATGAAATTAAATCATGTTTTGGAGGCAAAAAAGGTCAATATTTTCAGATCTGTCAAGTGTTCTAATAATTTTGGTCACCACTGTATGTGTGTGTGTGCATGCATATATATATATATACAGATGGTTGAAACATGCAAATATATATATATATATATATTGGAGTCAGTTTTACTATAAAATGTTCTTTCAGTCATTCTACTTCAAAATTCCATGTCACTTGCAATTTCTTTGTTATTATTTGTACAAATTTCACAAGCAATTAACTTAGCAATGTAAATCCTACACTAAATATTTTCCAATGCACAATATTTCAAATCTTTTGAAGCTTTATATGTGGAACAAATTAAATTTAACAGGTGTTGGAGCTGGGCTTACAGCGGTTAGCATCTGTGCTCACACATCATTTTAGAAGCTTACATCAAGGCTAAAGGCTTAAATACACTTCATGACTTATGAAATCTGAACACCTCACACATTTGCCGATTGTAACTGTTTACAGAGAAAAACAAGGCAAAAACGGCTGAGGATCACAGTTCACAAGTTCATACTTCCAAACTTTAAAGTTGTTTCAAACAATAAAAATGAAAGAAAGAAGCACCTCATTGCTAGGAAAACGCATGACAGATGAAAACAAACATACAAAATTATGTAGAGGACCTGACTGCAGTTGTTGTGGCGTTGTTTTCTGAGTCTGTATATATTGCAATGGGAGTTTAAGAAGAGTGCTGATAAATAAGAAAACAGCACATTATAAAATACAATATGCATTATAAAATTAGCTCAAAATATCAAACTTATTGGATGTTGTCTTGTACAGACTTCAAATCTGAGAAAAAAAATTGTGTAGTGTATTCCCAGCCTTAACTACTTCATTAAAAAGAGTCTTTACTTTTAGTTTAACTTTTAAACGATGAAAGTAGTTTCCCCTAGAACTGCTCAACAATCTATTATCCCTAAAAAGGACAGTGGCCATTAATGAAAAAATGTGATAAAAGCCTTATCAGAGATGGTGGTTTTGCAGAGTTAATTCAGCCCTGTCCATGAATGCAAGAGCACCAGTGCACTCCTCACAGGGTCAATAATGGCCACCCTCCTCTTTGTGCTGCTATCACTGTCGGTCACAGACTGGCCACATTGACCACAGCTGAGTTACCTGACATGATAAGGTCAAATGTGTTTCTCCCAACACAAAAGCTTGAGTGAGGAGAGAGAGAAAACACAGAACATCACCGACAAATAGATTAGACAGGTCTGCGCCTACATGCCCTTGCTAACAAGCTGCACAATTAGCTACTTTACATCTCATAAACAACATGCTGGAAAAAGGCAAGAGAGAAAATGGGAGTGTGTACTTGTATGCACTGTAACCTTGAGAGCAATTTTTTGAGTACCCAAATGTGCACAACTGAACACCTGTCATGCCACTAATTACAATACATAATTGCTAATAACATGTTTACTGCGACAGTCAGCGGAACACTTGTGCTTATAACTTTTCTCAAATCAACAAATCAGCTTTGTCTTTTGTATTGGTTAGTTCTAAAAAATGTTTACATGCGTTTATACTGTGGCACTGATGAACACTTGATTATGATTGGCTGATAGACATAATAAGGCACTGATTATGTTTTATAATGGCTATAAACTAGTTCCAGGTTTTGACCACATTACATTTCCACATCACTTCAACACATCATCTCAATTATTTTAAGAAGTCTAAGGCTTGAATGAGACGAGAAGACAAGATAGTTTGACACCTGACCTATCCCATCACCCCCCTCCCTTTCATAGATGTGCATTAATTAACCATTGTTGATCCATTTGATGTATGCCTGCATGCATGCATGTTTTGTATTCTCAAATTCCCATATCATGTCTCTACCTGAAATAGCCGTTTATTGTCTTACTTTTCTTCTTCTTTTTTTGTTGTTTTTCGTTGTTTGTTTTTCCCCCCTGGCATTCATATGTAAAAAGATGTAACTACAATACTGTTGCATTACTGTTATTTATTGTTACATCTCAATAAACATACTGGTTAAAAAAGAAAAAGAAAAAAAGAAGTCTAAGGCTACAACCAAGAAGAACCAGAAATAGACATCAATACATTGTAAACAAATTAGATGTAATAAAAATAAATAAATAAAATTAAATACATGCTATGGAAAACATGCTCTCTTTCTCTGTTAACAAGCAAAAGATGTGCATGTGCAATAATATTCACTGATTATTCCTTGCATATCATATGCAATATCATAAATCTATAAAGATAATGTAACAGAATGCTCTGTGATTATGTAATTTATTGTACTAAAGTTACAAGTTACTATTGCATTGACTAAAGAAGCTTTACTTTACTTTAAAAACGGCTTTCAACTTTTGATATTATTTAAAAAAGCTTTTTTTTAATATATAACTTATTTCACTGTTATGCAGTACTGTTTCAAAATGAAATCTCTTATGCTTACCAAGGCTGCATTTATTTTACCAAAAATACAGCAAAAATAGTAATATTGTGAAATATAATTACAGTTTTAAAAAATCTGTGATGGCAAATCTGAATTTTCAGCAGTCATTACTCCAGTCTTCAGTGTCACATGATCCTTCAGAAATCATTCTAATATGCTGATTTGCTGCTCAAGAAATAATTCTTATAATTATCAATGTTGACAAGAGTTGTGCTGTATAATATTTTTGTGGTAACTCTGAGTCTTTGGTGAATAGAAAGTTCAAAAGAACAGCATTTATTTTAAAATCGTTCATGCCACTTTTAGTCATTTTAATGCTTGCTTTTAAAATAAAATGGTGGTTTATGTCTTTAACGCATTTATTTTCTTTCTCATCCAACTGAGTAACCTGTGTCTACATGCTAATAACATTCTCTAAGTTTTTAGAAAATGAACTGAAATCTTCTCATACAAATTCAGCATAGCAACTATGTGCTGGTCAGTGACAACCTATTTACCTAGAAACAGTTACTATTTTGAATGATAACATCTCAATCTAGCAATAGTTACGGAACGTGCTGTACAGAAGCCAAGACAACCTGTAACATTATTTTTGTTTATAAAATGATAAGCATTATGATTCCACGAAAGAGGAATATTTTAAAAGTACCCTGAAAGGCATTTGCTTAAAAGGGTTATAAATAAGTCAGTCTGCCACGACAGATTGTAGCTGCAGATAAAGCAGGTCAGAATAAAATCAATTTGGCTTTGTTGCTCACTTATAAAACTATCAAAAGACTGCACTCTCATTCACTCCCTATGCGACATCCCTACGGTGCTGACTGTGCTTTAAATGCACTAAATGGACATTTTAAAAGGGTAAACAGGCAATACAGTGACACTGCAGGCTTTCTCGTAAAAACAAACAAACAAACAAACAAACCCCCAGAAAAAACATACTGGGAGGGTACTCTATAACACCATCAGCCAATGTCATGGTCATCAACCTATATCCTGATTGACAGGGTTAAAGGTCGTGAAATTAACCAAAAATATGAACTAATATAATTTTCTGTCAACCAGAATTAAGCAAAGTAAAACCTTGTTAATGTACATGTATTTATTTGACAAGTAGCTATTGAAATGTAATGTATAATGTACAGTCGGCCTTTCAGGGAGTTTCACATCAGGGATTTGATCACCCTGTCGAGGCTTATTTTGCAATAATGATCAGATGACTGTATTTTCCCGTACTTATTGTACTCGAATGTTCCTTACTTACACAGAAGATCTATGTTTGACAGAAATGCTAGCTGTAAAAATGAAATGTGGAGGGATTGGAATGACTTTCCGTGTTTATTACTGCTACCTGTTCACTTTACACCCTCCTTGACTGTCCCTGTCACTGGCGGTGTACCTCTTCATCTGACTAAGCAGATGAGAGGGATGAAAAGTGGGATTGTGTTTTGCAAGTGCTCTGCTGATATGTTGTCTGAGAGCTGTGGTTGTACTGGCAGGAGAATCAATCTGTTATCTTACAAACAGATGTTCTGCTCTGCTGTTTCCCCCTGACTCTCAGTGTGAGACTTGCTACGTTTACCTGTGGAAGTGTGGAAGTGTGTGTGCTTGTGAGGGTTCAGTTTTATAGTAGGGAAACAGCAGTTACAGGTAGGTTATACATGATAAGCATGTGATTGAAGATATGACATCAAATAATGCAACAAATACTGAACAATAAAGTGCTTTTCACTAAATCAGCTGAATCAATTTTGATTGAACGTTAGTGTATGTTATTTCAAAACTAAAAATCATCTTAAATCCAAATTTTATAAATGTATTCCTGTGATGGCAAAGTTGGATTTTCAGCATTTACTAATATGCTGATTTCCTGGGCAAGAAACATTTATTATCAATGCTGACAACAGTTGTGCTGCTTAATATTTTTCTAAATATTGTCATACGTTTTTTTTTTTTCTAGAATTCTTTGATGAATAGAAAACTCAAAAGAACAGTGTTTATTTAAATAGAAATGGTATGTAACATTGATTTTACTAACACTTTTGATCAATTTAATGCGCCCTTTATTAATAAAAGTACTATTTATTTTAAAAATCTTTCTCTGACCCCAAATGTTTGAATGCTGTAGCTAATTTTAAGCAGCATCCAAACAGTTATTTAAGTATTGTTTCTGTAAACTTACACTCTATCAGGTTCCATTCTGGTACATAACAACCACTTTTTACAGTAAAATCAATTTCTGCAAGATAACATCAAGTTTCACTTTAAAAATATGTCTCATAACAGACATAAAATGGGTTGCGAATATGCTTTCATTTTGACTGCAATCCATAATTTTGAATAGAGTTTGCATTAAAAGGTGAATTAAAGACCCAAAGCGAGCTGTGAGGAGACGCTGACAGTGCAAAGGATGAAAAGACAGGAAGTGATATCACTCACGGCTCAAGAGCAATATGACCTCCCCACGACCGTCTGGTTTATAAACCGCACAAGTACACTGAGAAGTCTTTGGCTATTCTCTTTGATGGTTTTTGCAGACCTGCTGTCTGAAATATTGCCCTTGTTGAGAAAAAGACTGAGATGAATGAGAAAAAAAACTAAGAAATCTTTTTATAGTCTCTTTTCTATTTATAGCTTCTCAAACATAACTAGCATGCCTACTTTTTTAGATTACTAAAAAGCCAGAATATTGCCATCAGAATAATTTTTAAGCAAGAGAAGCAACCAAAAGCAGGTTCACTAAACAACACACAGAGGAACAGATCTTTGTCGCCATCTCTGTTTGAAAACCTGGAATTGCAGCTCTGTGCGGAATTATCTTCCGTGTGTGGGGTTGTACTCCGGCACGGCCCCAGCACCGATTAATCTGTTCTGAGGAGTATGTGTGTCAGTCTGTCATTCACCGCACCGATGTGGATACTGCACTTTGGAATCACAGATTCTAGCCTAGGTCTTGGAATATATGACCCAAATAAGAATTTTCACCGTATATTGCCATCTGAACAAGTGAGTAACAAGTCTGCCACGTTTGTTCTGACCAACTGAGGAAAAAAGCATTACAATAAATCGTGCTACAAATGGTAATTAAATCTAACGATCGGTTAGTTCATATCACATCTAACTGTGCAAATTATTATTATTGTTATACGTTATTCTCATATTATTAATGTTAACAACATCAGCATTGCGTGACTATGAGTATAGTGTGTATTAGGGTGTAGATTTCATTTTTTGTACAGTCTAATCTCTAATTGTCATGCCATTCGAATTTCATATTAATAATTATTTTAACCCAAAAAGCTAATTATGCTCCCTTCGAACTTGTTTTCTTTAAAATACAAATCTTGTGTAATCCCAGGCTATCTGCAATCAGAAGCACATTTAAAACTGGAATATAACAGTGTCAACTTTCAAGAGCATAAAGGCAATGCAACAAATATATATGTAGCTGGCTTTTTGTATATGGATTGTTCTTCAGAGACAAACTGTTTGTGCTCCACAGCTCAGATCTGATCTAGCATGACCTTTCCCTGTCCTCTCCTTGAGTGCTTTTCAGATGAAAGCAAAAGAATAAGCTAAGACAACCATTCACACCAAATGTCTGCTATATTGACATCTCTCCTTACTTTACCCTTCACCGCAACTTTTAAGAAATATCACACTTGAGAGGCATTGAATTGCCTGTAAGCTGGATATATATACACATCCATAATATATAACTGATGTTAAATATCCAAACATTGATTTTAAATTGAACCACTATTAATGGATCTAGTGACCTACAACAGGATCTAGTGCATAAGCAAACTTCTAGACAGCCATTCTTTTTTATGTTAAAGGTGAAGTATATCATTTCTGCACCAAAGGAAATTGCTATCTGAAGCCTATGCTTTTTTCCCCACCTACCGTCCAAACTCAAACACGGTTGTCATTTCATCTCTGATGTTTTTATTGCCATTTTCAATCTTCTTTGAGTAGTTCCTAAATGCAATGGTCCAGCTTTGAAGACCCATAAATTAGTGCAGCAAATTCAGGCACAGATGAAGTTTGGGCAGCATGCAGACAGCCTGCACAGATGGGACTGTTTGAAACTTGGAGAACTTTTTCAATCATTGTTTTCATCAATAATTTTTTATTCTTTAATTCTGTTTGGTGTCACTAGTGGTGCAGCAATGACACACTTCCTCTTTAAGAAAATAACACTTCAGTAGACCTTCAGGCAACCACAATTCTGCCTTAACACTGATAAAATATTGAACATAAACATTCTTTTGATATAAGGCTTGTTTACACGTTCTCCATTATCTATGAGTGGCATTACCACATGCTGCAGGCTGAATCGCTCTAAATTTTAGTGTAATTCAAGGTGAAATGTTGTTGCATATTTTATGATTCACCCTTGCTATATGTGTCGGTAAAACACAAAGGCATCCGGCATCTCAACCAAACCATCTCCAAAAATCTGTCATATGCCTTCAGCATCAGAGTATCAGGCCAAATACGCCTTTTCAGTCTTTATCAAGAGCAGCGGCGCAGGAGCCTACAGATTCACATGTGCCAGTGTTCATTAAATCAACGAGCAGGTATTAGGCCCTCACAGACCACACAGTTAGCGTGCTGGAATAAGGGGGCTGGCTTAAGAGATAAAGGCATACATTTACTGAGTGTTTTAGAGTATTTGGATTTGATTTTCCTTGGGGATAACATTATCCCTGTCAGATTTATTCCTCTGATCAGTCAGCACTATTGGACTCCCAACATGCATTTTATCTCTTGTTTTCAGCTCATCTTTAATCCTTTATTCCTCTCTCTCTCCTTTTTTCCCACCCCTCCCATTCTTTATCGTTCTTGTTTTTTTTCTGTCTTTCAATGAGGTGCAGCGGTGTCGGTGTCATATTGCAGTCAGAAGATGTTGCTGGCTTGCAGAGTGCCGCAAGTGTTGCATCTCAGAACCACTACTTCCTGCTGCAGTACCATTTACAGCAGATCATTTTTCAGCTCATTCATCACGGTTACATGATGAACACAGCCGCACCGAGACAAAGAGAATGAAAAAGAGAAAGGATGAGGAAAGGTATGCATGTGAGACAGGATGAGAACAATATGAGACATAGACAGCCAGAAACCAAAGGGTCAGTGTTCGGTTGGTTAGCCTAATTAGTCCCTGCTGGTAGATGTCATAACTACACCATCTGGCTGCACAGAGCATCCTGTAATTAACACTTACTATTACTTATTATTTTAATTTATTTACTTTTATAATCGAATTAAAACATAATAATAATTATAGGTAAAAACGGTTATTGTAATAGTTTTTGTATCTCTCTGATCGAATAAAACCAATAAAAAGAGTTAATCTAAACTAAAAAAAATTATAATAATTATAAAATATTTTAGAGATTGTCTCACAACACGAAAGATATTTTGAAGAATGTTGGTAACTAAACAGACGCTGGTAGCCAAATGACTTCCATAGTATTTTTTCCCCATACTATGGAAGTCAATGGCTACCAGCAAATGTTAGGTTATCAACATTCTTAAAAGGATCTTATTTTGTGTTCAACAAAAGAAAGAAACTCATACATGTTTGGAACCACTTAAGGGTGAGTAAGTTATGACAGAATTGTACATTTTTGGGTGAACTATACGTTTAAATTGCCAAAAATGGAAAATGGTTAAAATCATTTTGTGTCACATTTTATATCATATGGACTTATGTAAAACACATCCAAAGGAATTTTTTATATATTTGATATATTTGACATTTTATGAGTTGTATCTCCCAGGATATGCTGACCTATTAAGGTATTAAAAAAGTAAAAGTCTATTTATAATTAAACCAATATTACCTATCCTAATCAAATACACCTGCATGTAATTTTTAAGTAGTCACATTTAACTGACATGCAGTCAACATGTCATTTTAACATATACTCATTTTTTAAACGTAGCATTTATAGATTGTCAGTAATGTGGCTATACATTTTTCTTAGATCAATTTTGTAATGACCACATGGGATATGAAAATGTGCTTAATAACAACAATACATTACTTTTCTGCATCTTAAGGCAATATCTGAAGATATGTCCTGCACCATGGAAAAACATGAACTAAGCCACATACTCAAAAAAGTCCCATCTATGTTAAGTGATAATAATACTGGTTTAAACTCTCTCTCATGCCTCCTACAAACAGCAAAGAATATGTATCCTGTCGTGCACCATGCCTGTTAAAGGGTTAAAGGTTCCTTTAAAACTCAAACCCCGCCCACATTCCTCATTCATCTGCATTGGTGGTTCAGTGGTAGAATTCTCGCCTGCCACGCGGGAGGCCCGGGTTCGATTCCCGGCCAATGCAAATGCTGTTTTCTTTCAACTGTGCTTCAGGGATTTTTGCTATAAATCTATGTATATGTATCTATGTAACTGTACATTAAGCTGAAACTCAATCCACATTCCTTGGCCTAGGTTCGTTGCAGCTAATGCATTTTTTTTTTTTTTTTTAAACTGTGCTTCAGAGATTTTTGCTGTAGTGAAAAATAAGTATGTAAATATATAAATAAATAAATAAAAACAATTATAGAACTGTATGTTAAAATTGCATGTGGAGATAAAATGTTAAATGAATGCTGAATTGTGAGTTCTCACCACACTGGCCAGGGGGAGACACTCCAGAAGATGCCCGTGGAAGACTCATCAGCAATGTTTGCACAGCAGCACAATTGCCAGAACATGGCTCCACCGCTATGGGACCAGCCTGAGAGAAAAGAAGAGTGATTAAGTCACTGCAAGACACATGTGGACTTTTCCTGCAACAACAGTACAGTGGCACAAGCTCCCCGAATTCATGATGTCAAACACAGGGCCATTCATTGCAGATAAATAAATAAATAAATAAATAACACAATTTGGGAAACTGTTAAAAAGTTACTTGTGAATTCCCAGACATAAATTTGTTTACTTCAAATTCATGTAAATCAAATAAATCACCCACAAGTCAGAAATCAGTACTAGTAAACCATGACTGAGTTAATGAATTGTATTGGGCTTCTGCCAGCCAGGGCTCTAACAACACTTTTATACCATAGAGATTTACTTGGCAGACTTATACTGTTAGGATCTGCATTTATTTTCAGATGCCAACATTACAGTGACTCCACTATTTTGTATATACTCTGACCATATAAAGTATATTATTTTTGTTTTTTCAATATGTATATTCTAATATTCTGACTGATACAAGCTTACTTGTGTCAATAAGAATATTAGAATATGCATATGGATTTATGAAGCATCATGTGGCAATGAAGACTGCAGTAATGAATGTTGAAATTCAAGTTTGTCATCACAGGAATGAATTGCATTTTAAAATATATGAAAATAGAAAACAATTATTTTAACTTGTAACAATATTTCACAGCATTTCTGTTTTATTGCCTGATGACAGCATCTATTGCAAAATATGAGACTGACCATGATAACTCCAAGCTTGAATTTGAAAGTTTTTCCTGCCTCCACTTAAGAAAATTCACACATGTTAAAGCCCGCATTTAAAGCCATTTAAGCTTCAGTCAAGCCTTTCCAGCATTTTCTTCAAAAAGGCAAAAGTGCCCCATTCAAAGATGCACCACAGGTTTCCCTTAACAGCTTTCTGTTTAAACAAGTGAAGGAGTATCTGTAAATGGCCTTGCTCTTTTCACCATTTCACACTCTTTCTGTATAAAGACCTGAAAGAACAGGCCGTGAACTGTACTTCACAAGAACAAAATGCCACTGAATGCCTGAATGAAACTGCCATCAGTAATAGTCTGATGCAAAACTTGGTGGCCAAAACGTGATCTGAAATTGCCATATTTTGCTCTCTTCACTTGCTCAAAATATTTTAAAACTCATACACCAAAACAAACAGCGTTTAGAATGCATGTGGAGAGGCAGTTGCCCTGGACTTGATGGCTAGAACTATTCATTCATTAAATATGACTGCTGAATATTTATAACAAGATATCTTCACAGACATCATACCGAAATTAACTCAGAATGAGCATCTTGGCATCACTGTCTAAATTCATGAGACATAAGGATAATCAATTTGTTATGCCTGGAGTCCAACAGATTGAGAAGTCCCTCTTATTTCCCATCATCCCCAAGATGATGATCCTCTATTGTCTATTAGATAGTGGCCGTGTGATGGTCAATGAACAATAATTGTTGATTCCAAGCAGTATGTGGGTAATACAAAGACACCTCTATATTTTCCCAACACACAGCTCACCTGTCACCAAAAACAATCTTTCACAAAATTCACTTGTCACACAAAATAAATACAATGTTATAGCGGAGTCGCTAATGCTCACATACAAACATTATAGTCCAATCTCCTTCAGTTGTCACTCTGGATTATTTGATAATTTAAAACTAGCCTTTTTTCACTATGCAACATGGCAAAGGGCCTAATTCATTTCTGTTTAAGCCTGCAACAAAACCATGTCAGGATCCCATCATCTGTTTAGGCGACATAAATTCAATAGTTCAATAAGGGCTTATGATTGATTGAGTGTAAATAAGGGCAGTCCAATCCATGAACTACACAGAGAAGCACCAGCAGGTGGTGAAAGTGGATTTCTCCTTCATTTGCATTTTAAGGGCTGTTTATAGTGCATAAATAAAATGGGCAGAGTTTTAAAAATTAATGCATACAGTTGGCCCACTGCTGGGTGTTTGTTTATTATAGAAGCTGCGTTACACACATTAAAAGAGTGTTTGAATGACAGGAACCTGAACATAGGACAGAATCCTTAAAATCCTTAAATCGCCAGTTATTACTGTTATGGGTTGCAAATGTTACTTAACACGACATTACATAATATTTGCAAATAAAGAGATTAGTGTAAACATAAGTAAGTACATGGGGGAAAAAAAAATCTTTGCCACTGTCTCCCAAATCACATTAATTCTGTATGTTTTCCTATCTAGACCATTGCAGCTTTCTGTGTTTTATAGATTTCTAAACAGGGTCCAAAATTAGCATTTGGCAAATGCCAAAAGTAAGTAAATATTGGCTTTGGTAAGGACATTACATCTGCTAGCTTTAATTTTGTTAAAAAAAAGTTCTATGAGTTTGACGTTGTATTTTGTTGTTGCTTGAATTGAATCGATGCAGAATTGCCACTACTTTGAAAGTGAAAGTAAAATGCGCAAGGCGCTTTCACAAGCCATTTAATAGTGAAGGAAAGTGAGGAAAAGAGGGAAAACTCAAATTAACTAACTTATTAGGGGTGAAGAAAGTGACAAAGATGGGGATCTAGGGGAACTTTTTTTTAGTAAAAATAATGCAAAATACAGTTTCATGGGCAAATAAGTATTCACTCAAAGCACTCACCATCAATACAAAGAGCAAAATGTTGATTTTGGACTGTGCTTGCAAGTAAATGAATTGAAGACAAAAGGAAGTACATTTACTGTGAGAGCTTTACGACTATTGTTGTAATGGGTCTGAAGGTCACGGCTGAGGGCGAGCTGTTGTATTGAACGCCTGTGACTCCACAGCTTCCGAAGTGGCCTCAGACCGTCTGACTATAGGGAGGTGTACAGTGACCACAGGGGTCAAAGAGGAGTACAATGTTTACTTACATCTGGTCTGAAGTATTCAGTGATAGAGATGCTTCACTTCAGCAGTTGCCAGCCAAAGCTTTTAACCTTTGATCTCTAATCAATGATTGCTGTGTGGATGGACATAGAAGCAGTGCACAATTACAAAAGTGCCACAGCAGAGTATCTTCTCTTTTTCCTTTCCTTTCCTTACTTCTCTTTTTAACTCTTTATCACCATCATCCTCTTTGCTATTTCTCCCTCTCAAAAATTCATATAGTTTGACTAAGCACAAATTCTCTTGTCCCTTTTCTCCTTTTCCTCTGACAGATGTGGCTAATAGGTTTAAGTGCTGAAGCGTACAGACTAATTATACGTTGTGCTACCTATGTTTGTGTTAGGTTTCAGAGATGATGAATTCATCAACAAGAGGAAATAGGTTCCATTTAATCCTCAAATAATCCTTCATACATCAGTTTCCAAATGAACCTGCCAAAGAGCAGCTCCTTGGGAACACATGTTGAAATACAATGGCCATTAATGTTGCACTCAGCAATATGTTCCTTTTTAGGAAGAAAAAAAGGAAAAAATGTTTGACAATGTATAAACATTCTGTCTCCTAATTATGACATACAGTAATGTCCTCTATGCAAATAGATGAAACTACAAAGAGCTGACTTTGACAGCTATCTAAAGTATTGGACCACATACAAACATATGCGTTTTAGGAAACATAATATTATAAAAATAATAATATAACAATGAATTATACTGTACATGCCATATTTCCATACTTCAGCATTACATTGCGATGGGACCATATCCTCCCCAAAATAATCTCAAATAGCATAAACACATAAGATTTATCAAAGGCTTTTGACAAGGATGATCCTTTTAAAGAAGTTGTACACTTGGATTTTCAGACATGAAAATGCTATTACATGGTTTGCCAACTACTTTTTTATCTCAAACTCAGTGTGTGCAGTTAGAGGGTTGTACTTCATCTATCATGCCTGTTTGTAAAGGAGTTCCTCAAGGGTCAGTTCTAGGACACATTTTATTTTCTTTATATTTAAATAACATCTGTGATAATATCTATGATGTGAGCTATCATCTTTATGCAGATGATACCGTGATTTATTGTTGTGCATCATCAGCATAAAAACATAACTGCACATTGTTTGTTCATGTTAGTTCACAGAGCACTTAATGTTAACAAATATAACTTTTGATTTTAAAAATGTGTTAGTAAAAATTGAAATTAAGATGAAGTTAACCAATATTAACAAATGAAACCTCACTATTAATTGTTATCGATATTTATTATTTAATACAACAACATGAATACATTTTCAATGTGAATTTGTCCACCAAATATATTTTGAGGTGGCTGTGGAAATATATTCCCAGTTGCACCTGTTGCAGTGGCCCCGGACACCAGGAAATGGGAAGAAAGATGGAGTGAGCGGGAGAGAGAGAGAGAGTGTGCATCCAAGCAGGACTTGGCTTCTCTTGGGTGAAGCATTAATCTCTTTAAAAGCCTTCATTAGCTTAGATTTATCCATCCCCCACTCACTGAAGCAGCCTGTTCATCCACCAGAGCTGGGCAGGATATTTGTACATTTAATTTTAATCCTTGTTAATAGCTATTTTATTAAAATGACACCTTCAAGAAGAAGGGCATTAACAGTGAAGTGATGGACTCTTCATGACAGATTGATCCAGGGTGTGAAAGGAGAGATTGACTGTTCAGAATGGGTGGTGAGGTGATCCAAATTAATCAAGCTAAGTAATACAGCATATAAATCAGGAAGGGGGCACTAGGTGCCCTCAGAGGAGGACTTCAGGTCTCGGGTAGTGGTTGAGATTCATTGAGATCCCACAGTGGCTGTTCCTTTAGAGAAATAACTACTAAAATATACGAGTGGATATTCATGTGAGACATTTATAGTATAGTATTTGCTTTTTATTTCATAACCGGTGGAAAGTAATTTTAATATTTGACATTTTCACTCAAAAACTTATAAAGGTGCATGAACAATATATCAAAACAAAGTCAACACTTTTACTCTCGAAGGAATTTTTAATGGTATGCTCACTAAAGACTACCATTAAAATCTCCCTTTGAATCAACAGTGTTCTGACTTTATGTTTTGATATTGAAATATTTGACATTTAGAAAAACAAAAGGCTTATTAAAAACTTGCATTTGTGTTAACATCTTTCACCTGAGGCCTTATGTGGTAGAGCTTTGCTTTTTAGCAAACTTTCTGCATTTCACTCTCCGTCTTCCCACTCCAAAGTGCTTGAGCAGCCCTAAGGGGCTCTGACTGCTCTATGGGATTTTGAGGTAGGTGGTGTCCTGAATTCTGAATGTGCTGCCTCCAAACATTATGCACCCACATCAGTCTTATGTTATAGCCAGGACTTCATCAGTCCCTGAATGCTCCTCCTGCTCCGCTCTCAAAGATGGGCTGTAAAACAGTGGGTATGTTAGTTAAGCGGCCACCAGGTCTGTGAATCATGGAGGGATAAAGTGTAAAGGCTTTGTCATAAATGAGAGGTACTAAACACTGAAAGGTGAGGAGAATGGTGTAGCTTGACTGTAAGAGCATGGTGCTAGCAACACCAAGGTAGTGGGTTTAAGTCCAAGGAATAATAATGCAAAATATACACCTTGAACTTAAGATGTTTTGGAAATTCATGTCTGCCAAATGAATAAATATTCATTTGATGAATTAAAGGAAAGTGAATAGGGACAGAGAGGGAGTTCTGATCAAATAGAATCAAGTCCAAAACTATTCAGTTGAGTATGTAAATATGTTCCATGTCTCTTTGCCATATTTTCTGTCAACCAACACAGATGTCCACCCTTCAAGAACTGGGATGTATATACCGTATGGAATGCAAAGCATGATCAGCAGAGCTGACAAAACATACTGGCACAACAGAGAGCAGACTCTGGTATTTTTTATTTTTATTTTAACATTATTGATACCAGATTCGGTTGGGGCAACTGCTTTGCTGAGTCTATATTTTGAAGAAAATATGAGAAAATGTTACAATAATAATCTAATGATACAATAATCTAACACAATGAAGTGCAGTTTATTTCTTATCAGAATGCAATGTTAAACTGATTTTCATTTTGAAGTCTTGGAAAAATTATACAGTAAAATGTGTTTTTAGGAAGTCAATTTTAAAGCAAACACTATGCTTTAAAAATATTTTAGAAGCCAATCTTAAAAATGATATTCATGTCATTGATAAGCTATTCAGCTGAATTATTAGCTGCATCTACTGGCATCGATATAATCATATCTAAGTAATCATCAAAACACAATGACTGAACTTTTGTGTGTGAGACACTTCACTATAAATGTGTCTTCTGGAAAGAAATGAAAATGTAAGGCCTGTAGACTCCCTGTACAAGCCCATGTGATGTAGAGTTACTGAAATCATAACACTGATCCCAACATCCAGTTCTGTGAACACTATGCCCTTGAGCGAGGCACTTAACCCCTTGCTGTACTAGTGAGACTCTGTAATTAGTGTACTGTAAGTTGTTCTGGATAATAAACTCCTGCTAAATGACATGTAACTGCCTTCTAAATGACAAGCAATTAGACAAGCAGTAAAAAAAAAGGCAATTTAAAGAGCAGCATTTGTAAGTGTGGCCTGAGACCATACTGTAGTAATGACTGTTTACTCTGAAGCTCTCAGTCTCTTCCCTAACCTCTGAGGGAAGTCATGAAGACTCTGCCTGCACTATTTGAGAACACAAAGTTCACTGCATCTCTTCCACAGTGATGGAGGTTTGATGGTAAAATTCTCACTCAATTTAAAATAGCCCAGGGTTTGATATCCTAAACTAATGACAGTGTCTTAGTGCCAGATTTAGGGCACTGAACCAAAAATGAGGGGCTATTAAGCACCCAGTTTTAAAACCAGTTTGACTTAAATGGCTTAATTCAGTGTAGTCCAGCAATAATGGATTTATGAATTATTGTGTTCTGCTTGTGTTTCATGAATGAGCATACCATTTGAAATTATACATATACAATGTGATTAACATTCATAAATTCATATTCATTTAATAAGTTCAGAATTGACTAAAAACAACATGAAAGCTTTGAGCTTTAGCAACATATTAAAATATTACAACATATTATAAAACCTAATATTACACCAATAAAACACACTACCGTTCAAAAGTTTGGGGTCAGAAAGTTTAATCAAAATTCAGTATGAACAATTATAATTATTGAATGCAATGATTAAATATTATTACAATTAAAATAACTGTTTATATATCTGATTTGGTGCTCAAGAAACATTTCAGTTTTTCTGCTTAATATTTTGTTAATATTGAATAGATAAGTAGATTTATTTAGAATAGAAAACTTTTGTAACATTCTAAATGTCTTTATAATGTCTTTTAATGAATTGAATGCCTCACTGATGAATAAAAGTATTAAAGCATTGTACTGACCCCAAACTTTTGAACTGTATTGTACAAATAATAGATTGAAAATACTTGGGAGGCAAACAGAGAAGGCTGTTGCTTCGGTAAACATTCACATTCAGTTTGCGTTTACTGGTGGCCTAAATCCTCTAAGTACCTGACGGGCATGTAGCGTCCTGCACACTTCATATTTCTTTAACAGTTCAGATAGAGTGGACTGATGCCCTTTCCAGATCAGACACAGTGTTTTCTGCTTAAATGTTAGAGTCTCTCTGCCCTTTAGAAAATATCCATACACACTCCTCATCTACATACTGAGCATATTTTCAGTAACAGGAGAACATGTTTGTCAAATATAGATGAATTACTATTTACTAGCAAACGCTCAGGAGGTTTAGGCTTCTTTAGATTTCCATCAGCTCATTAGCTCATGAATAAAACCACCACAGCATGTATAACCGGTTGAGTGGGACCCAGGCTCAGCACTACTGCAGCATGTACTGCCTGGTTGTGGAATGTTGTGAATAACAACCTTGCAATATTAATAAAATATGATTTTACATTTATGTTGAATGTAAGCTTGAACATGAAAGAAAAAAAATATAAATATATATATATATATATATATATATATATATATATACACACACATATATATATATATTATGGTAATACTTTCCAATAAGGTCTCATTAGCAAAACTCAATGCATTAACTAACATTGAACTAACAATTACCATATTTTACAGCCATTATTAGCCTTTATTAATTAATGTTACTTAATAAAAATGTTCATGTTCATGTTAGTTGTCATAGAATTTTTTTTACAAATGCTGTGGAAGTATCATTCATGTTAGTTGTTAACTACTGTTAACAACCTTGATGTAAGGTGTTACCAATATTGTTTACACTGTCTTTGTACTTCAAAATTTCACATTTAATTCAGTGTTACTAGCCATTTCTTTATAACTAATTAACTAGCAAATTGTGCAAAAAGTGAAAATTGTTCTTCCTTTTCGGATTATGTGGACAAATGCGTATTATATTATGCAATTTTTTATGCAACATTTATTTAGCTTTAGATGTAAGAATGGTATCATAGAAGCAAGAATGATTAATCATATATTGATAATTAAAAATAACCTGTGTATATTTTTATGCATTACACTAAAATAACTTTCAAAGTAACTTTAAAATGAACTTAAAATAACTTTAAAAGCATTACATTATTTAAAAGATCATTTGAACCCAGAAGTGGTTGGCTGACATCAACATAAATACTATACAAATGCAGTATATGAGGCAGCATGTGTGGTAATTCCTCTTTCAATTGTTGAAACATGCCTTCGCCAGATGCACACATTTAAATACTATATTTTAAAAATCCATCAGGCATAGGTTAAGTCTCGAATTATAGACTAAAAGATGTCTGGGCAGAGTGTGAGAAAGTTTAACAGCTCTTGAGTTCAGGTCTGTGTTATGTTTCAGTCTGCGCATCAGGAATGTTATAAAACTGAGCAGACTCCACGCCAGCCCGTCATGTTTGCCTTACGGCGCCAGGCACACTTACTCATACACCTGTCAGTACCATGGGAAACACATTAGCATGAGTGCGTGTGCGCCTGTTTGTGCTGAGTTGGCCTGACAGAGAGCAAAAATGCTGGAAATGATTGGAGTTGAGAGGAAGACAAAAAGGCAAACAGGCCATCTGCTGGTTGAGAGAGAGATGAAGAGAGTGTGAGAAAGAGATGCTAAGAGAGAAAGATGGGGAGAGACAGCGAACGTGAGAGAGAAGGGAGAGAAAAGGAGATTAAATAAAAGAGAGGGATGCGGGGTGGCTGGCAGGTTATCCGAAGCGTGTCAGAAACACTCTCGCCGGGTGTCTTTCATTTTCAGCCTGCGAACTGCAGTCAGGCTAGCTGTTGTGCTTCTAGTTGCCTTGTGGCTGTGCTTTTCTGCACTGACTGGTTGAGATCAGTGCTTTTCTACTGGTGGTTCACCATTTCAAAATGGGCCACAGCTTGTTATTATCAAGATGGTCTATGATACCTGGAGAAATCTACCTGTTTGGAGTCACCGTTCATCTCCATAAGCACTATAAGTGGGTCTCTTTGGCTTAATCCCTGAATGATTTATTACCTTGATTTGTCACTACGTTTCCTGCTTGGTAATTTCTGTCACTAAGCTACATGTGCAGCATTGCACATAAAATCTGAGGCATTTTGCAGTTTATTCTGCAAAGAATTAAAAACTTGTTTAATTTATAACAGAAATGGCTTTCAACAACCATGAGAGAAACTAGAGGATCCTGTTTGTTTGTTTGAGATGCAATAAGAACTGAATATTTACAGAAATATGTTGCCAACTTTAAGAAACAACTTAGATCACTTCCAGATTTTGCAAAACTTTTTAATTAAGATATGATGCCATAAACTTGGGTAACTCTGGCAAATCCTGCAAGTATTTATTTGTTTGTTTGTTTATTTTGTTAATTTTTTGAAGCAATTTAATGGTCTGTTAATTTATAGCAAATGTAAAAACACGTAACGAGTCGATTACAAAACTGTCAAACAATATACAGGAACAAACTTGTTTACTTTTTATTATTATTATTTTTTTAACTTGTCACCTTTGAAATAGCATGTTAGTTAGTTAGCTATGATAAAATAATAATAAAAACATACTATGATACAATTTGCAATATTGCCTGCAAAACAAATGCACACATTGACCATCCTGAAACAAAACCAGTTCCACTGCATTTACCTTGCAATAGACAGAGTTGTTAGTTTTTGCTGAACTCTAAATCAGCCTCAATTTCCTGTTTCTCCAGTGAAGAGTTCCTAGGAACTCTGTTAATTTAGTTTCAAAGGAAATGTGGAGTTAGTAAACTTTGAATCAGATTTGTTTCATGGCCAAACATTAAAAATAACCGCAATCAAGTTTTGGCTCTAGTATACTGAGTAATAGTAGAGCAGAGCCAGTTCACAAACTGAAAAGATTTTCCAAAAATAGTTTCACGATGAAAGAGAAACTGATTAAGTTTAGACATTTAAAAAAGGGTCACTTAAATGACAAAATAAGAAAAAAATGCAATACTACATTTTCAAAATCAACCAGCCATTGGGGTTGCCTGATTCAATTAGCTAATCAGGGATAGTTCACCAAAAATGAAAGCTCTGTCATCATCTTCTCATTCTACTCATGACTTTCTTCTGTGGAACACAAAAGAATGCTTCAACTACTCTATTTTTGTCTATAGAATGAACGTCAGTGGTGTCCAAAACAAGACTGGATCCCATTGACTTCCACCGTACGAAGAGGAAAAAAACACTGTTGTTTTCTGTTCCACAGAAAAGAGGAAGTCATACAGGTTTGCAGTGATATGAGGGTGAAAGACGTTCTGGGCAAACCATTTCTTCACAAAATCCCTGAATAATGTATACCGTATCTAACAACATAAAGCAATGCCTCAAAAAAACAAAAACATCACAACAAAAAACTACAGTAAAAACAATTGCAGGACGACTATTTGTCCATAGCCACTCATCACTACAATAAAACACTGCTGTCGTGTTGTGTATAACCAAACCATATGTGAATATAACCATATTCAGCACTCCAAACCAGAACTGACAGCAGTATTCTGCCGCTGTGTGAACGTTCCCAGAGAGAGAACAGAAAAGACAGAGTGTGACTGCAGTTGAATTACTGCTTGAAAAACATATAACTGTAGGGAGTTTGCCTCTCCACTTCAGTCACATTCGGCCTCCAACATTCCTCCCAGCATGCTCCAGGCCTCCAGTAGTGCACAGCACAAGGTCTTCGGGGAGCTCATTGTGCTGGTTATGTGGAGCTCCACAGACAGATTCATTAGCCAGTTCCTGGGCATAAAAAAGGACTGTCTTGCCACCGAGGCCCATTGCCAAATTTCCATTTTAATTGCAGAGAGGGAAACAGAGAGACGGAAGGAGAGTAAGTCTACGATGCTATTACCGCTCGGGGGTAGAGAGGCCGGCCTACGGTCTACACGAACAACAAATTAATCATCTCCCTAATGCTCAGCAAAAGCCACGACTTCTACCCTCCAAAACAAAAGGTGGAGTGTGTCCTTCACTCCCTCTCCCGCTATTACGAGTGAAGATGAATGTATTTTCAGCGTCTCAGACATGGGCGGCTCACAAGTGCGGAAGAAAAACAAGCATGAAACATTACACGGCCCATCATTTCAGAAACTGTTTGCTCCAAATCCAATATTGATTTTTTCGGTTCTCTGTGAGAATGAAGCTATTGATTAAAAACACGAAGGGAGAGAAGGAACACAGCTGTCATTAGGAAATAAGAGAAACTCTTAATGGAGAGGCAGAGGCAGTTTAAGGAAGTACTGAAAGAAATTAAATTCACCGATGCAGAAAGTTACGGGTGCGAAACCAACTGCCGTCTAAACCTGCTTCGACATATGAATGCCCTCTGCCAGTTATGGAAGATGATGCAAATTCAACCCAGGGCCGTGGCGTCTGCCACGAAGACATCTGTTGTTGATGAACAACATAATTACTTACAGTCTAGGCAAAAATAAAGCTTTGCAAAACAACATATTTGAGCACAGATTAAAGCCTGTCAAGGAGCCTTTATCACAGTTATGTGTAAAGTGCCTCTGTCTCTAGAAGATATAGCAAACTGGCATGTCTTTACTCTTTATTTTCTCTCACTCTTCCTCTTTTAATCTCCCTTCCTTCCATTTAATCTTTATCTGTTCCATACTTCTGTGTTAGCATAAACAACATACAAATGAATAAATATTTGGGATGCATGGAAGAAAAAAAATCAAGTTAAATATAATATTAAACCAATTAATGTCCATTTAATTTGTATACCATATCAAAACATTTATAATATATTAATCATTTTATTAATAAGTATTCTGAATGCAAAGTATGTCACTTTGAATGAAAGCATCTGTCAAATCCATTGAAGTGAATGCACTGTAACAGCATTCCTGGAGAACTTTAACACCTTTACAAATTTTAAGAATATTTGTAAGAATCAAAGATTTTTCGTTCTTTTTTGGAGACCTTTTGATCTTTAGAAGCTAAGAAAGAAGCAATCAGGATTTGCAAAGACATTCTTGATGAGCAGTAGCATTTTGGATGAAAGCATTTTTCCTGACAGGCCCCTTCAGGGGTTTTGACCTAAGACTCTGAATCTCCTTGACAAACGAGGGTTTAACTCTTAAGCATTACTAATCTCTAGGGCAGACAGGAATCACAGCCTTTTTTCCAACAGCAGTACGTCACGGAAAAATGATGAAGGTGTCAATTCAGTTCAGTGAGATGAAAACGCGTGTGAAATGCATTAATAGTACATTTACTTAGAGATAAAGTATCTTATAATGACATCAATATAAATTCAATTTATTAGTCCACACCTACCCAGGTACTGTTCTTCATCGGAAGCCAAGTGAACAGTTATGACAATCAATCAATCAATCAATACACACACAAATAAATAAATAAATAAATATTGTTTTGGCTCCATAATTCAGAAACAAACCAGCTTTAATTCAACATTATCCACATAAAACAATTAATTAATAAACTGATTGCATAGCTATCAATTTAACAATTAATAAAATGTATACATTTGTGAATAAAATCAATTTATTTCAGTCAGACAGGCAAAATAAAGTGAGTGCAGCATGTGTCTGTCAACTAATGTTGTTTGAATACACTAACTAAATATTTCAAACACAATGTTCCAGTTGGTTTATTTAAAAATAGACATTACTTATCAGTCATCAATCATGGAAATCACAAAACTTAATGACCCAAAAACATTTTAAGTACAGTTTCACCTGAATATCATTTACTTTTTTCCCTTATCTGTGCTAAATAAACATACTGTACTGAATATCACATCCATCAACAGTGTGTGTACACATAGTAATTACACACACTGGCCAATCAGGCCTTCATGAGAGGACTATTAGATTCACTCTTATCTTTTCTGGGCTGAGAGAGCTCAGGTAGAGTCAAAACACAGAGTGATATTAGACTGCTAATGGATTGATTGATGAAAGGTTTATGACCCTTGGACTACAACACTATTGAACCAGCCCCATCGGCTAATGGCTCTTTCCCAGACTCTCTTTAACTAATATTGGCTGAACAGCCAATGAAACTTTGACTGCAATGTACAGTACTGATGGAGAAAGCCTGTCAGTAACGAAGATCAAACACTGATTGGAATTCTTGCCTGCAGGAAAAATATAATTTAATTCCAATTCAATTCATATTTGGCCATCAAATTTAATGTTGCTTTAGTGTCACTGAATAAATCATAAAAATCTAATAATAATTAATAATTTCATAAAATATTTTAATTATTATTACAAATTATAATAACTATAATAATTATATACATACATAGCTACAAAATTAATCATATAATTCATTATATAAATATGTTATTAATCTTGCTTACAAATTACTTACAAATATATATATATATATATATATATATATATATATATATATATATATATATATATATATATATATATATATATATATATATACAGGTGCTGGTCATATAATTAGAATATCATCAAAAGTTGATTTATTTCACTAATTCCATTCAAAAGTGAAACTTGTATATCATATTCATTCATTACACACAGACTGATATATTTCAAATGTTTATTTCTTTTAATTTTGATGATTATAACTGACAACTAAGGAAAATCCCAAATTCAGTATCTCAGAAAATTAGAATATTACTTAAGACCAATACAAAGAAAGGATGTTTAGAAATCTTGGCCAACTGAAAAGTATGAAGATGAAAAGTATGAGCATGTACAGCACTCAATACTTAGTTGGGGCTCCTTTTGCCTGAATTACTGCAGCAATGCGGCGTGGCATGGAGTCGATCAGTCTGTGGCACTGCTCAGGTGTTATGAGAGCCCAGGTTGCTCTGATAGTGGCCTTCAGCTCTTCTGCATTGTTGGGTCTGGCATATCGCATCTTCCTCTTCACAATACCCCATATATTTTCTATGGGGTTAAGGTCAGGCGAGTTTGCTGGCCAATTAAGAACAGGGATACCATGGTCCTTAAACCAGATACTGGTTGCTTTGGCACTGTGTGCAGGTGCCAAGTCCTGTTGGAAAATGAAATCTGCATCTCCATAAAGTTGGTCAGCAGCAGGAAGCATGAAGTGCTCTAAAACTTCCTGGTATATGGCTGCGTTGACCTTGGACCTCAGAAAACACAGTGGACCAACACCAGCAGATGACATGCCACCCCAAACCATCACTGACTGTGGAAACTTCACACTGGACCTCAAGCAACGTGGATTGTGTGCCTCTCCTCTCTTCCTCCAGACTCTGGGACCCTGAATTCCAAATGAAATGCAAAATTTACTTTCATCTGAAAAGAGGACTTTGGAGCACTGGGCAACAGTCCAGTTCTTTTTCTCCACAGCCCAGGTAAGACGCTTCTGACGTTGTCTCTGGTTCAGAAGTGGCTTGGTAGCCCTTTTCCTGAAGATGTCTGAGCGTGGTGACTCTTGATGCACTGACTCCAGCTTCAGTCCACTCCTTGTGAAGCTCTCACAAGTGTTTGAATCAGCTTTGCTTGACAGTATTCTCAAGCTGCACCTTTTCCTACCCAAATTCTACCTTCCAGTCAACTTTGCATTTAATATGCTTTGATACAGCACTCTGTAAACAGCCACACCTTTCAGTAATGACCCTCTGTGACTTACCCTCTTTGTGGAGGGCGTCAATGTTCATTTTCTGGATCATTGCCAAGTCAGCAGTCTTCTTCATTATTGTGGTTTCAAAGAACAAGAGATACCCGGAATTTATACTGTATGGATGGTCATTAATTGAAACCCAAATGTAAATATTCTAATATTTTGAGATACTGATTTTTGACTTTCATGAGCTGTAAGCTCTAATCATCAAAAGTAAAAGAAATAAACATTTGAAATATATCAGTCTGTGTGTAATGAATGAATATAATATACAAGTTTCCCTTTTTGAATGGAATTAGTGAAATAAATAAACTTTTTGATGATATTCTAATTATATGACCAGCACCTGTATATATATATATATATATATGACTAATTAAATGGGATAATTAATTCAGATAACATTGTATTTTATTAAATATATTTTTAATTTTTAAATAAGGGGAAAATATTACTGCCATCCTATAGCTTTGAAAAACTAAAGTTAAGTCCACATACAGTGGTGTGAAAAAGTATTGGCCCCCTTCCTGATTTTTTAATTTTTTGCATGTTTGTCACACTTTAATGTTTCAGATCATCAAACAAATTTAAATATTAAATCAAAGATAACACAAGTAAACACAACATGCAGTTTTTAAGTGAAGTTTTTTTATTATGAAGGGAAAACAAAATCCAAACCCACATGGCCCTGTGTGAAAAAGTGCTTGCCCCCACCTATTAAATCATGAAAGAACTGTGATTAACCACATTATTTTAGAAAGCTGAGTTAAATTTCACTAGCCAAACCCAGAATCAAGAAATCACTAAAATAGAACCTGTCTGACAAAGTGAAGCATGTTTAAAGAGCAACACATCATTCCGCGATCTTAAGAAATTCATAAACAGATGAGAAACAAAATAGTTTACATGTATCAGTCTGGAAAGGGTTATAAAGCCATTTCTAAGGCTTTGGGACTCCAGTAAACCACGGTCAGAGTCATTATCCACAAATGGAGAAAACTTGGAACAGTGGTGAACCTTCCCAGGAGTGGCCGGCCTACCAAAATTACTCCAAGAGCACAAAGACGACTCATCCAGGAGGTCATAAAAGAACCCAGAACAACATCTAAAGAACTGCAGGCCTCACTTGCCTCAATTAAGGTCAAAAGCCATTCCAAGGCAAAAGCCATTGCTGACCAAAAAGAACACAAAGGCTCATCTCACATTCGCCAAAAAATATCTTGATTATCCCCAAGACTTTTGGGCAAATATTCTGTGGACTGATGCGACAAAAGTTGAACTTTTTGGAAGGTGTGTGTCCCGTTACATCTGGCGTAAAACCAACACAGCATTTCATAAAAAGAACATCATACCAACAGTCAAACGTGGTGGTAGTGTGATGGTCTGAGGCTCCTTTGCAGCTTCAGAACCTGGATGACTTGTCATAATTGATGGAACCATGAATTCTGCACTCTATCAGAAAATCCTGAAGGAGAATGTCCAGCCATCAGTTTGTGACCTCAAGCTCAAGTGCACTTGGGTTATGCAGCAGGACAATGATTCCAAACACAGCAGCAAGTCCAGCTCTGAATGGCTCAAGAAAAACAAAATTAAGGTTTTGGAGTGGCCAAATCAAACTTAAATCCAATTGAAATGCTGTGGCATGACCTTAAACAGTCCATTCATGCTCGAAAACCCTCCAATGTGGCTGAATTAAAACAATTCTGCAAAGATTTTTCATAATAAAAAACTTCATTTAAAAGCAGCATGTTGTGTTTACTTGTGCTATCTTCGATTAATATTTAAATTAGTTTGATGATCTGAAACATTAAAGTGTAACAAACATGCAAAAAAATTAAAAAGCAGGAAGGGGGCAAACACTTTTTCACACCACTGTATTTGAACCCAGGCACAATTTTTATTATTTTAGCTGTTTACCAAAACATATTCAAGTTATAGTTAATAATAATGTGGGCTATATATGGGTTAAAGTGCACACTCTGAGCTTTAATTTGAGCGTATTCTTATTACAATTGGAGGCAAGGTTAAGGAATTACAGCTATTTAATATGTACCTACCCCCTTTTTCAAGGGACCATAAGTAATTGGACAGTTGACTCAAAAGCCATTTGATGGACAGATGTGGGCTATTCCTTTGTTATTTCTACATTAATTAAGCAGGTAAAAGGTCTGGAGTTGATTCTAAGTGTGCCATTCACATTTGGAAGCTGTTGCTGTAAACCCACATCATGCAGTCAAAGGAGCTCTCCAACAAAACAAATCCATTGAGATAGCAAGAACATTTGGAGTGGCCAAATCAACATTTTGGTACATTTTGAGAAAAAAAGAATGCACTGGTGAGCTCAGCAACATAGAAAAATCCTGGACGTCCATGGAGGACAACAGTAGTGGATGATCAGAGGATTCTCTCCATGATAAAGAAAAACAATTTTACAACATCCAGTGATTGTCAAAAAAATGAACATTATATTTATGAATTTATTTATTTTACATTTCAGCCCCTTAAAATGGGGGAGTGTGTATAAAAATGGTTGTAATGCCTAACCTTTTTGTTATATTGTTGTTCTACCCCTGGAATTAAAGCTTAAAGTCTGCACTTCAATTTCATCTTGATGTTTAATTCTATTCTGTTGGCATACAGAGCCAAAAATATGAAAATTGTGTCAAAGTCAAAATATATATAGACCGTATATGAATGACAAAAACAGATTTCCCAACTTCCTTTCACAAAAAGCAGGTAGAGAATATCTGTATATATTTGATTATGTTCGCAAACTTTCTATCAACATCCTCTTTTCCTTGTCATTAATGTGAAATACAATCTTCTGTCACCTTGTACAAGCATATGTTGACTTGTTAACCTGCTGTGCTAGAGCGAAAACAGACTGAGAGGCTATTTAGTTTCACCTGTCAGTTTTTTGTCGCCCAAAAGAACATCTGGCTTGGATCTATCTGGCTTGTGCAGCAGAGCAATGTCTGTTTTACAGTAACATGCAGGATCAGCTGAACATGAGACAGGCAAAGTCAAATATCCTCAGAGCAGCAAAACTGCTGAGTGGAAACGCGGAAGAGAATGCAGACAAAAAAACGGCTAATATTGTTAATAGACTGTGATCTGTGTCTGCACTTTTCTGAGCCTTGCCTTTTGACACCAATATTGGGCTTGATTGAGAAGAATCCAGATGGAGGTGAAATGTTCTCCAAGGGCACTTTGACCTCAAGGCACCATGAACGACTCGGGTCAGGGTTCAGGTTAAGGATCAGTTAAATGGGGGTTTGAGTTTTGGTAAAGTCTATTAAGAAATTGACATTTGCTAACCTAGAAAGAAGGGTTAAGTGATGTAGTCAAGGATTAACTATATAGGTCAAATGGCACACTGTGTTGTTCAGCCTTTAATTTAGTTTAGAAGACTGATGCCAGATTTGATCAAGTAAATCAAATTTGTGTGTTTCACTGAGTCATTCCAAGGAAAATACAAGTACACCGTTAAATATGACAATGCCCAATTCCCACTGACTCCAGAACAGTGAAATTGCTACTTGTACTCAATGTTGCTCTGAGTGTGGTTGCGCTCTGGGGCAGCTGTAGGATTTATGGGCGGCTCATAAAAACCATTTACGGATCATCGATCTAGAAGGTGTTTTGGACAGAGATGAGAGGTGACAGAAATCAGCACCCAGACAAGATGCACATTAGAAACTCAGAGCTAAGTATTATGTTGAGCTTGCTCGAAGCACTGCATAGGACTAGCTTTGATTAAAGTGTCCAAAAACTGTGAAATATGAGATGGAAAGACCAAACAGATGAACCTCCCCTTGTCTGCTGATATCATAGATTTTACTACATGGCTGTTTCAAGGTGAAATGTGCCACTTCCATGTGCCTACTGACGAACCGCCTATTGTCAAACCGCTAAAACAAACACTGTTTTGAAAATACAACATAGTCAAAGTGTTAATGGCCCTGTTCCTGGCAGATGTAAAATTAGCAACAAAATGAAAAGATAAAGAAAATCACAAACCTTGTCAAAACAAAAACAAATCAACAAACCAAACCAAAAACAAATCAAACCAAACCAACAGAGGAAAAATCAAACAATTAAACAAACCAAAAAAAGAAACAAACAAACCAAAAGAAAACAAAAGGAAAACAACAACACCAAACTAAAAATATAAATAAATAAAAAATAATAATTTATTTTTTCATCAATTTACGAGAGTGACAACTGCATTCTACAACCGAATTAACACCCAAAAAATTCAGAGTGAGGTCTGTTCCATATACACGATGAAGCGATAAAATAGGGGATTCACTCCTATATTTAAATGCTGTTGTCACTTCTGAAATTTTACGTAACCTAAGATTTCTCAGTATTCTGAATTAATTAAAGACTGAAAATCTGCCTACAGGGAGGAAGAGAGAAAGTGTGTAGAGAACATCAGTGCCCTTTAATGTCATCCACCGCTGTCTGCTGATGAGCAAGACATGATAGACAGAAATAGAGAGGAGAACGGGGACAAGTGGATCTTTTTTTTTTTTTTTTGCTCATGAGAGTTGGCACTGATGCCGCTGTGTATTTGAACAGCTGAGATTGTTTTGATAAGAGCAGTCCAGAGACAGACAGCTCACAGAACAGATGTTTGGGTCCCTGCTCTGTGGACTACTGTTGTCATCTCCCTGATCGCTCCCACCACTCTCAGCTTCCTAATAGCAACAGCACATTTGGCCAGAGTACAGAGAGTAACTGATGCCTAGCAGAGAGAGAGAGAGAGAGAGAGAGAGAGAGAGAGAGAGGTGTTATCTCAAGGAACGGACTAATATTAAAGCAGCTTCAGAAATAAGTTTTTTTTTTTTTTTTTTTTATACTGTATATAGGCATAAAACAGTAAAACTACCAATTTGAGAGTAATCAATAGCTGTCATTCCATCTGAAAACTTTAGAATTCAAACAAAATCTAACAACACCTAAACTTAATAGTGCATCATTTTACAATTGCAGAGTGGATATACAGAATGCTCATGTGCAGAAAAGAAGACAGTTTTTACACAAACTGACACATGGCCTGCAGCACTGTATGTGTCCTTGCTTTAGACACTTTGAAGGAAATTGCAGGTGCACTTCAGTTCTGGCTGGCTCTTCTTTGTCCCAGTGCTCATGGTCTGTATACTGACACCTATTGGCATGGACTTCATGAACTGCCTACATTAACTGTCTTCTATGGTTGCATCCTAACAGAGATGCAACCTCATAAATGACTGGAAGATTTATTGATTTCAATAGAGTTTGGTGTTAACCTGTCAGGAACCAAGGCATCATTCTAGGCATGAAGCTCTTATAAGAAATGACATACATAACAAACATAATATTGTGTAACAAAAGCTAATTTTGAAATACTAAAAAAAAAAATTCTATAGTGTTTAATTAATTATATTTAGAATCACCATTTCTTTCGTTTAACCTGTCATCGTGCATTATTTTATTTTCAGTGTTTGCAGTGCATTTTAAATGCTATTTATGTACACTACTGTTTTAGATTTCTTAAAGAAATTATTACTTTTATTAAAAGTTAAAAGTTTAGTAAAAGTAAATATATTTATGTTACAAAATATTTATATTTAATTATATTTAGTTATTTTGAACTTTTTTAAAAATTATGATTTAAAAAGTTTTCACAGAAAAATGAAGAGGCAAAATTGTTTTCAACACTGATAATATTAAGAAATGTTTCTTGAACAGCAAATCATCATAGCGTTACAATGAAGACTAGAGTAATGGATGCCTTGCCATCAAAGCAATAAATTACATTTAAAATATTAAAGTATAAACGTTATTTTACTCAAAATAGTCTATTTTTTAAATAAAATAAATGAATAAATAAATAAATGCAGCCTTTGTGAGCATAACAGACTTCTTTCAAAAAAACATAAACAAATCATAATCAATTCTAAATGGCACTGTGTGTTTAAAAAAGTTGCAGCCTGCACCTTTAATGTTTTAAAGCCTGTGAAAGTGTACGTGCATTTTTGCGTGTGTGAATAATAGTTGCCGTTCCCCAGTCAGACAGCTCATAAGTGTCATAAATAGTCTTTATCTCCACACCACCCACTGGAGGTAAATACGGCACATTAAAACATTACATCTGAAATTGATTCATTTCTCCCAGCATTACAAAAACACTGGACTGTGATCGATCAGTCCTCACAAAAAGGGAGATATGCTTTTGGCGTAATGCAGGTGCACTGGGCTGTGGCTTCATTAGTTTTATAACATTGTAAGGACGTTATATGGACGCAGATGTGAAGATTTATGCTAATGTCTCACCTCTTGTTTTATAATGCAACAAGGTCATAGAGGCTGCTGCAATCAGATGTGGCACAATAGCATATCTAGCAAATGGCAGCCAGTGATTTACTTGCTTGTTATTTCACGCTTGTCGTTAGATCCTATTGTGGAACACTTTCATAAAATGCATAAATAATTTAACACTCTTCATTTAAAACTCAATCAAACAGTTCTCAACAACTGAGTGCTAAAGGGCTTATTTGTGAATACAATGTTCCTCTTTTGGATAATAAGGGTCTTAAATAATAAAATAAATATATAAAATTATGTAAATAAAAATTATGTATATTTATACATTTAATTTAATTTATTAATTATATATTTTTCATATTTCATTTAAAAAATCATCAGAGAACAGTTGCTCTGGTGCAGCAGATGTTGTTTGCATCTGAAGTGTTCTAGAGGTAACAGTAAGGACAGCTCAGCCAATGAAAGCTTCTCACGCACTTCGGTCTAGATATTGAGCACAGCAGGTCTAGCACACTCTTAGCACTCAGTATGTTATTCCAGCAATTAGCAGTTATCTGGTATGATTCAAATTACATTGCAGCTATTTAAAAAAGTCTAACAGGCCTGGGCGTATTTTGAAAGCACATCCAGATTTCCATGCATATGTTCCCAGAGCTCTTTTCCAACACACTCTTCCTACACAGCCACACCATGCAGATGTACGCGGCGCAAGATAAAAGAGCCGTCCAATAAACAACAGACCGCCAAACATTTGCTTGACTTTTATAAGAGGTCAATGATCGCAGATGGCATTTAAAAGATTCTTGAAAAAGTCTGCATCTTTGAAAACAAGTGAAAGACGCTCTAACAGCGCCAATTTGAAGAAGAAGTCGCACTATATCATCAAAATATATCAAATCAATTCAGCTGGCATGCTATCAGCTTCAAATCACAGTCTGGTTAAATCAGGAAAAATAACAAGAGTAAAGCTGATGTCAAGTAATACCAGTTTGAATGTGTGTGATCTTTTCATATAACTTCAACTTGTTATAACATGTACCAATGAAATTAAACACAGTAAAATGAAAAGTAGTGTAAAATAGTCAAATGCTGTCTATATCTCTGTGGAAGATACTTGGACTACAAACATTTCCACTCTAACTGCAACAGTCAATGTGAGAGAACCGCTCAGGGCCAGTGAAGGCATCCATCCGCAGCCTGTGCTTACCAATCAACTTATGCATGAAATGTGATGATGGCACTGCTCTTTGGCCTTGCTGCTTAACGAGCCAATATTCACCCGTATATTATGCAATTACGCTAAATGGAGTCTACACTGTTACACCAGATGTTGTTTAATCAACCTCTGAATGAGGAAATAGCTTTAAATTCATGGTTTCCACTGTCTTCTATTATAAAACAAAAATGCAAAGGCTGAAGAAAGTATTGTGGAATTAACTTAAAGGTGCCATAGGAGATTGTCTTCTGAAACATTTTTTTGTTATTCTGGTTGAAAGTCTCTTCACATCCTGATAGCAATCATTAAGTTAAGTGGTCTAAATGCATTTATCTGTATTTATATATTCTGTGGAAGGTGTAGGACTAAGAAATGTTCGTCCAATCAAAACGCTCGGTCCGAGCGTTTTAATTGGCTTTCCTACCTGCCTGTCAACGTATGTATTTGCATACCTCTGCGCACCCTGTTCGCGGAGACAGGATGCGTCATCAGCGCGTTCACTCACGCTATGTGGACAGAGCGTGAATGGCAGGCAAACATCAACAACCCAATCTTCCTTCCTGGTATTGTAGTACTTTTACTACATTTACATTTACATTTATGCATTTAGCAGACGCTTTTATCCAAAGCGACTTACACTGCAATCAAATCACAGTTTTTACATTTTATCAGCTCTTGCTTTCCCTGGGAATCGAACCCATGATCTTGGCGTTGCTAGCGCCATGCTCTACTATTTGAGCTACAGGAAAACTGTACAGGCACTACTGTGCTGTAAAGTTTTCTCTCCGGTGAATGACACATGATGTAGTTCCCAATTCCAGTCCTCGCGTCCCCCGGTCTGCATATTTTGTATGTCTCACTTAGTTAACACACTCGGTTCAGATAACCAGCTCATTAGAAGAGAGCTACGTGCATGAACTGTGTTCCGACTGACATGCTCCCTACACAGTGTTCATTGCTCTCTACTCCCTGAGCAGGGAAAATTCGTTGAAGTTTAGTTCCCCCTCGGAACATTCATTCAGGAATTTGCGCTGGGCAGCGTCTTCACACACAGACGAAACTTACTAGAGAAGTGTGAAGTGTGACACAACATACCTCTGTAAATAAATACAATTTATATTCATGTCTCGTACACTTTAATGCCCCTTGTATGGAACATACGCTTTGAACTGGAATCATGGCGGAATATCTGGTGATGTCCACTTCGCAGGGCACTTATTACTGTCGAACAGAACAACCATCGGACGTGATAAGATATACATATGACGAGGCACGAGGACTGTAATTGGAAACCGTTGATGTAGCCTATTGTAGCAATTTAATGTTGTCTCTGGTATTCTTCTCTTTGAGCGTATGTGCGTTCAGGGGCGTGGTTTTGGACGGCGATTGCAGAGAGGGTGGGATCCTTCTTGGCATTGAGTGTACAATTTTGTGACACATTTTGTGACCCCATCTATCCTATTTAACTGGAGATGACGGCCTTAAATGTGCTGATCTTTAATGGCGAGGTTTTCACCTTGGGGGAATGTATATAATCATTGTCATATTGAAAAATACCTAACATTGCATGGAATGAGAAGAGGGTAGCTTCTTCTGTTTCAAGATTTTGTATTACATTACTCAATGGTGTTTGAATTCATTACAACAGTGATAAAGCACAACTCCCTCACACCTTCAGCAGTAAAATATCCCTATATAAAAACTTCACAAGCATAGAACTTCACTGTGGGAACCAGGCACTTCTCACTGTACTCCTCCCTCAGCCATGCCACACCATTTTGGATGCTTTTAGATCCAAAATGACTGACTGGGTCTTATGAGATCAGAGTATGGATTCCCAGAAGTCTGTATTATGTAAATATGGGCATTGGAAAAGGCTAAATGAGTTTACTGTGCTTTACTGTAGGTAGTTCCATTTTGGACAACAATCATACATTTAACTTCTGCATGTTGCAAACAGTTACTCTTTTCATAACTTCTACCAGCCTTTTGTCACAACTTAAATTTCTATGTTACTTTTGCTACATGTTCACACTTAAAACAGAAACGAGAAAAGATTCAAGCTTCAGAAAGGGTGTTCTCATTTATGCTTATTTGAATTGCTTCAAGATAAATATAGTAGGTAAATAACTATCGAATATCTGCAAGCCTATGATTGAAGGTACCCACCTCCACCTGGCCCTGCAGAAGCTCCTCCTCTTCCTCTGGAGCCTCAAGTGCCACTGTAACAGATGCAAACGGACGGCTGGCCATCTGCTGGCGCTCTCGCATTAGTTGCTGTAGAAAGACAGAAAAATAAAAGTAAGAAAAAAAAATCATAAGTTACATAAATTTGTTTAATAAACATAATAAAGAGTATATTCCTTGAGCTGGATTAATGGAAGGGATATTTGAAATATGTTTTGCCACATGGAGTTCTGATAGAAGAGGGAGTAGATAAGGTCAAGTAGATGAGAAAGACATTTCCATTTATTTTTTATGTTTTAGTCCATCTCTTTGTCTATTTTCAATCACTTTCCTGGTGTCTTTGAGAGGAGGGTCAATGGGCGGGAGTATGTATGGGCTTTTCTGATCTTTTGATCTAATATTGTGAAACAGGCAGGCACAATTTACTTACGAACACGGAAGGAGACAATGGAAAACGATGTGGAGAGCAGCAGCTTTTGTTTCTGCCATGATAGCCTCAAAACTACACCAAACATTAATTTGTGGGTTTGTGTTAGAATCAGGACTGGTAAGAGAACTCTGCAAACTTTCCTTTTTATGCCTTACGATTTTTTGTCAAACTTACGATTTCATCCAGCAAAGTTTACATCCCATCTGGCTAGCATGCTTTAACAACATGTTATGTAATCCCTAGTGAAAAATAAATATACTTAATTGTATTTAAAATATATTTATTTCATGATAAGTATACTAAAAATAGATTGGCATGTCTATACTAACTGAAAATACATTCTAAATGTAGTTATTTCAAATAACTACACAAACTTAGTGCACTACAAATTAATTTGAAAAATACTATACTTTTCACAAATGCATTTGGGGAAGGATGAAGTACATATATTCATCTTTAAGAAAGTACACTGGCTAGGTTCTTAATTCCATCTACAACATGTTTGAAATTGTTAAAAGTGATTTTCACACATACATACCCATATAAACTAACTGGAGAAACCTTTGAAAGAGGATGCCACTTCATAAACCCAATTACGTGCATGCTCACTCAGCCCAACAACTAGTGTCGATAAGGGATGAACGAAGCAACTCATCTCATGATCCTGTAGCTGTATGAAGGCCATATAATGTATGTCTGCGGGGATTGCTTGTATTGTATGTTGTCATATCATTAAAGTAAACAAGGCCGCTGTATGAGTTCTCACCTAAGACTATGGCACAAGAGACAATATCACATTCTGCATATTGATATTTGTTTGTTCTTTCACCCTTTAAAAGTGTCTTAAGTATTTTAATAATGTGATATTAACATCGGCCTAAATATAGGCTACAGTATGTTCAGTGAAGGGGGCTTGATAAGTCCGTCTCTCCTCACCATGAGCTCTGAAATTCACCAACAATCAGTTTTGCTGTACTTTTGCTAAACTCGGTAGAGTGCACACTATTGGGAATCTGTGTTGCAGATTTGGCACATTTTTCAGAAGAAACCTTCTAGAAAGAGTCTAGAAAGTCGTTGCAGCTAAAGACACAAGTCTCACCATGTGTATCAAATCTGAGAATGATGAAATTATTTTAAGATGATGCTGTGTAATTTTTCTTTCTTTTTTTTAAAATGAGACTTTCTTTTTGGACAAACCAAAGAAAATGAGAGGTATGAATTGAATTCCAGTATTTTTCTGCTAACAGGTGCTGTAAACGCATAGTTTCCAAACACAGCTTTTTCCTACAGCACAAATGTAACAATGGGGGATTTGCAATTTAATTTGTTAAATATTGAAGTAATACTTCAGTAATTTATTTTAGTTTAATCGTCTTTTGACCTCTTAAGATTAAATGTACAATACAACACACTGTATTTGAGTTCTACTTGTTGAGCATAAAAATAGTATAGATAAAAAGAAATATTTTGAGTTGCAAATAATTATAATAATAATAATAATTCATAATGATGCAGTACTTTGTATAGTTATAAACTTTACCTTTTCAGTAATTTAACCACACTTCAAATAGTGCTTTTCACAATTGTACAATAGATCTATGTGCATACATATGTGAAAAAAAAACCAGTCATAAGGAGCACGGGTATATTTGCAATAGCCAAAAATACATTGTATGGGTCAAAATTATTGATTTTTCTTTTATGCCAAAAATCATTAGGATATTAAGTAAAGATCATGTTCCATGAAGATATTTTGTCAATTTCCTACTGTGAATATATATAAACTCAATTTAGATTAGTAATATGCATTGCTAAAGACTTCATTTGGACAAATTTAAAGACGATTTTCTCAATATTTAGATTTTTTTGCACCCTCAGATTCCAGATTTTTAAATAGTTTTATCTTCTCAGCCAAATATTGTCCGATCCTAACAAACCATACATCAATGGAAAGCTTATTTATTCAGCTTTCAGATCAATTTCAATTTCAAAAAATTTACTCTTATGACTTTTGTGGTCCATGGTCACATATAGAAAGTAGTTACAAAAGTAAAGATATGTAAACGACATATAGTCATGGATTTGAAATGGTGAAAGAAATTCACAAACTTGATCAGAAGATTTATTACTTTAGTATATTCCCAATACACTCCAATGCAACTTTACCAACACACTTTTTTTTCCATTAATGGTTATTTAATGTCCCGTACGGACAACGACAACACTGCACTTGAAAATGTGGACTGTAGCCCTTTGGGCTGTCAAAATATTATGAATTATTTAAACTAATTATTAAAATGATCCTGTCCAGCCCTCAAAACTACACAAAAAGTTAAAATGTCAAATAAATGCAGAGACGTTAACTACATGAAAAGTAACAAAATGTATTCAAATAATTTCAATTCATACATCACATATAAATCTGCAGCATACTGCGAGACCATCAAACCACATTTCATTGCATTTTACATTAACATTTGTGTCCAGTGCATTGAGAGTCGAAGCGTGCAGAGACAATGGGCAGAGATGTTACAGAATGTTTTATTCCTTCTGCATGCACTGAAACATAAGAAGTACGTTTACATAATTCCACCAACTAACGGAACTGTCTGTGTTTTAGTGCATGAACAAGAATAAAACGAATGTAATGCCGGTTTATCCAACTGTTTCCTGCAGTGTTAATGTACAGAATAGATCATGTCAGTTAAAAGGGAAGCAAAACATTCTGCAGATGATATTTAATGTTGTGTCCGCTGACATTAACAGCTTCAACTTTAACGCACTCTCGTGCTCTATACAGGCCGTTTCACACTTATTTCCACACACCGCTTACTGCGCCTATATTAAGACTTCTCCATATAATTTGTGCTGTCATTGATGGAAAACACTGTTTACTTATAGTAGTATTGGTAACAATATAGAAAGACTACAAAGTAACCGCAGTTTTACACAGCAAATGTCTGCTTTGGTGGTGCATCTGTTAAAGCGAGTGCACTTGTGTGGCAGCGACCTGGGTTCGAATCCAGTCCGCAGTGCTTCCTTCAGTCAATGTTCAAATGTCTGTGTCCAATGTTCCACTGATGTTCTCTGGATAATTGAGTTGACTGGTATGTTGGGGGTGTTAGTAAAAGGCCATTTCTTAAACTGTGCCGTTATTTATAAAGGTTAATTTATTGCATTAGAAGCACACAATAATTGTGCCATTAGCACACTTCAAGTTTACTTGGAATGCCATTGCAATGCATTTTAAAGTTACTAAAAGTAAGGGATAGTATGACCTGTTTGTTATTAGTATAATATTAATGTATGTACAACATGTATGTACAACACTCTTACAGCAATTGTAATGTCACCAAAATACATTTGAAGTTTATGCTGAATGAATTCTGCATTTCAAAAATTAAATAAAAGAGTGGATATTTAAAGTGTACTTAAGTATACTTGGAATAGTTCCACTTTAGCACAACAAACAAGTGTATTTAATACAACTTTAGTTGAACTTCAGCACTGCTTTTGCACAACTAAAATGCATTTAGTACAAAATTAGTTGTTCCAATTTAGCAGACTTTAAGTATACCAATTTATAGTGTGCCCCAAATATATTTAGTTATGCTAAAGTACATACGAATAAATTGTACTTAAGTACTATTTTTTCACTAGGGATGTTTCAGGATTAGGTCAGTAGGCTGTCTAGTGTGGCTGTTTGAATGCATTTGACCAAATGAATGCTTACACTAGGAACCTGTACTTATACACTTGTGAGTGGACTGACAAAACCGCATCTTAATACCAGGTGTAAACACTGCCTTAGATGAACTTTTGATGAAGAATTATTTACTGAGGTAAAAGTTAGAAGAGAAATGCATCACAACAGATGCTTTCTCAGTCTTTTTGAATTTTATCTGAGTCACTCGCATCTGCATCACTCACATCGGTGAGGGTCTGGATGTTCTTGTTCCAAACAGTGTTATGCATTATCACTTCTCAGGAGGACAGACATAAGAGTATGAGAGAAAGTCAAGGTGAAGGATGGCAGGGTGCTGTGAGTTGATTCATAGGACAGTCACGGCAATGATTGTTAAAGCTGGCTATGGCTGTGTGTGTGTCATGGTCAAGAGACAAAGAAACTCACTAGTAGAGCATGAATGGTTTATGTTCCATGACAAGTCCTTCAGGAGGTGAGAAGGACATTGTGGTATTTCTCGCCTGAGCTTGTAAACGGCCCATAAAATGCATAATTAACCTCCACATGCTGTAAACAATGCTCATCTGGGAAACATGATGTTGTATGTTTGTCTCTGTGTGATAGGCTTAGATAATTTAAAAATAAATGTATGATTCTTTACCATTTTTTTTTGTCTGAACATGCTGCATTCTATACTAGAAGAATGTAGAAGCTTTTCAAAAAGCTTTTTCAAAAAAGTAAATCCAACTTTTTATCCCACAATTCTGACTTTTCACAATTCAGTTTTTTATTTACTTGAAATTACAAGTTTATATCTCACAATTCTGACCTTACATCTCGCAATTCTGAAAAAAAAAAAATTAAAATAATAATAATAGTATTATTGCACTTTATTTTTTATAATAAAGAAACAAATAAATAAAATGTGATAATACTATTATATTTTAAAATAAACAGTATTAAATAAAATACAATTATTTTATAGCACACTTAAAAATACCTTGCTAATATTCACATTTTCAATCTCTTTTTTATTTATATATTTTTTAATGTATTTTTTAAATAAATTGTTTTATATGGATTATCATCATTTTCAAATCTAAAATCAGCAAGCTTTTATTTTGGCGGGTTGCGGTGGGTTCCTGTGGTGAGAATATGAATTGAAAGACAACAGTCAACAATAAAGATCACATCAGAAATCACAAATCTGGAAACTAGGGAATATCTGTGGTAGCTTTTATGTCATAGGACAGAGCAAATGAAAACTGGTATTTCAGAGAGAATACACTAACAATTGCTTTTTATGACATGAACTCACACTCTTCATGCTGTGTACACAGAATGTGTATCACACAAGTCCATATTCACAAAAGGTATAAACAGCAGTTCTTATGGGAGAAGTGAGTCTCTAAATGGGAATGATACACATTATGTGAGGCAAAACACCAATTAAACACACACACACACACACACACACACACACACACACACACACACACACACACACACACACACACACACACACACACACACACACACAAGAGGAATATAATGATTACTATAGTACCACCATCATAACATCATAACTGCACCATCAAAGTAATTTTTCTTTCTGGCTGTGTATTGATTCCTTCCTGACAACAACGTAAAATAAATAAGAGACGTTTAATTGTAAGAATGAATGCAAGAACAAAGTTTTCATCTAGAAAATTGTTTGATAGATACTAAGACTTAATGTGCAGTCAGTTTGGTCATTGTCACAGAATAAACCCCCTGATAAAAGGGTCTTTATCATCCTTAAGAGGATTTTTCTACGATAATAACTGGCTCACTGTATATTATCCAGCTAATTACACAGCTACTTAGCAAATAAATAAATGGACATGAAATATTGATTTGGTTTGAAATGTTTTCATTATGCGAGATGAAAGAGACTGTGGAATGAGATGAAAGATATAAACAAGTAAAGTACAGTTTGTTTGTTATTATTATATGAAAAAATATGCAAAATTGCCTAAACTGACCAATCAAAATCAAGTATTAGGGAGCTAGGTAATACATTATGCTATTGTTCAACCACAACTGAGTGGGCACACAAATGCATTTCCCATTCCTCAAAAACTCATTACACTTAAAAGATTGCACCTTTTTAAAATCCCTAGTGAAAAAAATAGTATACTTAAGTACAATTTATCTGTATGTGCTTCAGTATAACTAAATATATTTGTGGCACACTATAAATTGGTATACTTAAAGTCTGCTAAATTGGAACAACTAATTTTGTACTAAATGCATTTTAGTTGTGCAAAAGCAGTGCTGAAGTTCAACTAAAATTATATTAAATACACTTGTTTGTGCTTAAGTGGAACTATTCCAAGTATACTTAAGTAAACTTTAAATATCCACTCTTATTTAATTTTTAAAATGCAGAATTCAATCAGCATAAACTTCAAATGTATTTTGGTGACATTACAATTGCAATTCAATTACACTGTAAGAGTGTTGAACATGCATTAATAGTAATAATGCATACTAATAACAAACTGAGGTCATACTATCCCTTACTTTTAGAGACTTTAAAATGCATTGCAATGGCATTCCAAGTAAACTTGAAGTGTGCTAATGGCACAATTATTGTGTGCTTTTAATGCAATAAATTAACCTTCATAAATAATGGCACAGCTTAAGTAATTGCCTTTTACTAACACCCCCAACATACCAGTCAACTCAATTATCCAGAGAACATCAGTGGAACATTGGACGCAGACATTTGAACATTGACTGAAGGAAACACCACAGACTGGATTCGAACCCGGGTCGCTGCCACACACGTGTACTTGCTTTATCAGGCGCACCACCAAAGCAGACATGCACTGGGAAAAACTGCGGTTACTTTGTAGTCTTTCTACACTGTTACCAATACTACTATAAGTAAGCTTTATAGCTTTATAGCTTTTTTTCATCAATGACAGCACAAATTATATGAAAAGTCTTAATATAGGCGCATTAAGCAGTGCGTGGAAATAAATGTGCCTGTATAGAGCACGAAAGTGAGTTAAACTTGAAGCTGTTGAAGTCAGCAGACATAACATGAAATATCATCTGCAGAATGTTTTGCTTCCCTTTTACCTGACATGATCTGTCATTGACGCTGCAGGAAACAATTGGATTAACCGGCATAACATTAGTTTTATTCTTGTACATGCACTAAAACACAGACAGTTCCGTTAGTTGGTGGAAGAATGTGAACGCATTGCTTATGTTTCAGTGCATGCAGAAGGAATAAAACCATCTGTAACATCTCTGCCCATTGTCTCTGCACGCTTCAACTCTCAATGCACTGGACAAAAATGTTAATGTTAAATGCAACTGATGTATAGTTTGTTAGGATAGGACAATATTTGGCTGAGAAGATACAACTATTTGAAAATCTGGAATCTGAGGGTGCAAAAAAAATACAAATATTGAGAAAATCACCTTTAAAGTTGTCCAAATGAAGTTCTTAGCAATGCATATTACTAATCAAAATTAAGTTTATATATATTCACGGTAGGAAATGTACAAAATATCTTCATGGAACATGATCTTTACTTAATATCCTAATGATTTTTGGCATAAAAGAAAAATCGATAATTTTGATCGTGCAGCTGATCGTAAGGCGTATAGAGCTGAAACTTGGTCAGATCGTAGTAGTATTGTATTTTCGCGGGAAACAGTATGTCAGTTAGCGTCTATGCTAACGTTAGCCAAATGTTATTTGAAGCATAAAGCCAAGTTTATACTTCTGTGTCGGACCTACGCCGTAGCCTCTACGCCGTAAGCTGTGCGTCGGTTTTCATTTATACTTCTGCGTCGTCGTCCGCGTCGACGTGCAGTACACATGCGAGTTTGAAGTGTTCACGGGCATGTTGCTTGTGAGCCCGCAGTACCACGGCAAAAGCTGAAGAAGAAGCGGCTCGTCGGAGAAGCATAGCCGTGACGGTGGCAAATAAATATCAAATCATTAAATCATTATTTAAAACTACAAAAAGGAGACAACAATGGAACAGGAGAAGATGGCATTCTTTCAATCTCCACAAGGACGTGTACCTCGGCAGATCAACATTGTTTGTCGCAGATAACAATAGTTATGTATAATGCTATGTAGTATAATAAATGATAAGACACTTGTTCTTTGCTTTGTTTTATTTTAAATAAGAAGGTGTAACATTAAACTATATTACAGTGCTCATAAACGCACACAAAACTCAAGTGCATACGGAGGGAGGGGTTCTAGCAGACCAATCACAGCGCTTGCGGTCCGCGTAGAATTGACGCGCTGTTAGATTTTTGGAGAGGTGCAAGTCAGGTATGGCGTAGGTTACGGCGCAGGTTTGACGCAAAAGTATAAATTGGGCTTAACTCTGGAACGGAATGAGATATCTTCACCAAACTCGGTACAAATGTGTATGAGCTCAATCTTTGGTCAAATAAAAAAAATTGCACAGCTCTGCCACTTGGGGGTGCTATAAGACTGAAAAAACATAAAAACAGTGATAACTAAGCAACCGTTGGTCCGATCGACTTGAAAATTGGTATGCAGCGTCTTGGTCCAAAGGGGCACGAGTATTTATGAGGTCATTTGCGTATCCCAAAAAACATGGCCGCCATCAGCCAATGAAATTTAAACACCTATTAAACAAGGTTAACGGAGGTTGATCGGAACGAAACTTGATGGGCCTGTTCGACTCATGGCCCTAAAGGTTTGTAAGAATTTTGAAAGAATTTATGCCTAATTTCATTCTAAACAAGCATGCAAAATTTTAAGAGAGATTGGGCAAAAAATAACACTATAATAGTTATAAAGGTTAAAACACAATGTTGTATGAGAAATTGCAATTTATAACCACTAGATGGCAGTGGAAGACCACTAATGGGCTTATTAAATTAACAATTAATCAAACCTGTCCTGGAGTACCCCCAGCCCTGCGAATTTTGTATGTCTCCCTAATCTTTCACACCTGATTCAACTCATCAGCTCATTAGTGGAGACTACAAGACCTGAAGTGGGTTTATCAAATGTGCATACAAAATGTGCAGAGACATACAAAATGTGCAGTGCTGGGGGTACTTCATGGAGAGGTTTGAGAACCACTGAAATAACTTAAACAGTACTGTTCCTAGGTTTGATGGATTCATGCTTAGATATTATAAAATCACTGTTATAACATTTGAAATCACATTTAGTCAAAGTTTACCATTTTGTTCATAGAGACATATCAGTTTTTACAATTATGCCAGATTATGATTACAGTAAAACCTGAAAATGACATAAACTCTTAAAAAGAGAAGACTTGCAATAAGTATTGTCACTTATAATTTATTTCAAATATATATCTCTGCAACAAAATGTGTGTGCATGTATGTGTGTGTGTGTGTGTGTAAATATGCCTATAGAGTATTAATATACTAGTTAAATCATTTAATGTCAGTGTGTGTGTGTGTGTGTGTGTGTGTGTGCGTGCGTTTTTGTGACAAATCAGGACATAGATTTGTATAATGACAAGGGTATGACAGGTATTACAAGGAGAAGGTGACTTTTCAGGACATTACCCCATGTCCCCACTTTTCAAAACGCTTATAAATCACACAGAATGGAGTGTATTGAAAATCTGAAATAGCACAAAGTTTCCTGTAAGGGGTAGGTTTAGGTGTAGGGTTGGTGTAGGGCAATAGCACATACAGTTTGTACAGTATAAAAACCATTACGCCTATGGGATGTCCCCACTTTTCACAAAAACGAACATGTGTGTTAGCCTATTGTCCATTTTTGATGTGTTTCACTGTCAGCTATACATCCAGGTTGGCCTAGACCCTAAAAGCATACCACCTTAGGCCTTAAAATGCTTGAATCCCGGTAATCGCTGCTTGCAGCTATATTTATAATTATAATTATTTGCAACTCAAAACATTTCTTTTTATCTAAATTATTTTTATACTCAACAAGTAGAACTTAAATACAGTGTGTTGTATTGTACATTTAATCATAACAGGTCAACAAAGGATTCAACTAAAATAAATTACTGAAGTATTACTTCAATATTTAACAAATTAAATTGCAAATCCCCCATTGTTACATTTGTGCTGTAGGCAAAAGTTGTGCTAGGAAACTCAACGTTTACAGCACCTGTTAGCAGAAACATACTGGATTTCAATTCATACCTCACATTTTCTTTGGTTTGCCTAAAAAGAAAGTCTTATCTTAAAAAAAAAAAAATTTAAAATTACACAGCATCATCTTAAAATAATTTCATCATTCTCAGATTTGACACACATGGTGAGACTTCTGCCTTTAGCTGTAATGAGTTTCTAGACTCTAAAGGTTTCTTCTGAAAAATGTACCAAACCTGCAACACAGATTCTCAATAGTGTGCACTCTACCGAGTTCAGATTTTTAGCAAAAGTACAGCAAAACTGATTGTTGGTGAATTTCAGAGCTCATGGTGAGGAGAGACGGACTTATCAAGCCCCCTTCACTGAACATACTGTAGCCTATATTTAGGCCGATGTTAATATCACATTATTAAAATACTTAAGATACTTTTAAAGGGTGAAAGAACAAACAAATATCAATATGCAGAATGTGATATTGTCTCTTGTGCCATAGTCTTAGGTGAGAACTCATACAGCGGCCTTGTTTACTTTAATGATATGACAACATGCAATACAAGCAATCCCCGCAGACATACATTATATGGCCTTCATACAGCTACAGGATCATGAGATGAGTTGCTTCGTTCATCCCTTATCGACACTAGTTGTTGGGCTGAGTGAGCATGCACGTCACTTGGTTTATGAAGTGCCGTCCTCTTTTCAAAGGTTTCTCCAGTTAGTTTATATGGGTATGTATGTGTGAAAATCACTTTTAACAAATTCAAACATGTTGTAGATGGAATTAAGAACCTAGCCAGTGTACTTAAAGATGAATATATGTACTTCATCCTTCCCCAAATGCTTTTGTAAAAAGTATAGTATTTTACAAATGAATTTGTAGTGCACTAAGTTTGTGCTTGATGAAAGCATGAAATAACTACATTTAGAATGTATTTTCAGTTAGTATAGACATGCCAATCTATTTTTAGTATACTTATTATGAAATAAGTATATTTTAAATACAATTAAGTATATTTATTTTTTCACTAGGGATGCCTGCATATCAGCTGATTTATCTTTCTGAAGAAAATACAAATATTCAGAAGTAAAGAACACAGTATAGAGCTATTCGGCTGTTTAAGAAAGTGACGTCTTTGGTCCTCGGACGTTTCCGGTTAATGTTCGAGCGCATTCAAAACAATGGCGGCAGGCGCTTGATACACAGTAGGATTGCGATAATTTATTTAATCCTGCTGTTTAAATTGTCAAAATTAAAATTGAGATCCTTGTTGCTCAGTGGTTGGGTGCTCCCTCTGGGCTGGAACTAACATTCATTTATAAATAATCGGAAATTAAAGGGTTAGATTTCCGAGAAACACGCCTGGATTGCAGCAGTGAAGCGAGAAGGCAGAATTGCAACTAGCAGCTCTGGGATATACAGCTCACATTTCCATCCAGGTAAGGAAATATTGTTTCCCCATTTGATTATTTGTATTTCTCTTCAAGTATGATGCAGCATTGTGTTTCCATCATTGTTTACATATGCGCCTAGCGTTTTGATTCTTTTTTTAGTGAAAAAGGCCAAGCTTTATTTCCGTTTTATTGCAAGCATTATGAGGGCTTCAGCTATCTTGTCAGCAGATAAATGCAGTGCGTAACACATTATAGAAATGTATACTGTAAACTTGAATGTTGTATAGTGTAACAGTTAACTGCAGTAGTTTAGAAAAGGTAACGGTAAAAAAAATATCACTTATTAAGCTTGTCTAATGTTAATTCCAACATGTACTGATGTATTAAACAATAATATAATTATTTTTAAATATTGTGCATTAAATTAAATAATTGTTTTTCTACTTTTGTCTTTAGGAAAGCCATCATCTGTAATGTCACTGAGTGCTACAGGGAGACAGGACAGTGCCAAACCACATGTGACCATATGAACACCCAGATGTGTTTGAGAACTTGAGGATGAAATGCAATGTAGTACTTAAAGCTTAGTACTGACTGCTTCTTTTGATATTGATCACATATTAATAAATTTGGTGGAAACAGTTGAAAGTGAGAGGATGTCTTTTGTTTATATGCAGTATTGGTCAAAGTCACACTATACATTACTATTAGTATTAGATTTATTACTATTAGACACATTACTATTTTTAATGTTTTTTAAGATGTCTCTTATTTTTAAGACGTCTCTTATGCTCACCAAGCCTCCATTTTATTTGATCAAAAATACAGACAAAAACTGGTTTTGTTTTAATATTCTTTATATTTATTTCTATGATGCAAAGCTGAATTTTCATCAGCTTTTACTCGTCTTGTCACATGATCCTTCGGAGATCATGTGACAAGATTTGATATTTGGTTATTGTCAGTGTTGGAAAAAATTGTGCTGCTTAATATTTTTCTGGAACCTGTGATGCTTTATGCAGAATTGATTGATTGAATCCTGGCAGGGATTTTCAAAATATAGAAATCTTTCCTAACAGTCCTTACTATCACTTTTTTAATCAATTTAAAATCCTTGCTGAATACATGTATTAATATTCTTTCAAAAAATAAATAAATAAAAAATACTGACCCCAAACTTTTAGTAGCATGTTGTTACAAAATATTTATATTTTAAATAAATGCTGTTGTTTTATTCTTCAAAGAATCCTAAAATTATCACAGGTTATAAAAAATATTAAGCAGCACAATTGTTTCCAACACCGATAATAAGCATATTAGAATGATTTCTGAAGGATCATGTGACACTGATAACTGGAGTAATTATGCTGTAAATTCAGATTTGATCACAGAAATAAATTATATTTTAAAGCACATTAAAATAGAAAACCATTATTTTAAATTGTAATAATATTTCAAAATATGACTCTTTTTGTCTGTATTTTTGATCAATTAAATGCAGGCTTGATGAGCATTGGAGACTTCTTTCAAAAAGTCTGTTTTGTTTTGTTTTTCTCGTCTGGTCGACGCTACAGAGCTCTGAGCACCAGAACGGCCAGCACAGGAACAGTTTCTTCCCTCAGGCAGTCAATCTCATGAACACCTGACAATAATTGTGGAACACACACTATTTATACACTTATACACTTATTTATCTAACACACATACTTAGTCTACATTTCAACTGCACATAATATACCTGTACATATAACTGCCTATTGTTATATACCTGTACATGCAATTGTCAATTTGTATATTGTAATTCCTTATTTACTTGTTCTATTGTTTAATTCTTTTTATTATCTGTGTTTTTTGTCCTGTCGCTGTCATTCTGTTGCACTGTGGAAGCTTCTGTCACAAAAAAAAAAACAAATTCCTCGTATGTGTAAACATACCTGGCAATAAAGCTCATTCTGATTCGGAAAAACATTAAAAATAGTAATAGTGCCCACACTTTTGACCAGTACTACTGTATGTGTATGTGTTTACAGTAAATGTGCATAAACACATTTATACCCACATATATACTGTATTTAGTGTGTGTGCATTTATTAATCTGCATGTAGGCTATACTTTTATCTTTTAAAAAAACGAATAAAGGTGTGTGCAAAACACGGTAGCCAGCACTGAATTGCATTCATCTTATTTGTGACAACATGATGGCCGATAGAGCATTCAAATTATTTCTCGCACTGTTCCACGGCAACAAACTTAACCAACCTAAGCACACACTTTAAAACGAATAAAATCAGTAATAATGGCATGTAGTGATTAGTTTATTAGCATTCATATAGCGTTGTAATATACATGCATGTTCTGTAAAACTGCAGTGAAACTATATGTATTGTGAAAAGCGCTATACAAATAAATATGGAGAAGAATATTTGCATAGATATACAGACTGACCCAGCAATGCAAGTGAAATGTCAACTAATCAGCGTCTTGGCGACAAACCATGATAAGTACGTAAGTGACACTGTTTGTCTAGCTTCAGTTTAACCAAACATAAGACTGATGTCATCCATTGTACGAACAAATGATCCCAAACTTTCCGCTATGGAGTTAATTGTAAGCATCCAGACTGCGATACATTTACCGCCATCTTTCGCATACACGCACAGGCAGCATCAGTCAGAGCTGCTTTGAGCTGTCCGGAAGACTACTTTTAATGCTCCTTGTAGGTTTGCGCCTCAGAAATATTTAGGGTATTCCAATCACCGTTTATTTAATTATTTATTAAATAACTTAAATATTACGTTTTCGCTAGACTTAAATAGTATGCGCTTGTTTTGACAGATCTGAGATTTAAAAATGGCGCTACCGGAAATGCTTCAGGGCCAGACATGCGCAGTAGAGTTCCAACGCCTTTGTTATTGTTTACGTCTTTGAAATGGTCTATATTAGAATCAATACAATCCACTTTTAGGAGTAATTAATGATAACTGACTTTTATCATCCTTTTACTGTACATGAATATGACACGCAAGGATGTTTGGTAATGGTTGAACTTCACAGCCTCCAGGCTGGTTTACTTAATGACATCTCCCCTGGGTTCATCCTGATTAATGTTTACTGAGGCTGATTTAATAACTCAAACCTTAATCAACCAATTAACCAATAATACACACATGCAGTCTCACTGCATTCAAAGCAGCTAGATTAAAAAATAAATAAAAATCATGTTATAACTACAACCCAATCATTTATACATTTTTATATGTTTTTATGAGTCATTAAATCTTTCATTCAACTGATTCTTTCAAATACCCTGATTAATTCAGCAATAAAACACAAATGTAGCCATTGCTGAGACACAATTCTTATTTTGCTTTGTTTTTTTCCCAATAAAATTAACCTTTCCAGAAAACCACATTTTTACATAATGATTCTTCTTTGTGCTCTAACATTTTAATTTCAAGAACACAAAAGTGCATAAAAGCCAAAGTCATGAAATTTGATTTGACTGCTTCTATGATTTGCTTATTAATTCAGTAAGTTAATCTTTATTTCAACAATGGGATTTTAACTTAAGTTCATTTCCTGATTCTGGGAAGAAAAAACGCTTGGCACTGTAACATCTCTTTGTAGACTACAATATAATTATTTTATAATAATTGATTATGTGCATAGCAAAGGCATCCGTTATCCATTGCCTGTAAGCATGCAAGCCAGAACAAAAGCATACACCTATGAATAGGCACTTTCTGAACACAAATTGATAGAATGGTTACCACAGTGACCCTTCTATCTTAGGTGACAATAGCACCCAGGCATAGGTCTATAGTGGGTCGTTGTAAACATCCACGATGCCTTTCTTCAGAATGGTACACAATAACTCTGGCCGATAAGAGAGTGTAATTTCCGTCTCATTCCAGCACAGTTTTAACAGAAAACCCTGTTTACTTTCCAAGCACAGACAGAAAATGAAGCTCTTTTGTCACCATAAAAACAAGGTGTCTCACAAAAACAGGACACACTCTGTTTTTATTCAATAACATCTGAAGGACCAAGTTGCTTTGCTCCTAAAGTAGCATAATTGTGGTCTGTTTCCTCAAGCCTTTCTGTAAACTGGCAGAACACAGACTAAAAGCTCATACAGAACATTTACTCCATATGAAGGACTAATTGGGTAATAGCTTCACAATATATCATTTCTATCCTATTGCCAACTGCTAAATGACTATGCTGAATTACACAGCCTTGCACTTCAGCAAACTTACAAAAGTTCAAAAGTTTAAGGTCGGTAAAACTTTTTAAATGTTCTTAAAAGTCTATTTATGAGAGGAAAAAAGCATAATATTGTAATATAATTTAAAATAAAATGTTCTATTTTATTTTAGCAAAGCTGAATTTTTAGAAACCATTACACCATTATATAGTGTCACATGATCCTTCAGAAAAAGGTGCTGATTTGGTGCTCGGGAACCTTTTCTAATTGTTTTTTTTTTTTAAAGTTGTGCTGCTGAAACGGAGATACTTTTTAAAACTTTTTGTTGTTTTAACTTTTTATTTGAAATAGAAATTATATTTCTTGTTACTTTTGATCAATTACATGCATCCGTGCTGAGAAAAGTTTAAATTTATTTAAAAAAAAAAAAAGAAATAAAGTACTCACCCCAAACTTTTGAATGGTAGTGTAAACTAATATATATTTTTAAATATATAATGCTTGTATAAGTTGTTTAATGTGTTACCAGATTGACTGTACTGTGTAATTAGTCAAGTCTGTGTGATAACACTAGCATATAGCATGACAAAAAAGATCATTCATAACAAACTGTGCATTAACTTTAAGAACATTTTTAATATGTTATTAATTTTATATACAGAGTAATATATAAAGGATGACTGGATGGCAAAAAAATGTCTGGTCACTATAATTTAATGCTTAAAATGTTGCATACAAATCCAGTGAAAAGCCAAAGCCTTCAAAAAGAAACAAGGTCAAGGATGGGCTTTAGGGAATCAACCAAAAGAAACCCAAAGCAATACTTTTGTGTGTACAAATAACATTGCAGAGCATCAATTTGTTGTTTCAAAGTCACATCTCAGGATCAGCGACAACATTAGGACCAGACAAAAGACTGTTTGTAATCTAGGCATGTCATCTCAGACTGAGCAGCTGAGTGCTAATTAGCACCGTGTGACATTGTCATCAAAAGTGAAGGAGAGACCAACATCAGTGTGAAGATCTATGATAAACTCACTTTGATGGATCAGTAAGATGATGATCTTAGTCAATCAAAGCGGAACATAAGCAAAACCAAGACTCTCTAGACACTCAGTTGGGATGGGTGGAAAAGATGAAGGTCTAGCAAAGTACTATGAGTGCAAAGGATTCTTCGAGTTACATTAAAGCTCGTAAAAACTCCCTTTATGTGCACAGTACATTGTAAATACAGTAGATCAATGGTCACAGACGAGGAGACTTCTTCCATTTTAACAGGTCCAGTTGGGGACGTTATGTAACTCTGCCGAGCAGAGCAGAATATAAGGGACCGTCTGATCTATCTCTGCACTCATACGCCCGCTTTATAAATGGGCCAAATCCTCTCAGTCCAGGATCGTGACCAAGTTTACAGTTGACAGAGAAAATGAGGCAAGGAAAAAAGGGAAACCAATTGGGAAGGGAGGGATGAGGAGTGACAGACGAGAAGAAGTAACGAAGGAGCTAAGAGCAATGGCATTCTCTCTTTTTTTCACTTCACTTACTCCCCTAGATAGTGTGTGAAAAGGATGGATGGGCTGCCAAGCAAAGTGTAGACACAAGAGTAAATCACACTCAGTTGACATCTCACACTGCGGAGTGTGACAATTTAGCGGTCATCATCACATCCTCACTTCACATTAGCCCTCATCATCAGCGCACTCTGACACCTCTCATCCACTGCTGTTCACAGCTCTCAATGTCTGTGTTCATGTCTGTGTCAGTGACGAACAAAATTCTGAATTTAAGAACTGGCTGCCATTCCACTGATTCTTGAGTGCTAGAACAAAATAGTCTAAAGACTAAAGAAAAATAAACATACATGTATAACAAACAAACCAACGAATAATTGAAAGCAAAATATGATAAAAAATAAATAAATACATAAAATAATTTCATTTGATAATATGAAATAAATAAAATATAATAAATGATGCAGAACTGTGATAAGTAATATGGTAATATTAAATAAATAAACAAATAATAAAAAGCTAAATATAATTACTAAAACTAGAAAAACAACATATTAAAAATGAATAAAATAAAAGAAATAAAAAATATATATATAAAAGAGTAAATATATTAAATAAAGTAGAAAAATAATATAATATAGTAATATAATCATATAATAATTTCAAGTAGTAATATAAAAATAAAACAAAATGTGATAAAATAATAAACCTGCAATATAATCATAAATATCATAATTAAAAGCAGAAATGTGATAATGAAAGAAAACGTTAATTAAAATGTATGAAAGTTTATTTATAAACATCTTATTTTAGACCGTATCTGTTCCTCATTTCATACATTCATATTGAGGTATATTATAAAACCACTCTTACATTATAGTTAAACTGTATGAATTTATTTGAAATTCATTCCGTTTTAATTCCATCTATATCTCAAACTCAAAATCTAAATTACAATCCTGTTTGTAATTTAATTTTAAAGCTACTGGCATTTGAAAGTAATTCACAAATCAGTTCTGAATGGCTCACAGCCGTGGTGTGTGTTATCCTTCCTTCCATTACTTGCCAGTCCTCCTTCATCACTCCCTCCCTCTAAACTGCAAAGGCAAAACAGCTCCGAGTGCAATTACTCCTCAAAAGACCAGCCTCTCATTTCACAAAGTGCTAAATCTTACCTCCGAGCCACTGGCGCTTCTCTCTACAGTGTGTTGTGCACAAACTGGTACCATTTTAGTCTTAAGGGACTCACAAGCTCCCCTGTGTGAGCGTGGAGGTGTGAAAGAGAGAGATATAGTCATACTGTTAAATACATCTATAGTGCTCAGTTTATCACCTCACATTTCAAGGGACCACACATACACACACACACTCGAGTGACATTAAAGCTAGTGACATAAAATCCTATATGCATTAGTAAATGCTCTGCTCTTGTAAAGCAAACACAGCTTCATGCATTTCGTCCCCTCATCTCATATATTCCTCTTCATTATAGTACTGTGTATTCATGATGAGGATTTAAAGACTGTGTGTAAGTAGCAGAAGAGGGAGGCTGATGATTTACTCTGGTGTAAATGGTGAGCTAGTCATCAAGCAGTAGTTTCATGCTGATTAGATGGCAGATCACAATCTGGCCATTATGGCCAATTACACTATAGTGTGGTCAAAACAGCTAAAGGTAAACTCACATTGCATGCTCTGAGCATGCAAAATTACTGACAATGCCACAAATTATGGCGATGTCTTTTCTTATTGCAATAATAAAAAACAATAATAATAATAACGACACTGCAAGGACAATCATCTGTCCTTCCTATCTGCCTGTAGCATCTTACAAAATGGACATTGTAGTTTATTGCTCTGGCTTAATTTGTAGTCTTCATGTCTCCTGCAGCAAGGCAATGGCATGTTCACGTAGGTGATCACAGACCCTGATCAGTAGAAAGGTCTCTTTACTGTCCCAAGTCATTGTAACTGTAACCATAATTGTGTACCACCTGTAAACAGCAAGTGTCTTAAGTTCACCCAAAAATGAAAATTCTGTCATCATTTACTCACCCCCATGTCGTTCCAACCCTGTATTAGTTTGTTTATTATGTTGAACACAAAAGAAGATATTTTGAAGAACTTTGAAGAACCAAACAGTTGTTGGTCCCCATTGACTTCCATAGTATGGAAAAAAAATACTATGGAAGTCAATGGGGAGCATCAACTGTTTTATATATCTTCTTATATGTTCAACATAAGAAAGAAACTCACACAGGTTTGAAACGAGGGTGAGTGAATGATGACAAAAATGTCATTTTTGGGTGAACTATCCCTTTAAGGACTGTTCCACAGGTGAACTGTTTAAACATTTTACTATAAAGATCTATAAAGGTTATTTGTATTTTACAAAATTATCTCTAAAATACAGTATCCTAGAAAAGGTACTGTACGATTCTTTTTCCCCGTTTTCAACAGATATCTGGACATAATTCTGAATTAACTTACAATGATGTTGTTATAATTCTAATTAAAAAATATATATAAATAATGGTAAATTTCATATACACGAAAGTAAAAGGAGTAATTCTAAAACATTCTTTAAGGTCTTTATGGTTGACTTTCTTATGTTTTCTGAGTCTTTTGTGTATGGATAACAAAAAAAAAAATCTAGATAATTATCTAAAGATAATTGCAAAGAAAAACTCTGAGCTGCAGTCTTGTTTCATGTAGATGCCACTCACAGAGAACAATTTTGAGTCAAAGAAAAACTGAGCATAACTAAAAACATTTATATTCACTATAGTAATGTCAATGACCTTTTACGATTCTATTGTTCCCCATGACTTTTGCATGACCTTTTAAAATTCCCATGACCTTTCCAGTCCTGTAACTTTTGAAATTCTCTTACATTTCCAGGTTTTCCAGGAACTCTAATGCTTTGTATTGAAGCCGTGGTGTTTACATCCTCTACTGGCCATACATCTTTTCACTACACATATTTCAAGGTCAGGGTTGACCAAATTTATCAAATTAAAAAGCAGCAAAAGACTTCACATGTACTTTGATTTCAATTCTCCTATGCTTGTATGCACATGAATGGAAGAGAATAAAGCACAACTAGTGTAACCTCACCTTTAGCTCAACTTCTCAGTCACCACAGTCACAGTCCACCGACAGCACGTCTTTATTCTATAAGTGTTTGTCGCGCAGTTACCTCCTGACTTCAAGGTTGAGTAAGTCACAGCTAACAGAGCAGAGGACACAAGCACAGACATATCCGCGTCTTGTGACAACAACAGTGACCCCAATACCCTTCATCTACCATATGTCACAATACTCTCTCAAAGAGAAGAGTCAGAGGAAATTTTGCAACTCTGACTTTAAATAGAGTACCCTTTGATATGACTTCTGATTCTAAATTGTGAATTTAATTAGATTTTCGGATATACTCTTTCTAAAGGTGAAGGCAAACAGTCTGCGCTTTGCCTCAAGGGTCATCTTTTATTTCAACATCAGTACGGTCAGAAACAGCTTGTTATGAAGAAAAAAAAAAAGCTTTTCTTAACTGTAATATCTGCAGTGTGATGTTGGATATCTTAATCAAGGTCTGCCGTTTCCTTCTGATTTCCCTGGACCAGCTAATCCTGTCTATTGCAACAATGCAAGGGAGGAAAGAAGGTGAAAGCCCCCACCAATTAAAGAAGCCTCCTGTGAGATGCATCAATGCGATTCAGCCTCTAAAATATGATTCAGCAGATTTACAGCTTCATCTCGACATCCCCTTAACGAGGAGTTCACCCAATCAATCTCTGATCAATACCAATCTCCAGCAAGGGCCATAAGGAAGAATCCACCAGCATCCCCATGGAGCTTTGCTTCTGGATAATAAAGCATACAAACAGAGAGAGAGAGAGAGGATGGGATAGTGCAGTCTTATGCCCTTCACATGAGACGGTAATACAGATGGACATTATGGCATTATAACACCTTCAGACTTATGGACGGATGCTGGTGCTGAGATTACGCTTTGAGAAGGACGCCCAATCGAGTTTATGAGCGACTATCAGCTTTTCCACAAACCATGTCCACATTTAATTTAGAGGAAATTACAGTTCAAATTTAATTTACTGGAAATTACACAATGTCATTATATTGCTGAAGCAGGAAAAGTGCGTTCTGTTAAACAAGTTCACATGTACACATGAAAGTCATGCTCTTCATTTACATTTAAAAGTCCAGATTCAATGACTGGCATACTTGATAACCAAATACTAACTAGACTGACTAGCATGGTCAAGAAAAGTCAAAACGATGACTTTAAAAATAGTGCATCAATCTAAAAATAAAAATTCCATGTATCAACTACAAAATGTGTGTGTGTGATATATACAGTTTATATATATATATATATATATATATATATATATATATAATTAATATTGTTTATTCAACAGTCTTTTAATGTCTTTACCTTTTTTATTGAATCAATAATAAATGCACATTTATTTCTTATTTTTATAAGTGTATTATTATTATTCATAGTGTAATATCTTATTTTGTGAATATTACATTATAGTACAAATTGTCAAGTTACATCATATTCTAGTCTTCATCATGTATTTGTGATTATTATTATTTTTTATCCCAAATCGAATTTACAAATGAAATTTTAGAAAACATTTTGCTTGGAAAGAAGTAAAGGTGAATTTGTAAAGTGACGTTGTGAATATGTGTTCTCTACTTCACCAAATAACAAAGTCGCTCTATGCCATCAAAACTTCTGGTCCAGTAACACAACAAGCACTGTTTGGAAATGTTTTGTAGGTCAGTCTCATCCAAAGGCAAAGCTTTTATTTCACTCTTCCCTGGGCTGAGTGAGCAGGCCTGTTTTAACCATCTTGTTAGAGGCCAGTTGGTACCAATGGCATCAAAAACTATGTTTCAGAAGCAAGACAGGCCAGCAACAAAGAATAAAAGTCGTAAGCACAACCTTCAGGCATAGTTTCTTATTACAGAAAGCAGAAAAGGCATAAACAACCAAACACTCCAAAACTTCTGTTGCATCGGTATGCAAAATATTGCACATTATAAAGTTAATGTTTTGTCTGAGCAGACCAAAGTGAGGCGTGTAAGGTCGACAGCAGGGGATGTCTCCACAGGCTTCTGGAAACGAGGCCAGCGAAATTCTCACAACATCACAGCATCTCTATACGCCAGAGCTTAGCCTGAGTCTACGAGAACAGGAGGAATCATTTTCTATCTGAGAGCTGTCTCAAACCAAAAAATAAAAAAAAACTTCCAGAAAGTCCCAGAATCCTGAGAAATAAATGTTAATATCTGGAAGTCAAGATGCTAAATGAAGTATAAAGGTGGGTATAAACCAATGTAGGTCAGACCTACTGTGAGACATTGTGCACTATGAAACAAACAAAGGCACAGGATAAAAACAAAAATCACCACCCAAGTGCTGAGCTGGTTTCTTTCTTTAAATATGTGCTAAACAAAGGAAGATTCAGATCTAAATATGAATACGGACTGAGTTTCAAACTGCCACCTTATATGGATCCTGTAAAGTGCATCGTAGTGCATTAAAGGGATCATTTTCAGGATATTTTGAGATTTTTTTTTCATATGGAATGGAAGTAAATGGGTTCTAATATTGTTTCTTTCCCAACGTTCTTCAGAATATCTTTCACAGAAGAAAGAAAGTCACACAGGTTTGGATCCACAAACATTTATTAAGCAAGTGAACAGAGCATATGGCTGACTAACAGATTTACTTGCCATTAGCATGAACTGCTAACGAGTATAAATAGGCTGGTAAATGCATATGCAAATGTAACACGAGCCGTATCTACAAGACTCGAGGCAATTACAACACACTGAAAGGCACATATGCACACAATTCCCACTCTCACACACATACTTGTAAATGCATGCAGCTCACACTTTTTACAATCCTTCTTGCTTTTAAACTAGCCATCCTTGCAGTGCAGTCTTTAAAGAAAAGGGAGAAAGAGACGAGTGTAGAGCTGGTGCCGTTTGACTGCTTGTTGACTCTTGAGAGAGGCTTTCTCTTCAACAGCTCCTCGGCTGAGAGCAGAATTGGCCTGATTGCAGCAGATGTTGGCACTTGAGTGGCGGCAGGCTAGAGGTAATTAGTGCCCAGTGCTAGCTCTGTCTGACTCCTTCTTATCCGCTCTGTCTCTTTCTTTCTGCAGTGACCAGCATCATCAGATCATACAGTGCTGCACTGAATATTGCAGGGATAATAAGATCACCCCAACTGCTAATCAGCAGAATCAAAACACGATCTGTAGATTTTTTTTTCCCGACTTGCAACTACTTTTATCTAGCATTTGCATTTAATTATTTAGCAGACACTTAGGCTACAGGGTTAAGTCATGGGTTTGATTCCCAGGAAACACATGACCTTACAACCCTAGTAAAAAGGTTATATATTTAAAATACATTTATTTCATACTAAGTATAGTTCAAATCTATTAACATATTAATTCAAGACTTACTGATGTAAAAATTGTAATTAAACTTTATTTGGAGTACTATTTGTGCACTATGCACATTTCTTAATATCAAGTCTAAAATGTGTTTTAATGTCATTTTTGATGAGAATTGTACAATCTTTGAATAATATCGGTCTTTAAATGCAAGATAATTAAAGTGTACCTGAAGTATACTTGCAATAGTTCCACTTTAGCACAATCAAATATACTAAGTATATCTTTAATCGTACTTTAGCAATACTTCTGCACAATTAAAAAGTGTATTAAGTACAAAATCAGCTGTTCCAATTTAGCAAACTTTAAGTACAATTGCAGGGCATTTTATTAAATACATCAATATGAAAATGCATTTGTAGTATACTTGGCATGAAATAAATGTATGTCAAATACATTTAAGTATATTTATTTTTAACTAGGGAATATATATGCTTGATTTACTGTAAATCACTGGGAGAAAAAGAGGCCATCAAATCCATACAGTAAATGTATAATCACATTTCAGCACTCAACAATATTAGCAGTACCAGAGTTTCAGAGATACAGAGAACTAAACCGGAGTAGTTCAATAAACAAGAAGTTAATGTTGAGTACTGTATAAATAATTTCATTTGAGTAAATGATTCAATGACTCCCACATAAAGTGAATCATTTTTTTATTTATTTTTTTGCTCAATGAATCAGTGTATTTAAATTAATGTTCGAGTAAAAGATTCAATTAATCACTCACAAAGTCAGCCACTTGTTTCATTACTAAATTAATTAGTGTTGTGAATGAATCATTGAACAATCCTTTTTTTCCCTCCTGAATGAATTAGGGTTTTTCAACGCATGGATTCACTGACTTATACAGTTGCTTGTTCTGTTGAACTGCTTGAGTGAATGATTTGAATGACTCACTCACTCAAAGCCTGTCACTTCTTTCATTATTGAATCAATTAGTATTTTAAATCAACGTTCTTATTAAAGCAAATGGGTTTAATGAATAATTCACTGACTAACTCATATAATCGCGTGTTCTTTTACTGAAATCATCAGTGTGTTTGAATCATTCCCTCGATGACAGTCAGCCACTTGTCTTTTACTGAATAAATGATGGTGATGTAAACGTTATACTCCTTCATGAAGACAATCACTGGTTTTATTCCTGAATGAATCAGAGTTTTTGAAAGAACTGGTTGAACAAATTCTTCACCGACTCACTCATAACACAAGTTACTTGTTGCCACCTAACCTAATGTAACCTGCACAAAGGCTCACTAAAAACTCATCCACTAATGCACAGATTGATAGTCTGCTCGAAACAAACACAGATAAGTGGATCGTTTACAATATATGATTGCATAAGCACATCTCTAATTCATATGTTCTGCTTAAAATGCACAGCTAGACAAAATAAATAAAGTGAGAGGCGTACACAGACACAACAATACAGGCTTTTATTGTGTTTTATGCAATGAACTGTCATTTAGCTTGCTAAATGTTTGTCTCTGTCACTCTCTCCTGCTGTTTTGTCTCTCTCAGGACTTGTGCGTGCCAATTGCTTGTCTTGGTCACTGCCTGGCTGTCTCAGCCGACTGAGTGAGATAGAGTGGGTGGGAATAAACCACAGCCCAGACATCCAGGACAAAAGAAAAAAAACTGGTGGCCAGACAACCTCCCTGCTCTGCCATCGACTCTCATCTTCTCCTTGAACCAGCCGGCGAGACACCCAACACAGGTCTCCCAAAGTGATTACACACACAGACATATCTCATCTCCACCATCAGTATGCAAGGCTGGTGCGCAGTCTGGCTGAGAGATGCGATTTGCTCCAGCGATCAGGGATGCGCCGTTGTGAGGACATCTGTCCCACTCAATCGGCTTTGAGGACCCTCTCCAGTCTGTTTTGTGAGCACAGTTTGTCCATGTGGAGGGGACTATAAGCACCCTCTCTCAAACTTATCTGCTCCCTGCTATGGTCCACCTGGCTGTGGAGGATTGCGTCAGTTAGCGCTAACTTAATAGAGGAACAGAGGAAGGACTGTTGGGTGAAATGCATGGCCGGAAGGTGGAGAGGGTTCATTAGACAATGCTCCAAGCATCTGCCTGCCTGGGAAGACAGAAAGGCCTGGGTTGAGCAAGGGTTAATTAATGATCAAGATGACCAAGACTTTCCCATGTGGGATTACTAAGCTCTGGGGATGGGCTGGAGGGGAAGGAAGAGAGAACGGCATGTTTCATGCTTTCTTTCACTCGTTTACTCTGCTGCTGTTCTTGTCTTGTGAGCCAAAATGACTGAATTTGCTGCACTTTTCTAAAAAAAAATTGCTGTGGTATTTGCAGCATTTTTGTGTGTGGATTGGCCATAATAATTTTGATAATAATAATAGTTTTTTAATAAGTTGCAGTAATTTGAGTAATAATTTGTAATAAGAATTTTAAATACTTTTCAATAATAATTTTAATAATTTTTTTGTGCGTGTTGGAAAAAAGACAAAAATGCAAACTGCTGTAAATAATGCAGCAATTAGTTGAAATAGTATTTATTAGCGTGAAGATCTTCCAGCTAGGGCTGGGTAAAAATATCTTCCTTTAAATAATGAAGTAACAATATTAAACTTTCACTAACAAAAGTCAGAATAAAAAAATAAAAAAATAAATAAAAACTGGCAGAAGATTTAGCAGTCTGTATGTGATTGCAAGCGATAAAATAAATAAATAAATAAAATAAAATAATAGCCACTCGTTTAGTGCAATTTAAGAGCAAATTACTGAGTAAATCAAATGATTAGTGTTGCCTGATCCCCAAAATGACAGAAATATACTCAAATGCATCAGAATTAAACTGAATCGAATTGGGAAATGATGTCTTAATATAAGACCCAGAAGACTGAATATTGTGTAAACTGGCAGGTTAGTAATTGAAAACTCTCCTGCCTGCTTTTCATTTGAAACTGAAATAAAATTTAAAGCTTTTCAAATAACTGAACAAAAGGAACAATAACTGACCTTTATGTAATCCATTAACACAATGTGACAATAACATCTGATTGTGTGAATTTTCTATCACAAGTGTCAGTTCTCTATAAACGTTCCCACATGCAAATGGAATTTATTGCATTATCATGACTAGCATAGACCATTTGCATTTAAGGGATGATTTACTCAACAGAAACTGTATAGAATCAGCTAATTAAACTGAAAAATTAACAATGACAAGTGAACTGTGCACATGTTCTCATTCTCTCCTGCATTCATGGGTGACAAACAGACATTCAGACTGTATTTCAAAGCTACTGTTAAGACAGACCTATTGACCTTGAAGAGCAAACAATTAAGAACAGATCAATAAAGGTCCCCTTCAGAGCAAGTATGTGGATCCAACAAAAACAAGTCCCACTGCACTACTGCCCTTCCTTTTAATAGCTCACCCAATAAAGCCTCTGCTGTAGATACAGTTCGCCTCTTTATTGAACAAATCTCTGACATGCCTTTGTCTATACTGTAAGTGCTAGTATTTCCCATAAGCCTGTTTTACTGGACGGTATCGGTACCTTCATATCACCCCCTCACCCACGACAGTATATCTGACCCAGTTCCTCATTCTTATTAAAAACACCTTTCTTTCCCTGTAACATTTTGGAAACTGCCCATCCAGTGTATGTGTGTGTGGCAGATGGTTGTGTTAGGATAAGTCTTTTGGGACGATGAGTTCTTGCTGCTTGAGATCACAGCTGTTTGTTCTTCCAGCTCCTCATAAGAAATGGACAGACTCTCTCTCTTTCACAGATGCTTTCTACATCCTTCTTTCATTAGCAACAACGTGGGAACATGTATCTAACTTACACTCACTAAACAGTGGATAATCCATGTAATTTATTTGTGAAGAGCAGAACTGGATTACATTTCTCACAAAGCAAGCATGGCAGTTTGAGCAGGTCTGGGTCTGCAAATCGATACGTCACATGTTAGCATGCGTTAACGCAGACTCTCAGTGCATTAGTGCAGATAAAAATATCTTTATGCACTTATTGGCAAATTGTTTTAACATGGAGTGAATTATCTTTATTTATTCATGACTGATAAAGAAAATAGAAAATCTCCAATAAAACCAGGCCATGTTGTTCAAGTTATCTATATATCTTAGCTACAACCATTTTTCCAGGTGAGCATGAATTAATTAATTATACTGAAAATCCTGCCAACATTTTGCTGGCACACAGATGTGGCAGAAATTCTTTTATTTTTTGACAAGTACAGAATGTTATTTCTGCATGCAATTTGATGGAACAGCCAAGTTTACTTATAAGAAGACATTAGCAAATACTTCACATGGCTCAACAATGTTCTTTGTTTGTTTGTTTCTTTCTTTCTTTTGCCAGCCAGTGCTTCCTGCCATTTTCACTGGCAAAATAACAAAATAATGAATAATTTTATATTTCTAGAAACACATTTTCATATTGACTAGAAATAGTTTTGTGTTTATAATTTTATTTAGCAAAGATGCATTTATAATGCTAACATTTTTTCATTTTTTCAAGAATAAATGTTTATAGAGCACCAAAAAAACATATTGAAGGATTTCTGAAGACTGGAGTTATGGTTGCTAAAAATGCTACTTTGCAATTACAGGAATAAATTACATTAAAACAATATTTTATATATATAAATAATAATTATAATGAATGGTAACACTTTATTTTAGGGTCTCTTAACTTGTTGCTAATTAGCATGCATATTAATAGAATATTAGCCATTTATTAGTAGTAATTAAGCACATATTAATGCCTTATTCTACATGACCTTATTCTACATCCCTAATCCTACCCAATACCTAAACTTAACAACTACCTTACTAACTATTAATAAGCAGCAAATTAGGAGTTTATTGAGGGAAAAGTCGTAGTTAATAGTTAATAAGTGTTCCCTATTCTAAAGTGTTACCGAATGAATTAATAATATATAATCTATAATAATTATAATAGCATTTTAACAATGCTACTGTTTTACAGTATTTTTGATTAAATAAATGCAGCCTCTTACAATACCCAAAGTCTGTGATATTACTGTACATTATTTATTTTATTTTTTGGAATAACTACATTGCATTATATGACTATAAACACCCTTTTGATTATGAAAAAATGGCTTACAAGGTAATTTTTTTTATTGGTGTATAGTCCACTACAAAACGAGTTTAATCTGAAGGTTTTTTAAGTTCAAACAACAAAAAAGTTCACAAGGCATTAAAAAAACAGATATACAAGATCAATGAATGTAACATTTTCTGTGGCAATACAGCACTGGTCTGAAAGGGTAGGTGTCTTATCCATCAACTATCTGGAAACTCTTTCACACTGGCTCCAGGGCATCCTTATTTTTGAGCCCTGCTTTACTTTTATTTCTCTAGTGATGAGCTTTTGAGCAGCCAGTCTGACTCCTGCCTCATTAAATCACCTATTGATCTTCTCAGAGGTCAAAAACCAGCCTGAAATAGCCACAAAACAGGCCCCTGTCACCACCCACCATCTCTTAGCGCCAAATGTCACCGTAGACTAGAGGCATGATGGGCCATAGTTATCATAACAAATATCCAAACAACCATCAGAGAAGGGAAACTTACCCGTTCCATGTTAGTTAGACTATTGACCCTGGTGGGTTCATCAGGCCCTTCCTCAAATTAAAATCTGCTGATTGCTTGTTTCATTTTCACAAGGTCATTGTTGTAAGTGAACTATGGGGAGCTTGTGAGTGGAAGATCTATGTGAGCTCATCATGGGGATGGCAGAGAGAGGCCATCTCATCACGGCATATGCCGCGCCAATGACACACTGATTGATTTGTAAAACGAAGGAGGTGGAGACTCATGAGCTTAGTGGGGTGGAAGGTCTCTCGGGGCTCATTTAGCACTTAAAAGCATAATTAGAAAGAAAGAGTCAGGGGGTTGGGCATGTGCTGCTGCTTGTGCTTTCAAAAACTATGCTTCTGCTCTGTGCACTCGTGCTATCACAATGTGAGTCTCTCTCCTTTTCAGTGAATAGCAACATGCAACTTTCAGATTTTTTAAGTGATCCTTTCTGCAGGTTACATTAGCTATGTTTCCATTCACCTATTTTTGTGCGCATTTTGGAATATCGCATGAAAAAATAAAATAAAATAAAAAACTGGATGGAAATGCCAAAATGCGCATAAATTCTAAAAATGCACATAAAAAACTTGCACATTTAAGTAGGATAAACTTTTTATCTGATAAGAAAAAATGCACATAAACTAAGATGGAAACACATTTACCGAATAAATTCCTCCATGCGCATCGATAAAGTCATGTGACTTTGCGCTATAACTTGAAACATAGCTATTGTTACACTGGTAGGTGGCATCAAGTGACTGTGTTTATGAGTGAGTCACTGAACATTTTATTCAACCGATTTGGTCTAAAACACTGATTCATTATAAAACTAAACACTAATGAGTGGTAAATTGAATCATTCACTCAAATATTCATTCAAACTCACTGATACATTCAGCAACAAAAAACGGTGGCCTAAGTCATCGGTTGGAACGCCACTTTCTTGTGTACGCATGTACGACAGTCAGCAGAAGCTAGAGATTATACCTGTGTCTCATTTAGAAGGCTACGTCCTCCGGAGGTCTCATTCAAAGGGTGCATACGTAATCGAGGCTGTCTGATTTCAGAAAAGCAAGTAGGACACTCTGAATGCAACCTTCGAATGCAACCTTCTTTCACAGGAATTCAGAGGATGCATGAGGTGTATCCTTCGCTACTACAGATAACTACAGAGAACAACCGTCATTAATTTGAAAAAATGCCGGCGCCGGCAGATGTACACACAAGCGCAGATGTGGTGTTTACAATTCACCTTAAATCGCCTCCGGTAAAAACGGACAAACTTCGTTCTTAATATCTTACTCCTTTTTTCTCTAACAGATGTCTGTTGTACGTACGCTGCAGCTCCTCAAACACTGAACAAAATAAAACAAGTAAAATCTTTTTTTTTTTTAATTATTTTCCAAATTTAGAAATAATTTTCCTTCATTTAAATAGTGCAATGATGCTCTAAATGTGTTGGCATAGCAACGTGATACTTCCTGTTTCCTTTTCCGTCCTTCCTACGAAGGCCGTCTTGTTTAATTCTAGGTTGAGGACACTTCGTATACGCATCCTAGGATGCAACCTCCAGAGGATTCAAGCCTTCTAAATGAGACACAGCTTACATTTTTAAATATGGAAATATTTCTTACACAAACTCATCGATTTGATCAAGAGGCCTTTATTAACTGCCCAGAGCTGTGTGGAGTACTTTTTATGATGGCTGGATGCTATTGAACTACTATCTCAACAGCCATTCACTGCCATTATAAAGCTTGGAAGAGCCAGGACATTTCTTAATATAACTCCGATTGTATTTGTCTGAAAGAAGAAAGTCGTATACACCTAGGATGGCTTGAGGGTGAGTAATTCATGGGGTAATTTTCATTTTTGCGTGAACTATCCCTTTAATGAATCATTAATTCAACTAATTCACTGAAAAATTCATTCAGGAACTAAACAAACTTTTACGAGTGAGTCATAGAATACACCAAATGATGTATCATTATAACAATAAAATAAAAAAACACTGATTCATTCAGGATCACCATTTAGAACTATTTTCATTGGCAGAGCTTTAACAGACTAGAGAGTTACAAGATACTCTGGAAAATGGAAGTTTCACTATAATAACTTCTGCTGTATAAACTATTGTATAAATAAGGTCTAGATTTTTAAGTAAAAATCTGTGATATTTCCCTTACAGTCCATAGCCAAAACCTATTTCTAAAATTAATTCTTTATGGAACATGGCTCTCAGAGATTAAAAGACCCAATGCACAAAAAAATCATTCGCTTCTGACCTGGTGTGGACTTAACACACCTCTTGATCCCAGAAACACTGTTTACTCTTGTACTACAGCACAAAGTTCGACTACAGCTTGATAATATAAGACGGGTGTGAAACCATGTCGCGTAAAATCACTGTAAATAACTGTGCACGTATATGAAAGAAAAGGTCAGTAATAATATTTGGCAACAGTGGCTTGTAATACAAAAGCCTAGAGAAATGCTAGTGGAGGGCAACATTTATGTCACACAAATAGCACTAGCTTTAGCCATTATAACTTTATACTCTTGTGTTCTTTGACAAAAGTCTCTAAGCTGTCCATTTGTGTGTATATGTGTGTATATAAAAGGTTTGTTGCTATACTTTGCCTTAAAAAGCACAATTCTTCCATTCAGCACGCTACAAGAAAATTAATACAGGAGAAAAATAAAAGTATCCAAACAACAAGTCTCTAAAAGACAGCCTAGCTCCTAATAAAGAAATAGAAAAGCTAATCTATTTGCTTCATTAGTCCTGCCATAATTACAAAAACAACAGAAAGCAGTGTGTTTTATTGTTTTCTCAATAGTCACAGAGCTAATTTAACAAACAGCATTCATATAACAGAGGAATGAGAGGCTATTCAATCAAGAAATGTTAAACACACACACACATACTACTCAAGTTAATATTCTTCAATTCACCTATTCCCATTTGTGGGAGAGTTCTCACCCCTGAAGCGGGAAAACAGCATGTTTAACAACATGTTTACGAGGCAAGAAAGTCACTCTGCGTAACTGAGGGTCATTAAGACAAGCACTTTATTGTCACTGAAGACTAGAGATTGTTGTGTGGCATCTTCTCCAGACAGACTATTGGCAGAGATTGATTATTTGGTGTGTCGCACTCATAGTGTTCTGGACTTGATCGTGATGGTGCACTGGGGGAAGGGATAGGCAGAATTCATGAGCGACCAAGTCACCACAGGACAGCTTTAATAAACGATCATTTGAAAACATGCTAAGCAAAAAGGAAAAAATGAGAAGCAGACCTAAGTGGTTTACACAGCAGGATTAATTCATTAAGTGGATGACTGTACAGAAGGGGTAAATATACATTTCTATTAGCAGAAAGAGCTGTGTGTAATTCACCCACACTAATAGGAAAAAGAATGTAGCTTCCATTACAGACGCTGACATAAACCAACCAGTCAAGCTGTGTCGATCCAAGCTGTGATTCAACATTTACTGCCCTTTATACTGATAGAATGATGTTTGTAAGCAAATGCAATGCTTGTTTCATGTACATAGCGCTTAAGTGGTGTATATTTATTTTGCTGCCCATATTAACATCTTACAGCATTTGCACTGCCCACGTAAGCAGCATAGCAAAAGTCTAGCGAGCTTAATGGAAGTTAAATGTGTGCACAAAAAAATGTTTCTATTCAGTAAATGTGACTGAATCCAGATGAATTATTATCTATCTATCTATCTATCTATCTATCTATCTATATATATAAAATTCTTTTTTTTTTTGTAAATCTTACTGACCCCAAACTTTGAATTAGTAAAAAGTAAAAATAACAGTAAAAAAATCAAATTCACAGAGTGCACCTTTAATGAATTAGCAAACTACCGAAAGTTTGGGAGGCTCGTCAAACTACTTGGCAGTAGCTTCCTTTTGTAGCAATCAAACCTTTTAAATCATGGACAATTGCACTTTTGGCTGCAGAATGTTGCTCTGATTAACTGCTCAATCTGTCTTGTAAGAAACTCTGTGGTGTGACTAATGAAAAGCAGCTTTGCATCTCAACTCTGTGAACTCTCAAAAGTGTGTGATGATAATGTGTCCAATCTCTTGCTTTCCATACCCTGAAGGACTGGTTAATTTAACAGTGCGCCGTTATGACAAAATGGGGCCATTGGAACTGATTCATCGTGTCCATAACCAGTGTAGTTGGAAGCTGGGGACAGGACATGTTTGAAATGTTTCCTTTTCAAATGTGAACATGCATCACTTATTCATTACGGCGAAAATGATTTATACCACCTGAAGTTGCAGATAAAAGTTAAACTGTCACATGCAAGAACAGAGAACTACCTCTGCATTTATAGCCTACAGTAGGAAAATAGAGAAGCACATAAATGAATAAAGTAATAGATTCTTAACAGCACAAGACCTGAATCCCACCAGGTCAGAAAGGTGCAGCGCTAATTAGACTGTCTCACAAAGCAGGAAAAGGCATAAACCAGAGATGTGTGAATATAAGAAGGGTCATCGAACATCCGGCTGGCGTCAGAAGATGATGGATGAAGTGAGTTTGTGGCCAATAACTGCATTCATTACCTCTGAATATTTACTGCCTGCTTCTCCTAATCAATACATACAGTACACATGCACCACCGGCCTCTTTCTTTTCCTCTTTCCTTTTTCATCTACTCGTCGTTGCACACACAAACGCTCTCTGAACTCAGCTTTGACTTTCTGAATCAGATTTTACTCTGTCCTTCCCAAACGTCACTGAGGTCTGCATGAACAATGGACTCGGGTCCCTATAAACTAGCATTTCACAAACTGGGGTCTGCCTAAAATAGCTAAATAGAAAAATATATATATACAATGTTTGTCTCTTTACATTCCATTTTAGGTGATTTAGCGCCAAATCTGCAATGACAATGCACTAGATAAATGTTGGATTAACGTAATCGACTGTAGGTATAAATGTACAAAATGTTAGCAAGTTCTGTGTGGGCGTGAAGTTTATAATTTATAAACATGCAATTAAATAATTTTCTGCTGATAAAACTCACAATTCATTATTCACAGTATGTGTTTGATGTTATGCATGTTCTCTAAGTAAATGCATTACATGTGCATGCTTCTGGCTATATCTGAATAATTATTCTCTGACAAAGTTTATGAAGTTCAGATTACTTCTGTCACGAATCCGGTCTATGAACTTCTGTTCACTCACCACCAGAGGTCACTCGCTCACCACATTGACTCTCACACCATACATCACACTGGACTGCATTTCCCATCATCCATTGCACTGATGACACATACACAGCTGATTACACTGATTGCACTGATCACAGCTGAATGCTCTGATCACACAGCTATCACACACCTTATATAAATCATGGACTTCCGTTCACAGTTTGCCGAGTATTGTTCTGCGTGTAGCACATTCCTAGTGTTAGCTGCCTTACCAAGCCATTCTTTGTTTATGTTTAGCTCTGTGATTAGTTCTGCATATAGCCCTCTGCTAGCGATAGCTGCTTTACCGAGCCTTTCTGTGTTTGTTTAGTCTTGTCTACTTAGTTGTCTTAGTCTTGCCTTGCCTGTCTTGATTTCTGCCGTTGTATCTTGGATTAACCCTTTGCCTGCTGTCTCGGACTCTGTTCGCCCATGCCCGGATTATTGCTCGAGTACCTGGATTACCCCTCTCGTCTTGCCCTCTGGATATTTTTCGCCGATCGGAGACCACACCCGTTCACTTGAGTACTCTTCTGCGTTGCCCTCTATATACCTGTTTGCCATTTGTGTGACCCTGCCTGTTATGACCATGTCTCTGACTTTAAATAAAAGCTTGCAAATGGATCCGCACGCCTCACCTCTCGTTGACCCTGTTACAACTGTGATCATGTTCACATATAGCAATTGTTGCTGACTATTAAGGCTTTGTGACGTACCTATGTTTGGAATTGTTTTCAGTGTTAATTCTGATATGGCCACAATCATATGCTTTGTAATATGGCAACAATTATGGTTAATTAAATTAATGTGAGATGCAGAGCATATTATTCCTATGTGCGGTTGTCAATTATTATCATATTCAAGTGAAGCTGAGTTTACTCGTTTGAAATCAAGTACTGCATTTTTATTTGTCCTGACTAGACACATATTGTACAAAAATACTGCTGTTTTCTTGACGCTATACTTCATGCCAAGGCCCGTGACCAATCAATTAAATGAAGATGGAATTTTCCTTAATTTAAATATATACAGTATGTTGTCCCAGTGCAATTATACATTTTCTATAATTCTATATTTAAAAACTCCAAGGTGATCAATTTTGTAGAGGAACTGCAAAAATTCTCTAAATGTATGTATAAATGTATGATTTTTAGACTCTGAATCCCAGTTTGATTGAAGAAAATAATTTAGTCAATCAAAACTGTCATGAAACATGACCTCTGCTCTGAACTTAACAATGGCTCATTCTTCTCTTCCCTCCTTCAACATCATAGGGGTCTAAAAGTTGTGTAATTGCATAAACCAAGACATTTTATATTTTTCACTGTCCTAAGGGTCAGATTACTGCCATAAAGGTCAGATTACTGTCATAAAGAAGAGGTGACGTACTGAGAATATTGATTTCTCAAGATCGTTTGTGTTTTTAAATAGCTATAGCGGCACATGCAAAAAAAAGCAAGAAGGATTCTTTGTTAGATTAATCTTCAAACTAATAAGTCCATCTGAATGCTACAGTAGGCCTGTAAGTAATTACATTATTGAAACATAACTAACCTTTGGCAATGTGTCCTGAAGGATTTCATGCTTCTTAGACATTTAAGTACTATTTACATTAAGCCACTAGCACATGATTTTAAATTTGTAAAAGCTAAAAAATGGTTTTAAGTCAGTTATTTCTATCTTTTGCTGTAGTAGTGTTGTAGTGCTGTAGTAAATTGGAGTGACAGCTTTTTAGTTATTAACATTATATATGAAAGCGCTATTTGCTCGCTTTCTAGGCTATAATCAATTCAGAATTTAAATAAGTTTTAAGTGCTGCTAATAGGACCAAACAGCCACACCCCAGATAGCAAAATACACTCGGGCCAGCTCCGGTTAAATTCTCACCTGCCGGAGACTTAGCCTACCCCTCGGCCCGACTCCGCACTCAGGCCGGATGCCTGTGGACTCACTGCCCGACACTGAAGTGCACAGCGAGCCGGACGTAGCCGTTTAGCATTGACTGAATTCTGACTGTCTCACGCTGAATGCGTGAGCGGTGGCCGTCCAATCTGTTTATATCTTTATTAATATTTGTATATATTATTATATCTTATATTATATTAACCATTTGCACACACGAGCATTATCCGACTCGCTCCTCCCGACCACAGACGCAGCTTTACAAGCCACTTTTTCAAGTTTTTCAGTCAGTTTCTTGACTTTCCCCCTCTTATGTACAACAAAATGTCGTACACAATAAAAACTCCTTGTGGTTTCTCGGTTTGGCCGATTTGAGCATCCATAAACAACGCAAAACACAGGCTTTTTGACTTTCTGCTATGGAGAAAAATTACTTCCTGCCCTCCAGCTGCATTTTGCGCGTCATCAGTGACGTCATGTGCAAACAACCTATTCCAAATATTCATTTTGCCATTAATTGTAATAATCCAGTGAGATATTACAGTCAGTGCTCCATACAGAGATCTGATCTCATCATCATCGAGTCTGTCTGGAATGCTGCTGGGAGGTTTGCTATTGTAGCTCTGTGTAGCTTAGCTTTTCTGTTGAATCTTACTTTCACTCTCTGTTGTTTAAAGTGATAAAATATAACTTAATTCCCACCATATTTCTGGTATTATCTATCTAATTAATTTGATCGGTCGCTTTTTAAAACCGCGAGTGCAGCACGTTAGCATTCGTTAGCCGGTTAGCTTGTCACTCGCGATTCCATTTGCGTTTCTATTCGCGCCTATTATTGTTTTCTTTTTTCACGCTCCATTTCATTTCTCTCTCGCTCCGTTTTTCACGAGTTCATCAAACAACAGTGGTAAGTGAATCTTTCATCAATCACAATGAGTAATGGCTTCTTCTTCTGCTATTGTTGTTTGCACCGCTTGCCACATGTATAGTTTATCTCTCTCTGTCGGCGACGAGGGATTCACATGTGATAAATGCAGGGAAATAGATAGGGTGACAGAGAAGATTTTAGAACTAGAGACACACATCCAAACTTTAGTTGAGGATAGTAAGAATGTGAGGGCTGTAGATACTGCTTTGGATGTGACTAGCTTAGGGAGTCCTGTACATTGTTCAGTTCTGGTTTCAGCGCCTCAGCAGCAGGACAACTGGGTGACTGAGGCGGCATAGTCGTGGGTCAAAACACTGCTCTTCCGTTCCGATCAAAACATCAAACAGGTTCTCACCACTCAGTGACGCACCCACTGAGAAACCTAATGAAAGTGCTTTAGTTATTGGCGATATTATTGTACGGAACGTGAAAATAGAGACACCAGCCACCATAGTCCATCCCTCCTGGGGTGGTGCCGCTCTTCTCTCTAGAAATATGGCACATAGTCTTAAGAGTTCATACTTGACTAACTGGAGCACAGGTAAGGAAGAAGACAGACTGGCTAAACCAACCATCTGCTAGCCACTTCACGTCACAGAAGTCAGTTAATTCTCAGCACATAGAGACTCTTTCACCTAGATATCACACTATAGAGACTGTCTGTTTCCCAAACTAGAAAATACAAAAAAACGTCCACACCAATTTAAGAGTTACAATTTAATTGATGTTCAACAAATAATAAAAAAAAATGTATATAATACAGAGAAACAAATGATAAAGCTTGGCTTACTGAATATCAGGTCCCTTTCTACGAAAGCGCTTTTTGTAAATGATATGATCACTGATCATAACCTAGATGTGCTCTGTTTGACAGAAACCTGGCTAAAACCAGATGAATACATTATTTTAAATGAGTCTACCCCCCAAGATTACTGTTAGAAAAATGAACCGCGTCCAAAAGGCAAAGGGGGAGGTGTTGCTACAATTTATAGCAATATTCTCAGAGGGCAGGCTTTAAGTATAACTCCTTTGAAGTAATGGTGCTTCATATAACATTATCTAGAGAAACAAGTGTTAATGATAAATCCCCTGTGATGTTTGTACTGGCTACTGTATACAGGCCACCAGGGCACCATACAGACTTTATTAAAGAATTTGCAGATTTTCTATCAGAGTTAGTGCTAGCTGCAGATAAAGTCTTAATCGTAGAAGATTTTAATATCCACGTTGATAATGAAAAAGATGCTTTAGGATCAGCATTCACAGACATTCTGAACTCTTTTGGGGTTAGACAACATGTCTCAGGACCTACTCATTGTCAAAATCATACTCTAGATTTAATACGGTCACATGGAATTGATGTTAACGGTACTGAAATTCTGCAGCAAAGCGATGATATCTCAGATCATTATCTAGTCTTGTGTAAACTCCATATAGCTAAAACTGTAAATTCTACTCCTTGTTTCAAGTATGGCAGAACCATCACTTCTACCACAAAAGACTGCTTTGTAAATAATCTTCCTGATTTATCTAAATTCCTTAGCATATCCAACAGCACAGAAAAACTATGGACTCTCTCTTTTCTAGCACTTTAGATACGATTGCTCCTTTACGCTTAAGGAAGATTAAGGAAAAGAGTCCAACACCGTGGTATAATGAGCACACTCGTGCCCTAAAGAGAGCAGCCCGGAAAATGGAGCGCAGCTGGAGGAAAGCAAAACTAGAGGTATTTCGTATTGGTTGGTAGGAAAGTACCTATCCTACAGAAAAGCATTAAAAACTGCTAGATCTGATTACTTTTCGTCTCTTTTAGAAGAAAACAAACATAACCCCAGGTATTTATTCAATACAGTTGCTAAATTAACAAAAAATAAAGCATCAGCAGGTGTTGTCATTTCCCAACAGCACAGCAGTAATGACTTTATGAACTATTTTACTTCCAAGATCAATAGTATTAGAGATAAAATTGTAACCATGCAGCCGTCAGCTACAGTATCGCATCAGATGCACTATAGATCCCCTGAGGAACAATTCCACACATTCTCTACTATAGGAAAGGAATAATTGTATAAACTTGTTAAATCATCTAAACCAACAACATGTATGTTAGACCCTATTCCATCTAAACTACTAAAAGAGGTGCTTCCAGAAGTCATAGATCCTCTTTTGGCTATTATTAATTTGTCATTGTCATTAGGATATGTCCCCAAAACCTTCAAATTGGCTGTTATTAAACCTCTCATTAAAAAAACCACAGTATCCGAAAACCAGTCAGTATCTGGTGTGACCACCATTTGCCTCATGCAGTACAACACATCTCCTTCACATAGAGTTGATCAGGTTGTTGATTGTAGCCTGTGGAATGTTGGTCCACTCCTCTTCAATGGCTGTGCGAAGTTGCTGGATATTGGCAGGAACACGCTGTCTGGATGCTTTCAGCTTCCAGGAATTGTGTACAGATCCTTGCAACATGGGGCCGTGCATTATCATGCTGCAACGTGAGGTGATGGTTGTGGATCAATGGCACAACAATGGGCCTCAGGATCTTGTCACGGTATCTCTGTGCATTCAAAATGCCATCAATAAAATGCACCTGTGTTCGTTGTCCATAACATATGCCTGCCCATACCATAACCCCACCGCCACCATGGGCCACTCAATCCACAACGTTGACATCAGCAAACCGTTTACCCACACGACGCCATACACGCTGTCTGCCATCTGCCCTGTACAGTGAAAACCGGGATTCATCCGTGAAGAGAACACCTCTCCAAAGTGCCAGACGCCATTGAATGTGAGCATTTGCCCACTCAAGTCGGTTACAACGACGAACTGCAGTCAGGTCGAGACCCTGATGAGGATGACGAGCATGCAGATGAGCTTCCCTGAGACGGTTTCTGACCGTTTGTGCAGAAATTCTTTGGTTATGCAAACCAATTGTTGCAGCAACTGTCTGGGTGGCTGGTCTCAGATGATCTTGGAGGTGAAGATGCTGGATGTGGAGGTCCTGGGCTGGTATGGTTACACGTGGTCTGCGGTTGTGAGGCCAGTTGGATGTACTGCCAAATTCTCTGAAACGCCTTTGGAGACGGCTTATGGTAGAGAAATGAAAATTCAATTCACAGGCAACAGCTCTGGTGGACATTCCTGCAGTCAGCATGCCAATTGCACGCTCCCTCAAAACTTGCGATATCTGTGGCATTGTGCAATAAACTGCACATTTTAGAGTGGCCTTTTATTGTGGCCAGCCTAAGGCACACCTGTGCAATAATCATGCTGTCTAATCAGCATCTTGATATGCCACACCTGTGAGGTGGATGGATTATCTCGGCAAAGGAGAAGTGCTCACTAACACAGATTTAGACAGATTTGATATTTGAGAGAAATAGGCCTTTTGTGTACATAGAGAAAGTCTTAGATCTTTGAGTTCAGCTCGTGAAAAATGGGGCAAAAACAAAAGTGTTGCGTTTATAATTTTGTTCAGTGTAGCTTTTAGACTAGTCGGATACAAAACTTCCATTTAAAAGACAAATTAGTCATAGCACACATCCCTAGTAGTATCCTCACAATTATATTCCTTCTTAGATAAAAATGGTATCTGTGAGGATTTCCAGTCAGGATTTAGACATAGTACTGAGACTGCTCTCATTAGAGTTACAAATGACCTGCTCTTATCATCTGATCGTGGTTGTATCTCTCTATTAGTGCTACTGGATCTTAGCGCTGCGTTCAACACTATCAACCACAACATTCTTTTGAATAAACTAGAAAAGTTTGTTGGTATTAGTGGAAGTGCATTAGCATGGTTCAAATCATACTTATCTGATCACCATCAATTTGTAGCAGTGAATGAAGAGGTATCATATCGATCACAAGTGCAGTATGGAGTACCTCAAGGCTCAGCTGGACGATGGCATCACTGAATTCAATAATGCCTTTAACTGAAAATAGAGTGTTTAATCTTGTCATTTTACATTATTGACACACTATTTTGCTATTTTGGTATTGGAAAGTTGCTTTGACACAATCTGTATTGTTAAAAGCACTATATAAATAAAGGTGACTTGACTTGACTTGGAATGACATGAAGAAACAGAACAATCATCTGCTAATGTTTCCACTGCTAAATGAACATACTATCATGACAAAATTAACAATTTGCCTAACTCTCACATGCTCTTTAAAACATTTTCCTCCCTCCTTTGCCCTCCTCCTCCCCCTCCTTCATCAATCTAACAGCTGACGACTTTGCAACATTCTTCATTAATAAAATTACAAACCTCACTGCACAATTTTCCACACCACTATCTATCAAACACATCTTACCAGCAAACATACACTCGTTCACATCCTTCTCTCCACTCTCTGAGGCAGAAGTCTCTAAACTCATCCTTTCCAGTCATCCTACTACTTGTCCGCTTGATCCTATTCCATTTCATCTCCTTCAAGCCATTTCTCCTGCAGTTGTACCTGCACTCACTCACATTGTTAACACATCCCTTCACACTGGAATTTTTCCCTCAGCATTTAAACAGGCTCATATAACCAGTGGTGGAAAGAGTACTGAAAATTTGTACTCAAGTACAAGTACTGTTACACTGCTGAAATAATACATTACAATACAGTCAATTACAAGTAAAAGTACTGGTGCCAAAAGAGTACTTAAGTAAAAGTACGAAGTACTCCTCTGAAAAACTACTCAGAGTACTAGTTACTAGTTACTTTTTAGCCAGTGATATTTAATGAAAAAAAAAAAAAAAAATTCATTCATATCAAAGATCTATGTGGATAATAGCTACTTTGAACAAAACCCACTTTTATCTTATTGACTGAAATGGACCTCTTGCTCATTGCAGATTCATGGTTGGATAGGAGTGGTTAAGAATATCCAAGTATGTATCGCTGCAGCCCGGAGACCTCCAAGTGGGAGGGACTTATGCCGCAAGTAGGTTGGGAGAGGGTAGGTTTAGGGTTGGGTTTGGTGTAGACGATATTAACAAATCCCACCCATTTGCAGCTGACCCGCCCATTTGGAGCTGGCTCCGACCTCCATTTATATCTAACTCAGAATATCTGCTTGTTACATCTGAAATCACGCCTCACCGCTTCTGGGTCCTAACGCTCTGCCAGACGCCCCAGAAAAAACAACAACAAACTGTGCTAATATACACCCACGATGTCATGTAATACTGAAAAATTATAACCCTAACCTTTATTTTCATACTGAAATCCCAGATGGCCAGACAGTGATTCAGCTAAAATATTAGTGTCTAAGACACTGTGAGCACAGAGACTGTAGTATATATGTAATATTAATTAAATAGTGCTCATAAATGGCTGTTGAGATAGTATTCTCAAGTGAAATGAGTAGAGGCATGGACCCGGAAACAGCAATCCTTACGTCATAGTTAACAAGAGGATTCTCCCCAAGCCTTCAAACTGACGTCATCAGAGCGGAAGCAAAATTTTCAGTTTTTGTTTAAAGATTATGATAGCAGACAATGTTTTTTGCAGTGTACTGACTTGCACGGTTTAATTGTTCACCACAAGACTAGTAATGTGCACTAAAAAAGTAAGTAGGGTCATTTTGATTTCATGACGACTAATCATTTTCAATACCGTTAGCAAAACTACCACATACTGTATACTGCCATAAAGATATTTTAATATTTTCATTTTTTTTTGTCCATCCTTTTTTTCAAGGCAACCATTATTTCATGCTTATTATTTCAAGCTTCGAAACTGGTTTAATCCAAGTCTAAAAAGACACATTCGCTTTATATGATGAAAAGATTTTAATATAGGCCTTTATGTACATACTTATAAATATTGATCAACTACCATTACAAAAATCTCAGTCTTAAACATTTGCTCATTCTATTCATGTATTTGTGTCTTTAAAACAGGGCAACTTTGTTGCAAAAGCTTACAACAAAAGGAAGCTTGATTTAAAATTTGATTTCAAACTGAATTGAATTTACAAAAAAAAATTACAAAACAAATGACCTCAATTCAGTTGAGGTATTCGAAACATGACAACACTGTACACTTGTAATTTTTATAAGCAGTGATTTAAGAGCCATATATTTTAGGCGTATTTATTTAAAGAAATGGAACATCGGATGGTATTGACCTGTAATGTCTGTACAATGTAGTGATGCAGTTAGGCAGACTAGGATATTTATAATGTACAAATCAGACAAATATCCCATTCCAAAAAATAGCATAAATTTACATTGGTAAAGAAATTAAAGTTCCATCTTTGATTGTTGAAAAACTTTCTGGTGCATTTCACTTACAGCCAATAAAACTTCCAGTAGGATTTTCATAGGTCAGGTGTTGATCTATTCTGAATGGTTGATAACTTTTGACAAAGTTTAATCCAGGAGCAAAGAGAAATAATTTCTACTTTAAAAGCACGGAGAGATCCCACGATTGCACAGTCTGAGTGCGCACAAGCAATATCGGAGTGAGAGGATAAGCAGTTCATTTGTACAAGTTAGACCTAGCCTTTTTGAAAGCTCGCATCCAGTTTTCTGTGATTACATGACTGTGTTCTCATGTTACAATAAAGCGCTCGCCACATTTGCGTGGGAATGATTAAAATTATGTGGAATACCTGCAATCCTGCACGGACATTCAGACTCTGTAATTGACAGGAGGCAATGCGTGTCAAACTCACTGTCGGAGAGGAGAGAGCGAGACGCAGCTTGTATCGGTGTAGGCTATACCGGAGATACTGTGGAAAATGAGTAATGGAACCGTGTCAGATATTTCAGCATCGGTATCAAAATATAGAAATGTATGATAACACTACTATGTAGTTTGTTTCTCCAAACTTTGAGTCCATAAATTACGCTGAGCTCCCTCACTGTCCGATCAGCTCTTCAACCCTGCTGAAGCGGTGGCGGCTTTTCCTGGTTCAGATATCAGGGCTTTTATTGGTCCGTTTACATTCGGATATCTTTATTGGCTACTGAAGTTTTGGGAAAGGTTTGAATATCAATTCAGATTGTGGGGGTGTACTCAGTAATGAACTATGATTTAAAAGTAACGAAGTAGATTATTTTGCTTAATTTGTACTTTAGTACAAGTAAAAGCACAGCTTTAAAAGTACCCAAAATAACTACTCAATTACAGTAACGTGAGTAGTTGTAATTCGTTACCTCCACCACTGCGTATAACCCCACTTCATAAAAAACCCACTCTTAACCCAACTCTTTTAGGGAACTATAGACCGGTTTCCCTTCTACCTTTCATTGCAAAAACACTTGAACGAGTTGTGTTCAACCAAGTCTCTGTCTTTCTTACACAGAACAACCTCCTGGACAGTAACCAATCTGGCTTCAGAAGTGGACATTTGACAGAAACTGCCTTGCTCTCAGTTGTTGAAGCCCTAAGACTTGCAAGAGCGGCTTCCAAGTATTCATTACTTATCTTGCTGGATCTGTCTGCTGCTTTGATACGGTCAACCACCAGATCCAAGAGCATCTCAGGAACCGCACTCCAGTGGTTTGAGTCTTACCTCTCAGATAGGTCCTTCAAGGTATCTTGGAGAGGTGAGGTATCCAAGTCGCAACATCTAGCTACTGCGGTGCCTCAGGGCTCAGTTCTTAGACCACTTCTCTTTTCTGTCTACATGGCATTACTAGGTTTTGTCATTCAGAAACAAGGCTTTTCATATCACTGCTATGCTGATGACACTCAACTCTACCTCTCATTCCATCCTGATGATCCGACAATAGCTGCTCGCATCTCAGCATGTCTAACATACATTTCTTGCTGGATGAAGGACCATCACCCTCAACTCAACCTAGCTAAGACAGAACTGCTTGTAGTTTCAGCAAACACATCAATTCATCACAATTTCACCTTCGAGTTAGGCTCATCAACTATAACTCCTTCAAAAACAGCCAGAAACCTTGGAGTTGTGATTGATGATAAGCTGACTTTCTCAGACCACATTGCTAAAACTGCCTGGTCCTGCAGATTTGCATTATACAATATTAAGAAGATCAGGCCCTTTCTCTTGGAACATTCAACTCCTTGTTCAGGCTCTTGTTCTATCCAGACTTGACTATTGCAATGCTCTCTTGGCAGGTCTTCCAGCCAGTTCCATCAAACCTCTACAATTAATCCAAAATTCCGCTTCAAGATTAATCTTTAATGAGCCGAAAAGAACGCACGTCACACCTCTGTTCATCAATTTGCACTGGCTACCAACACCTGCTCGCATTAAATTCAAGGCATTAATGTTTGCCTACAGAACCACCACTGGCTCTGCACCCCTTTACCTAAATTCATTACTTCAGACTTATGTGCCCTCAAGAAGCTTGCGTTCTGCAAGAGAACGACGCATTATTGTGCCATCTCAAAGAGGCACAAAATCACTTTCACTGAGTTTTTCATTAACTGTTCCCATCTGGTGGAATGACCTGCCCAACTCAAACCGAGCAGCTGAATCCTTGCCCATCTTCAAGAATCGGCTAAAAACTCATCTCTTCCATCTTTATTTGACCCTCTAACTCTAGCACTCTCTATTCTAATGTTATTTTATCTATCGGTCTTCTTTTTATTTAAAAAAACAAAACAAAACAAAAAAACACACATTTGACCCTCTATCAATTGCATATTTATTGCTCTAACTGCTAGCTTTTCTTGTAAAACTAACACTAGCTTTCTTTTTTCTATTCTATCTACTTGTTTCTTATTAAAAAAACAACAATAACAACAACAAAAAACACTAGCTTTCTTTTTTCTATATTCTATCTACTTGTTTTCTTAAAAATATATATATATATATATATATATATATATGTTTTATGTGTACTGCATTAGGCTAACCAAGACTTGTAATAGCACTTGCATGTTGTTGCTCTTTTGTTGGTTTAGATTGCTTCTAATGTCCTTATTTGTAAGTCGCTTTGGATAAAAGCGTCTGCTAAATGATTAAATGTAAATGTAACAAACTGAGACAGACTAAATCCAGAAGAACTATGGCAACGTCTCCAAGATGCTTCAAGAGACCTACCTGCAAAGCTACCTGAAAAAATATGCGCAAGTGCACCTAGGGCAAAAGCTGCTTTAAACGCAAAGGATGGTCACACTAAATGTTGATTTAATTTAGTTAATTGCATAATAGAAGTTAATTGATAAAGAAATCTATTTATGACATTTATTTTTGACAGCATCCTCATTTTACAGGTGCCTAAAACTTTTAACAGTACTGTAGCTTTGCAGGTAGGTTTCTTGAAGCATCTTGGAGACGTTGCCACAGTTCTTCTGGATTTAGTCTGTCTCAGTTTTTCTGTTTCTTCATGTCATTTCAAACAGACTGGATGATGATGAGATCAGATCTCTGTCTCATCTGGATTATTACAATTAATGACAAAATGAATGTTTGGAAATGTAAACTGATATTTCCTACTGACACACTACAGCAAAAGACAGAAATAACTGACTTAAAACCATTTTTAGTTGGTGAAAATACTGATATAATATGCGCATTACATACACAATATTCTCCACAAAAGGGCCAAAGACAGACTGAGAAGTGCGCTGGAAGATGTCTAACTTTCTATGAACTGTAAAACACTCCTCTCTCATACGTTCTCTTTCCCTATATGTCCGCTCTCTCTCTCTATCTCTGTTGTGCTAGCGGGTGAATGAAGGGAGAAGTGCTGCACAGGAGAGCGGAAGTGTCTCTGATCACAGGGGCACAGTCATTAGCTCTCCTAATTGTCTCTTCCTGGCATGGGGGAGGTTACCACGGCAGCCGTTTCTACAGCAGCTGTCACCACTTGGCGGGAGAATAAGTGGAAACATAGTGTGAGAGAGAGAAGCAGGGGTTCTTGACAACACGATGCTCAGCACTCAAAGAGGAAAACAGAGGGAGGCTTAGAGCCACAGGGCACTGCATGAGAGTGACAGGATAAGACCAGGAGAAAAAGTGAATGAGTGAAAGACTAAAACGTTTTGTGCTTAGTCCCTCCATCTCTGTCTGCCTCCATCACTTTAAACATTATTATTATTATAATGGAGTGTGGGGCTGCTTCAGAGGTAGAATTATCACACACCCAAAACATATGACATTTATAATAAGTGAATGGAAAATTATTAAGAATGGAAAAAGTTTACAGAGTAGCAGTTCAACTTCGCTTATATGTAAATGTGTGTGTGTATGTTCACTTTTTGAAATAATTTACAAAAAAATTAACTTTTTCACGATATTCGAATTTTGTGAGATGCACCTATGTGTGTGTATATATTAGTGCTGTCAATCGATTAATTTTATCGCGTTAATCACAGTCATGGACTGTGATTAATCATGATTAATCACAAATTTAAAATACTAGGATTTAGCCTACCTGTAAATGTGTTGAAATAAAGAAATGCATGACAAACTAGTTTAAGGAAACAGAACCTTTCACACTTCCGCCAGGTATGAGACATAATCCTTATTATTCTTTTATCATTATTCTTTTGTTTTTATTCAGCCATTATCAGCCTTTATACTGGCAATAAAACGTTTACCAAGCCACATCGCTTCAATCCCAGTATACATTTACCCAACTATTATCAAAAGTATTTCTAAATAAATACAACAAAACATTTTCTTGCGACCTTACGTGAAGTATTATGACAAAATGCATTATGAAGAAGAATTGGACCTGTTCTGCAGGTGCATTAGAGCTAATATTAGCATCATGCTTCATAAGACAATTTATGAAATTAATAGTACACTTTTACTCAGAACTAACTTCAAACCACCATCGAGTATTTGTAATAACTTCCTTTTGCGATCACATATGGAATTTGACCGTTTACTGTTGTTAAAATATGCTATTTATAACCTTTTATATTGCTGCACAAATTAGCATAGATGTACACATTCAACTCAAGAAAATCACATACATATCCTATCGTAATCGTGCGTTTATTATCTTATATAATCTATAGTGGCTGTTGTCATGTTTATTTCTGCTGTGTAAAAGCCGTAACATGTATGCTCTGGCTGAAACTCACGTTGTTTGTGATGTTACAACCGCCTCTCCGTTCTTAAGTTGCCAGGGATACATTCCAAGTATAATACACATTAGTAAAATGATCTATTTTCATTTTTATTTGTCTATATATACTTTGGGCGGCCGCGGTACATTATAAAAGTAGCCCAAAAAACTGCAACCCATGGCTCTGTAATTTTTCCCACGACTGTATTTAAAAAAAATAGCCCACTTGTGCCGCTGCCCTGGCAACACTGGTTCGCTGTACCCTCATCACACAATGATAGATAACCTTCCGCGCTGCGATGACGGCAAGAAGTTGGGATCAAACCTTATCAAAAGATTAATTTGCTTTACAAAAATATTTAGGCGTTAACATTTTTAGATTAATCGCATAAGTTAACGCGTTAACGTTGACACCCCTAATATATATATATATATATACATACACACACACACACACATACACACACACTGTATACACACACACACACACACACACACACAACATATATACATATACACACACACACATACATACATACAGTGGGGCAAAAAAGTATTTAATCAGCCACCAATTGTGCAAGTTCTCCCACTTAAAAAGATGAGAGAGGCCTGTAATTTTCATCATAGGTATACCTCAACTATGAGACAAAATGAGAAAAAAAAATCCAGAAAATCACATTGTAGGATTTTTAAAGAATTAATTGGTAAATTCCTAGGTAAAATAAGTATTTGGTCACCTACAAACAAGCAAGATTTCTGGCTCTCACAGACCTGTAACTTCTTCTTTAAGAGGCTCCTCTGTCCTCCACTTGTTACCTGTATTAATGGCATCTGTTTGAACTTGTTATCAGTATAAAAGACACCTGTCCACAACCTCAAACAGTCCAACTCCAAACTCCACCATGGCCAAGACCAAAGAGCTGTAAAAGGACACCAGAAACAAAATTGTAGACCTGCACCAGGCTGGGAAGACTGAATCTGCAATAGGTAAGCAGCTTGGTGTGAAGAAATCAACTGTGGGAGCAATTATTAGAAAATGGAAGACATACAAGACCACTGATAATCTCCCTCGATCTGGGGCTCCACGCAAGATCTCACCCCGTGGGGTCAAAATGATCACAAGAACTGTGAGCAAAAATCCCAGAACCACACGGGGGGACCTAGTGAATGACCTGCAGAGAGCTGGGACCAAAGTAACAAAGGCCTCAAATCCTGCAGTGCCAGACGTGTCCCCCTGCTTAAGCCAGTACATGTCCGGGCCCGTCTGAAGTTTGCTAGAGAGCATTTGGATGATCCAGAAGAGGATTGGGAGAATGTCATATGGTCAGATGAAACCAAAATAGAACTTTTTGGTAAAAACTCAAAGAATGCTGAGTTGCATCCAAAGAACACCATACCTACTGTGAAGCATGGGGGTGGAAACATCATGCTTTGTGGCTGTTTTTCTGCAAAGGGACCAGGACGAGTGATCTGTGTAAACGAAAGAATGAATGGGGCCATGTATCGTGAGATTTTGAGTGAAAACCTCCTTCCATCAGCAAGGGCATTGAAGATGAAACGTGGCTGGGTCTTTCAGCATGACAATGATCCCAAACACACCGCCCAGGCAACGAAGGAGTGGCTTCGTAAGAAGCATTTCAAGGTCCTGGAGTGGCCTAACCAGTCTCCAGATCTCATCCCCATCGAAAATCTTTGGAGTCCGTGTTGCCCAGTGACAGCCCCAAAACATTACTGCTCTAGAGGAGATCTGAATGGAGGAATGGGCCAAAATACCAGCAACAGTGTGTGAAAACCTTGTGAAGACTTACAGAAAACGTTTGACCTCTGTCATTGCCGACAAAGTGTATATAACAAAGTATTGAGATGAAATTTTGTTATTGACCAAATACTTATTTTCCACCATAATTTGCAAATAAATTCTTTAAAAATCCTACAATGTGATTTTCTGGATTTAATTTTTCTCATTTTGTCTCTCATAGTTGAGGTATACCTATGATGAAAATTACAGTCCTCTCTCATCTTTTTAGGTGGGAGAACTTGCACAATTGGTGGCTGACTAAATACTTTTTTGCCCCACTGTACATACATACATATATATGAAGCAAAGTTGATTTGCTACTCTGTAAACATTTACAATAAAATGTTACTCTGTAAACATTTTAAACAATTTTCCATTCACTTGATAACAAATGTCTATATATACATTGGGGGAAAAAATTATTTGATCCCCTGCTGATTTTGTATGTTTGCCCTCTGACAAAGAAATGATCAGTCTATAATTTTAATGGTAGGTTTATTTGAACAGTGAGAGACCAAATAACAACCAAACCATCCAGAAAAATGCATTTCAAAAAAGTTATAAATTGATTTGCATTTTAATGAGTGAAATAAGTATTTGACCCCTTCGCAAAACATGACTTAGTACTTTGTGGCAAAACCCATGTTGGCAATCACAGAGGTCAGACATGTCTTGTAGTTGGCCACCAGGTTTGCACACATCTTAGGAGGTATTTTGTCCCACTCCTCTTTGCAGATCCTCTCCAAGAGATTAAAGGTTTTGAGGCTGACATTTGGCAACTCAAACCTTCAGCTCCCTCCACAGATTTTCCATGGGATTAAGGTCTGGCTAGGCCACTCCAGGACCTTAATGTGCTTCTTCTTGAGCCACTCCTTTGTTGCCTTGGCCGTGTGTTTTGGGTCGTTGTCATGCTGGAATATCCATCCACGACCCATTTTCAATGCCCTGGCTGGCTTCGATGCCCTGGCCCTGACGGTACATCGTCCCTTTGATGCGGTGCAGCTGTCCTGTACCCTTAGCAGAAAAACACCCCCAAGCATAATGTTTCCACCTCCATGTTTGACGGTGGAGATGGTGTTCTTGGGGTCATAGGCAGCATTTCCCTCTCCTCCAAACACGGCGAGTTGAGTTGATGCCAAAGAGCTCGATTTTGGTCTCATCTGACCACAACACTTTCACCCAGTTCTCCTCTGAATCATTCAGATATTCATTGGCAAACTTCAGACGGGCCTGTACATGTGCTTTCTTGAGCAGGGGGACCTTGCGGGCGCTGCAGGATTTCAGTCCTTCACGGCGTAGTGTGTTACCAATTGTTTTCTTGGTGACTATGGTCCCAGCTGCCTTGAGATCATTGACAAGATCCTCCCATGTAGTTCTGGGCTGATTCCTCACCGTTCTCATAATCATTAAAACTCCACGAGGTGAGATCTTGCATGGAGCCCCAGTCCGAGGGAGATTGACAGTTATTTTGTGTTTCTTCCATTTGCGAATAATCGCACCAACTGTTGTCTCCTTCTCACCAAGCTGCTTGGCGATGGTCTTGTAGCCCATTCCAGCCTTGTGTAGGTCTAGGTGTCTTGTCCCTGACATCCTTGGACAGCTCTTTGGTCTTGGCCATGGTGGAGAGTTTGGAATCTGATTGATTGATTGCTTCTGTGGACTGGTGTCTTTTATACAGGTAATAAACTTAGATTAGGAGCACTCCCTTTAAGAGAGTGCTTCTAAGTCAAGTCAAGTCAAGTCACCTTTATTTATATAGCGCTTTTAACAATACAGATTGTGTCAAAGCACTTAACAGTATCAAATTGGAGGATAGAGTGTCAGTATTGGAATGTACAGGTAGATGGAACACCTGCTAAGCATCACTGCCAGTTGCACCTCCTCCGGTGCCCATGGGTCAGCTACAGGGTCATCAGCCAGGAACCAGCATTCACCAACGTTTCGCTCCTTTAATCCTGGAACGTCTCCTGGTGGCGGAGCAGTGACAGGGACATCTCCCTGTCACCCCCTGCAGCTGATGGATGTTAACCTCTGTGGCTGTTGTCGGGGTTAGTTGTTCTTTCCCCAGCTCTTGTCTTTCCTCCTCAGCCAGAGCCAAAAGCTCCCCTTCTCGGCCTCTTCCGCTAGCTCTTTGGTTGCCTTCTTTAGACTCCCTCCGGTCACTCCTACCTCCCTCAGCAGGCGTGTGGTTGACAGCCCCACGTAACCGCTGCATCCAACCTCCACTGGATGGATGGTGGTCTTCCAGCCAGCCTCCCAGCACTCAGCAGCCAGCTCTAAGTACTTAGCCTTCTTGCGTTCGTGGGCGGCCTCCATCCCCCCCTCTGCTGGTATTGTGAGCTCAATGAGCAGCACGGATTTTGCCTTGATGGACCACACCACTATGTCAGGGTGGAGAGATGTAGTAGTGATCTCGACCGGGAAACGGAGCTGCCTGTCAAGGTCAACTCTCCCTGCGACACTGCCTTGATCCTGTAGCGCTCTTCCTCCATTCTTGTCACCTCCGCCACCACCATCTCCTTCCTCTCTTTGTTGTTAGCCTTGGACCAGAAGAGTGGTGCTTCTCCCCACCCTAGCCCTGCTCTTCCTTTCTGGAATCTGCCGACAATCTCTTCATGTTGCAAACGACTGACGGCTTGGTCAACCTCAATTTGGGCATTCCACTTCCGGCCTGTCAGAACCTTAGGGTTTGCGTTCCTTACAGCCTGGTCCGCGGATTCTCTCAACTCAAGAACAAGTCTGGTCTTTTCCTGTTTGGATTGGAGCGGCAGCTGGAGGGTGTTCCTTCCGAAGAGGCCCGTTTCAGAGAGGCACCGTGGCAGCCCCAACCACTTTCGGATGAATGCATTGGCTTTTCCATCCATCTTACTTGCGGTGGATAAGGGATCTCACACATTTTCAGTGGCCACATCACCCTCCTGTAGAGCGTAAATTGGTAGCACCAGACCTTATACTTCCCTGGGAGTTGGCTTTGATCGATCTTTACCAGGCCTTCTGAAAGCTGTTTCATCACAGTTCTTCCCATCTGCTTATCCGTAAGTTCTGCCGTGTACTGCCTCCCCAGGCTTTGGATGGGTTGCTCAGAGAGGAGAGGGATTTTCTCTCCCCCCACAGCGAAAAAGGTGCTGTCGTTTCTGACTCCTCTTCTGAAAGACAGGCTACGTGATTTTGATGGCTTTACCTTCATTCGTGCCCACGACATCAACTCATCCATCCTTTTCAGCAGTCTTGATGTACATGTCGCTGTCTGAAGGAGGCTGGTGACGTCGTCCATGTACGTCCTCAGTGGGGGTAATCTTTGCCCAGATGGTAGTTATGTATAATGATAAGATTAAACACTCAATTTTCAGTTAAAGGCAATTTCATTACTGAATTCAGAGATGTCATTGTCTAGCTCAGTTTAGTTTAAATAGTATCTGTGCAATCAAATCGACGATAATCGCTAGAAATGAAGTGTCCCCAACTGAGCAAGCCAGAGGCGACAGTGGCAAGGAACCAAAACTCCATCGGTGACAGAATGAAGAAAAATCCTTGGGAGAAACCAGGCTCAGTTGGGGGGCCAGTTCTCCTCTGGCCAGACGAAACCCGCAGTTCAATTCCAACCGCAGCCATGTCAGATTGTGTAAAGGGCTTATCTGATTCCCGTGGTCTTGTCCCGATGGAGCATTTTAATTTATAATTTAATGTATTTGTTATATTTGTGTTTTATTCATTATTTGAAGTTTTTCATTTATATGATTTATTCATTTTCTATAATTGTAATGTATAGTTTAATGCATCTATTGTTTCTCGGTCTATTTTTATAATATATATTTGATTGTTTATTATAACCTCAGCTCATTACCTGTATAAAAATACACCTGGGAGCCAGAAATCTTGCTGATTGGCAGGGGATCAAATACTTATTTCACTCATTAAAATGCAAATCAATTTATAACTTTTTGAAATGTGTTTTTCTGGATTTTCTTTGTTGTTATTTGGTCTCTCACTGTTCAAATAAACCTACCATCAAAATTATAGACTCATCATTTCTTTGTCAGTGGGCAAACATACAAAATCAGCAAGGGGATCAAATAATGTTTTTTTCCCCCACTGTGTATATGTATATATGTATATATATATATATATATATATATATACACAGGTGCATCCCAATAAATTAGAATGTCGTGGAAAAGTTAATTTATTTCAGTAACTCAACTCAAATTGTGAAACTCGTGTATTAAATAAATTCAATGCACACAGACTGAAGTAGTTTAAGTCTTTGGTTCTTTTAATTATGATGATTTTGGCTCACATTTAACAAAAACCCACATCTAATTTCTCAACAAATTAGAATATGGTGACATGCCAATCAGCTAAATCAACTCAAAACACCTGCAAAGGTTTCCTGAACCTTCAAAATGGTCTCAGTTTGGTTCACTAGGCTACACAATCATGGGGAAGACTGCTGATCTGACAGTTGTCCAGAAGACAATCATTGACACCCTTCACAAGGAGGGTAAGCCACAAACATTCATTGCCAAAGAAGCTGGCTGTTCACAGAGTGCTGTATCCAAGCATGTTAACAGAAAGTTGAGTGGAAGGAAAAAGTGTGGAAGAAAAAGATGCACAACACAAATACGAGGATTGTCAAGCAAAATCGATTCAAGAATTTGGGTGAACTTCACGAGGAATGGACTGAGGCTGGGGTCAAGGCATCAAGAGCCACCACACACAGATATGTCAAGGAATTTGGCTACAGTTGTCTTATTCCTCTTGTTAAGCCACTCCTGAACCACAGACAATGTCAAGAGGCGTCTTACCTGGGCTAAGGAGAAGAACTGGACTGTTGCCCAGTGGTCCAAAGTCCTCTTTTCAGATGAGAGCAAGTTTTGTATTTCATTTGGAAACCAAGGTCCCAGAGTCTGGGGGAAGGGCGGAGAAGCTCATAGCCCAAGTTGCTTGAAGTCCAGTGATAAGTTTCCACAGTCTGTGATGATTTGGGGTGCAATGTCATCTGCTGGTGTTGGTCCATTGTGTTTTTTGAAAACCAAAGTCACTGCACCCGTTTACCAAGAAATTTTGGAGCACTTCATGCTTCCTTCTGCTGACCAGCTTTTTAAAGATGCTGATTTCATTTTCCAGCAGGATTTGGCACCTGCCCACACTGCCAAAAGCACCAAAAGTTGGTTAAATGACCATGGTGTTGGTGTGCTTGACTGGCCAGCAAACTCACCAGACCTGAACCCCATAGAGAGTCTATGGGGTATTGTCAAGAGGAAAATGAGAAACAAGAGACCAAAAAATGCAGATGAGCTGAAGGCCACTGTCAAAGAAACCTGGGCTTCCATACCACCTCAGCAGTGCCACAAACTGATCACCTCCATGCCACGCCAAATTGAGGCAGTAATTAAAGCTAAAGGATCCCCTACCAAGTATTGCGTTCATATACAGTAAATGAACATACTTTCCAGAAGGCCAACAATTTTATTGGTCTTATGAAGTATTCTAATTTGTTGAGATAGTGAATTGGTGGGGTTTTGTTAAATGTGAGCCAAAATCATCACAATTAAAAGAACCAAAGACTTAAATTACTTCAGTCTGTGTGCATTGAATTTATTTAACCCTCTGAGGTCGACAAACGTATATGCGTTTTGTGGCATAATCTCCCGATAATGCCGAAAATAACTTAAATTACACTTTCAGTTTTGATCGTACAGATAAGAGCAATACATCAATCGAATCTGTAAAGGGTCTACTTTTATTTGTATACACTCATAATAACAACTAAACTTTGTGCTTTTGAAGAATAAAGAAAACAAACAGGGTTCGCTCTCTGTCTTCTCCGTCTCCGCGAACTGCTTTTAGAAATGCATCACTAAAATGAACTGTAACTCAGCAAATACTCAGCACACAGACATGGGAGTTATATCTATAGAAAGCTTCAAGTGTCTACTTTTAAATGAAGCAAGTCTTATCGAAAACAAACATTCTGTGATGAAGTAAACCGTATGAAACCAACACGATGTTCAGTCGTTCCCGTCTGACTCATTATCTCTAATGAGATCCTGCGGCTCGTGCCGTTCATATGTAAATAGCCACGTGGGACGTGCGCACGTGCAAACGCCCAACACAAACAAAGAGCGGAGATCCTCATTGCGGCTACTGTTTGTTTCTGGAAGACGTGCTGAGTAAAGGCAGGATTTCCCTCGAAAGAAGAACACGATTTCATCCAGTAGAGGAGATCAATCTGATGAGTAAGTAATGTTTCTTTTTTGCATTAGTTACCGTGTTATTGTGACATAAACTTGAACACATTTACTAACAGTTCGTTGGGTTTTTCCCAAATTACAACATGATGAATGCTACGCGTCTAAGAATGTTTAGACCATGTTTATTATTGATACTCTGTTCACAAATATATTTTAATAGCGTGCTAAACAATAACGATTAGTTTCTCAGATATAAAATATAATTTTTTTTCATAGTACAAAGTAGGCTACATTCTTTTATAGTACAAAGCATGCGTGAGTCTATGGCTGCAGAATCAAATCATAGGCTACTATAAAATCATACATACTAGGCTATCATAGTTGGGTTTTTCCCAAACTATAATCCCTGTCTACAATGTTTGAAATCGTGTAAAACATTTTGAATATGATAGACAATTCATTGTATTTAAATTTCTTATGGCGCGATTATGTTTTCATGCTCTATATAAAACAATAAAAATAATATGAGTGTACACTGTAACATGATGAATGCTATGAGTCTAAGTATGTTTAGAACGTTTATTGTTAATAGCCTACTCTGTTCAAAATAGATTCTAATGTGCTAAACAATAATGATTAGTTTTTCAGATATAAAATGTATTTTCGTTTTATATATATATATATATATATATATATATATATATATATATATATATATATATACACATATACACAGATGCTCCTGATATTAACATGCTCACAAATGTTTTTTTTTTTTGGGTTGTTTGTATTTTATTGAATCTGCACCACAGATGAATCCTGATGTCTCTTCAAACTGTTTTCCTCTGAGAGCTGTACCAACATCAGATGTTCAACTACACTGATATTCTATGGTGTAGCGTCAGAACGAGTCAGACAAAACTAAGATTCATTCAGAACATCGAAACATGAGGAGCTGAAATTCCAGGAGAACAGGACAACATCGTAAAGATTCCTATCTCCGATTTCTGGAGCAAGCCTAACCAACAAGCCTCTTCCAGAACAGCTTGCAACATTTAAGACAAAAGAACACTTATTGATAAGTCCAACGAGGAAGAAGATCGTCAAATTTGGGGTAAATAATCAAGATTAATGGTCAAAGAGATGGCCATCACATGTGTTCCACAAGAGAAATCACAAGCTTCTTTAGATTGACTTTTCCCCACACATAGAAGACAAAGAACCAGACTGAAATTCCTCTGTCCAAAGAACATGTCTTTTGGTCTCCACAGAACTATACAGAGACTTTCTTTTCATATGCACATAAAACCATCCTAAAAGGACATTGCTAGACATAACACTGTATTATGTATGTAACCACACATTAGACTATCATGTTTTAAGCACATATTATGTATGTCTTTTTAATAACTATTGAATGACTTTAAGGTTTATTCATGTTTGGTATGTATGAGCTTGACAATTCTAGCTTGAAACGTTTCTTCCAACTGATTCTTTGTCAAATGTATCATATTCTGGTTATAGAAATCACATCCGAAATTATACTTTGCAAGAGTGTGTAAAAGTCAGACCATGTGACCAGATAACATGCTGATTTATGATGGAAGGAACAACCCTAGCTAAGATAATAGCCTATCTAATTGGTCAAGATACCAGATGGGATGTGTCCAAAAGCCGAGTTTAAAACCTCAGGACAGCATCAAATCTCCCTTCTTCCCTTCTCCTCTCTTCTTCTCGCCACTGCGTTTTGACGCTGTTTTAGCGCTCTTTGAGCGTGCTCTGGCCTACAGGCCAGTTGCTACTTAACACCACGATGAGAAGAAAAACCACCTAGTCTCGTTACTCATTTTATTCTTTTACTTTAGTTTCTTTTCTTTCCGTTGAGTCTCGTGTTCAAAAGTTAAGTTTGCCGCAAAGTCCAGCTCCGACTGCACCCGCTTCAAACTTCAACCAGCAACTGACTCCAAGACCATCCTCAGCCAACGCCCAACCATTGACTTCCCAAGACATCACTTCAAAGACTACTGAACTTCCAGCCAATCACCAACTCGGGAAAACCCCTTTCCTGCAACGACGACGACAGAAAGGAATCCCTGTAACACAAGGCAACGCAAGTAAAACAACTCCAGATTCTAACTGAACTGGTGCATTTAATATAAATTTTAGCCTCATTGAGAAACTCAGTGCGAGGGTTAATTAAGTGATTGATGGTTTGTTCAGGTCTATGCAATAGCACATATTGCTATAAACTTGGGATTTCACATTCTCATTCTCTAAACTCATCCTTTCTCTCTTTCTGCAACGTGTGAATGTGTGAATGCGTGTGTTCATGTTAGATTAGTTTGTCTTAGGTTTATATAAATAAAGTCGCATTTATATTTAAAAGAGAAGTATCTTGTGTTTTGTGCTTACAAGTTAATGTCTTAATCTGCCGATCTTGTTACTGTGCTTATTAATAGTGTGTTCACTATATTTTGGATTTTAATATCCAGTGCAGAGTTGATGTTATAAGGCTCGTTCAGTGAATCGCTGCCGACTCAGTGATCAGCCGCAGAACAGTGATTCTGTTCAAATTACCTATAAAATCATAAATGATTCCCTTTGAGCTAAATTAAAATTATATTTATGTATCAAACCCTACAATGGTGAAACAAACTCCTTGACTACTGATTGTTTTTTTCTTCTTGAATCCATGGAAAGAAGCAGACACACTTAAATAAAACACGTAAATATCAGGTATGATTTACTTGTTTCACTTGTTGGACAGCATCTGTTGCAGGAATGACATACTACCAGTCCAAACTTTTTGAACAGTAAGATTTTTAATGCTTTTGTAAAGAATTCTCTTCTGCTCACCAAACCCTTTATGTCCAAAATACATAAAGTTGTATTTGCTAAAGCAGTAATATTGTGAAATATTTTTACTATTTAAAATAACTGCTTTCTACTTGATTATATTTTAAAATGTAATTTATTCCTGTGATCAAAGCTACGTTTTCAGCATCATTACTACTCCAAGTGTAACAATATGCACTATACCATTCAAAAGCTTGGAGTCCCTTTTTACTCAAAAAGTGACTTAGAAATTTTAAATCAATATATTGTTTCCTGTGAGCAAGTAAACAAGATGATTTACACATCATTTTGAAGCAAAAACTCTAGACTACAAGGTCCAGTTCTCAAAAGTCTTGTGAACAAATGTTTTGTATGTGGCCTTATTTCAGTGACTTCAAAATTTTAGTTTTTCACTAACCACGCATAAACGTTTACATAAATGTACATGTACATAAATGCTGCTAACATATTATTGTAGCCCAGTTTGTGCTGTTTACAGTGTTATAAGACTTTAGCCATTTATATGTTTATAAGCAACTGAGAAAAGCACAAATGTAAGGGCATGTCAAAACTTCTTCAGGCCCCCAAAACACCCTCAGACCCCAGAGGGTTAATACACGAGTTTCACAATTTGATTTGAATTACTGAAATAAATTAACTTTTCCAAGACATTCTAATTTATTGAGATGCACCTGTATACATTAGTGCTGTCAATCGATTAAAATAATTAAATAATTAATTGCACATTTTTCTGAAATTAATCGCGATTAATCTCCCCTAACATTAAAGTTTTTAAATATACTTTTATATTGCAATAATTTCACATTCGATCTTCAAATTTATGTCCAAAATACATAAAGTTGTATTTGCTAAAGCAGTAATATTGTGAAATATTTTTACTATTTAAAATAACTGCTTTCTACTTGATTATATTTTAAAATGTAATTTATTCCTGTGATCAAAGCTACGTTTTCAGCATCATTACTACTCCAAGTGTAACAATATGCACTATACCATTCAAAGCTTGGAGTCCCTTTTTACTCAAAAAGTGACTTAGAAATTTTAAATCAATATATTGTTTCCTGTGAGCAAGTAAACAAGATGATTTACACATCATTTTGAAGCAAAAACTCTAGACTACAAGGTCCAGTTCTCAAAAGTCTTGTGAACAAATGTTTTGTATGTGGCCTTATTTCAGTGACTTCAAAATTTTAGTTTTTCACTAACCACGCATAAACGTTTACATAAATGTACATGTACATAAATGCTGCTAACATATTATTGTAGCCCAGTTTGTGCTGTTTACAGTGTTATAAGACTTTAGCCATTTATATGTTTATAAGCAACTGAAAAAAGCACAAATGTAAGGGCATGTCAAAACTTCTTCAGGCCCCCAAAACACCCTCAGACCCCAGAGGGTTAATACACGAGTTTCACAATTTGATTTGAATTACTGAAATAAATTAACTTTTCCAAGACATTCTAATTTATTGAGATGCACCTGTATACATTAGTGCTGTCAATCGATTAAAATAATTAAATAATTAATTGCACATTTTTCTGAAATTAATCGCGATTAATCTCCCCTAACATTAAAGTTTTTAAATATACTTTTATATTGCAATAATTTCACATTCGATCTTCAAATTAATGTACAAACAATATAAAGATAGTATATTTTTTACTATTTGTTTAATGGCATCTTTTGTTTTTATGACTGAAGGCCAGTATCACTGATACCAATACTGATTTCTCTATAAAATTGCCCCCAGTATCTCTATCGTTATCAGTAATGATCTATCAGTAAAAATCCAGTATCTCTATTATTATTATTATTATGATGATTATTATTATTACAATTTCTGGGTTTAATCCGCCCAACAAAATATGCCCGATATTCTGAATATGAACTGCAGTAGTCTAGAAGCAATGCTCATATCAAACAAATGACATTTGTTTAAAATTCTGTGTTTCACACACAATGAACTCAACAGCAGACATGCAGAGATTACAGAAGCAATGTTTACTGTCGAGCATTCAGCAAATGTTTTCACATGAGCGCTTTCCGAAAAGCAGATGACAGTAGAAGTACCCACTGGGGTAGAAATGTCGCCATGCTGGGGTAAAAGAGCAAGATGGATCCTCTGATAACCTCAGTAAGACTTTGATGTATCTCAGCACTTGAACACTGGGGAACAAAACGAACAAAACGACAAGTCACATGCTTGAACAAGCCGTGGTTAATCTGGTTAAGGCCTGCATTCATGTGCAATTAGTTTCAGCGCTCCATATCGCAAGGAAGCATTAATATCCATGCCTGTAGCACTGCTCAATTCGAAGTCATTTAACAGTCAAATCTTTGGAATTGTAATTTGGCCCTCAAGCTGTTCCTGAAGGCAGAGTAAATGTGCATGTGTCTGTGTGTGAGCGAGTGTATGTGTGTGTGTGTGTGTGTGTTTGTGAGCGTGCAATATACGTCACTTTGTGAGTCACATCATTCGAGGCCTATGTATTTGCATGTTACAATTTTCACGTTCCACTTCTTAATCTGTGACCATTCATTCTAAAATCAACGAAGCCAAAATTGACTTTTCACTTTCTTAAACCACATCCCTGGTTTTATTGTGAGCTATTCATTGGTGCATGTTATTACAAAGAAAAAAAAAATTACAGATAGTTAACTTTGGAATCTTTAATCAAAAGGTAATCACTTGCTCTTCCTCTAACATGACTTTCCTTACTCGTTGAATATCTAGTTTACTCGGAAATGCAATTACAGTAGTAAAATGGGTAGCAACAACAATTCACATGTACAGTACATAAAAGTTTTCTATGCCCTATAATTTGTGTTTTTCACATACTTTTATTAACATTTTTAAAATAAACAACAGTACATGAAGAGGAGTGCTTTTTAAAAAAACGTAGATGCTTTTGTTGTGGTCATGTTAATACCTCTATGTTATCTCACATCCACCTGAGCAACATTATCACACCCCAGGCATTGCAATCGTAATATAGTGTGAAATCATTTCTGCTTCATAACAACTCATCGTGTCCTCCATGTAACCTTCATAGAACAATCAGAACACTGATGCACACATACATGAATGCACACATATCTGAAATTGAACTTGAGTGTAGAAGAACATAAAAACACCTTGTATTTCTTGTATAATGGATGAATACCGAGCATAATATGCTCACTGTACGCACACAGACATGTCTAAACATGCACAAACACTATGTTTCTTAATAGAGCTTGACATATTTGAAGCTTCCTACAAAAAATCATCACAATCACAGCTGATAAATATACATCAAATGAAATAGTGAATATAGTAAATGGTGCGTTGTGAGTGTTTTATACTAGACAGACTGAATATTCAAGCCATTCTTTTGAACAAACAAAAGTATCCACAACACTAAACAGCACAACTGTTTTCAACATTAATAATAAAAATAAATGTTTCTTGAGCAGCAAATCAGCATATTAAACTGATTTCTGAAGGATCATGTGACACTGAAGACTGGAGTAATGACTGCTGAAAATTCAGCTTTGCCATCTCAGGAATAAACTACTATATAAAATATATTCAAATAGAAAACTGTTATTTTATATTGTTTTATATATATTACTGTGCATTAGAAGCATCTTTTAAAACATTAAATGACCCCAAACTTAAAGTGTATGTATGTATGTATGTATATATATATATATATATATATATATATATATATATATATATATATATATATATATATATATATATATATATATATATATATATATATATATATATATATATATATATATTTTATATAAAACGCGTTAAAAATATTTAACGCAATTAATGCAGGGCGGGCAAGGTTTGGCCACCCCACTCACAACTGCTAAAGAATTGTGTTTATTTGAGAGACAGAACATCTTTACGACCACATCAAACCTTTTCGACTTTTCAGACGCACGCTCTTTACCTCAGCGCCATGCACAAATCAAACGAGCGCGGAAAAGGTACTGGTGGCGAGAAGCTTCAGTAGAACAACAGTGAACTGCGGTCAGATAAGATGTTGTCAGGCTATATGTCAGTAAAAACGAATCTTCATCTCCTGTTAGCCGTTATACTCTTCAATTGCACGCACAAATGCGCCGGCGCACGCTGTATTAGTCTATATTAAAGCGCTGTACAGGGCTCGCAAAATCGCTAGCCTGACGTCCCGGGGCTATTGTGTTTTCCAGTCGGGCTACCAAAATGTATCACTGCCTGCCCGACGGGCTCCTTAAATACAGATCTCCCGCGGGTCCTTAAAAACTCTTAAAGTGAGTTGTATCAAAATTAAGGCCATAAAAAGTTTTAAATAAGTTAAATGGTAAAAGAAATGTCTTAATTATAATTTCAAGAGGTCTTACAGTTGGGGACGGAAAGACATGAGTGGCGATATGGCAGGATTAAACTTCAAAAGGCAACGATGTCATTGAATAAATATGAGCGCTGCACGTTTTAAGTCAAAACGCGGCGCGGATGTCTTTATGCGAATGTATCTGAAGGTAACCGACTGTCATCAGAAATGTGTCGTTGGCTTTTTAATTTCATTTTAACTATAATTCCTGATAAAGCAGCGTTTATGAGCGCGGAGCTGCTTTGTGTACAGCGTTTCCGGGGAAACCGCAATATTTCACCTCGTGGCAGAGAATGAATTTGCATTTCCAAAAAGCCTTTCTTGCTGTTTATGGTCAGATCAATGCAAATATCAACTCATGTTTTTAGTTGTAAATGAGAAAAGTTGATGTGCCTTCTAAAAATCTAAACAATTAAGACAGTAATATTTATACGTTTTAAATTAACATAATAATTTATATGCTTGATTGATCCCTTTTCATAAAAACGGTCTATAGCCTGAAACGCTGTTGTATAAGATTTTTGTTTTTGTGAAAACCTGTATCTGAACTGTAAATCATGTAATTTTATGGCTCAAAACTGTATGTTACCATAGACATTGTCCAACCCCGCTAATACTGTGTTCATTTTACTTGTGCAGCTCTTAAAATGGGTCATAAATTGCCTTAAATATATATTTTTAAATTCTGCAGATACCCTGTAAATAGTGAAATAAAATTCCTTCCTTCATATTTGTTGATATTTGTGTATTGAAAATATTTTTGATTGACATTTAAACTCCTATCTGATTTTCTATATTAATAATAATAATAATAAAATAAAATAAAAAAGTAATTTTTTAATTCGGGCTAGTTAAATTAATTTTCGGGCTACCAAAATCTGAAGAGTACCTGCCCGAAGGGCTACCAGGGATTTTGAAATTTTGCGAGCGCTTCTGTATCATATTCAAACCCAAATGAAACTACGAGTATGCCATGTCATAGTTATGTCGTCAATTAAGTCATGAAGTTACAAAAGAAGGCGATTAAATCTGCCTTAAAACTATGCATGCAAGTATTTATTATTTATGAATCACATTTAAAGCAGTGTCAGATCTGTGCAGTATCAGTCAAGTTCAGCAGCGGCAGCTCTTAAAGTAGAAGTCAAAATATCCAAATAATCAGCTGCTGTATATAGATGAGATATCAGATGGTATCAGTGATACTTGCCTTCAGTCATAAAAAAGATGGCATTAAACAAATATTAAAAATATACTTTATGTTGTTTCTACATTAATTTGAAGTTTGATTGTGAAATTATTGCAATATAAAAGTATAATTAAAAACTTTAATGTTAGGTGGGAGTAATCGCGATTAATTGTTTTTGTTTTAATCGATTGACAGCACTAATACACACACACACACACACACACACACACACACACACACACACACACACACTCCTGAATATCTACACTGTGTTCCAAATTATTATGCAAGTGATATATCAGTAGAATTTCGGTACAATAAAGAGTCAGATTTTTGTTTGTGTTGTTTTTCACACCTTTTTAGTTAACTGGTATCAATCTCAGACAGGTTTGTTCAATAGTTTGCCAGGTCTTCTTAGGTAAATGGAAACCCTACTTAAAGAAGTTGTTCCACGTTATTAAGCAAGTCACCGTTCTCATGAAATATGGTGAGGAAGAAAGGTCTTTCTGAAGATGAAAAGTATGAAACAATGCAATGTCTTGCAAAAGGCATCAAAACAAACAATATTTCGCGAAAAGCAAATAGAAATTATTGAACTTTCAAAAGATTGAAAGAGAGGAAAATCTGACTCTTTATTGTATCAAAATCCTACTGATATATCACTTGCATAATAATTTGGAACGCAGTGTATAGCTTGTGCAATTCATTCATTAGAAACATCTTTTAAAACATTTAAAACTTTTTGACGGTAGTGTGTGTATATAAATATATATACACACACACACACACTTCTGAATGCCTATCAGCTTGTGCAATTCATTCATGGTGAATCCCCTCTAAAATCAACATCTGGCATCTTGAGTGTGTTTTGCTACTTTTACCAGGCACTCTTAAGAGCATCTAAATGTAGGCTGATTTGTGACTTCTTGTAGATCCTTGAAAATCTTGGTTTGATTGCTTTTGCCTGACCTGTTTTAACCTAAATCTGTGCATTTGTGTTTGTATGACAGTGTGAAAGGTGGTAGGAACATTTACAAACATTACAAAATGTGAAGGAGATGCGGCTGCACAGCTTTGTCATACTCTGGCAAGGTTTCCGGGATGATACTGCAGCACTGCGAGAGCAGAGTTTGGACAGAAGCCAGTGTGAACTCAAGCGATCATGCTGTAGTGACAAGCGCTATCTAACTGCAGATCACTGCTCCTGTTACGCGCTCTGCTTCTCTACCTTTGCCCACATGTACACCTGAGGCGACTAACTTGCTCACAACCCTGACACTACCTCAAAAGTCAATCTTTTACTGAAAACAGGCACCTGTTATATTACATACAGGTTGTGCGGAGGGAATAACTCGGGCTGTCTTATGCATAAAGCATAAGCTCCTCTCTGATATTCACTCACCGCAGCGTTCCTCTCTAAATCTCTGCGAGGCCGGGGCACAAGGGAGAGCCAAACCTTTCATAAACACATAACAAAGCATAATCCAAGACCAGGGGCCCCGATCAAATCATCCTTTGTTTATGCATCAACACGACAAGGTGCTATTGAAAAAGGGTTTTCTTCGTCTGGCTGAATGCTCTCCAGAGCAGGACTGAAACGGAGGAAACAATACCCTCTAAGAGAGCCAATTCCCTGTATGAACACTTTAATAATATAAACCACAGATTTCATTTCCTGAATCAGGCCAACCTGAGCTCTGCCATTTATTCTCCATGAGCAGGATCGCACGGTTCTGATCGCTATCACTTACTGATAACTCAAAAGTGAAGTTACATTTGGCTTCCCTGATACAGTGCACGTACCAAAAATGTTCAAAATATCTTCACAGACATCATTTAAAAGTGACCTGTTTGATTTTTGGGACATCAGAACACCTTCTGGTCGGACACAATAAATTAATACATTCACAAGAAATTAATACTTTTGTTCAGCAAGGACACATTAAATTAATAAAATGTGACAGTATAGACATTTGTAATGTTACAAAAGATTTCTATTTCTAAGTTTTTTAAAACTTTTTTTATGCATCCTAAATCCTTAAGAAATGTACCACGGTTTCACAAAAACATTTAGCAGCACAATTGTTTTAATAATTACATACAAATACAAATAATAAGGATGATAAGAAAAGCATAAAATCAGCATATTATAATGATTTCTGAGGGATCATGTGACACTGAAGACTGGAGTAATGACTGCTGACAGTCCAGCTTTGCATCAAAGAAATAAATGTAATTTTAGATATGCTAAAAGAGAAAACAGTTATTTTAATCTACTGTTTTTACTTTATTTTTGTATCAAATAAATGCAGCCTTGATGAACATGAGAGACGTCTTTTAAAAACAATTTAAAAAAAAAATCTTACCAACTACAAACTTTTAAAAGGTAGTTTATATGTTACTGCCAGTAATTATTGCGGATGGTAAAACTTGTTAAAAAAGGTAAAAATTATGGCTTTGGTTTGAGTCTGGTTTGAAAAGTGCATCCATCTGCTCTGCTCTGCTCTGACGGTGACGGCTATGCTTTTTATGAAGCAGTTTATTAATTATAGATTGTTTCTAAACCACAAACAGTGCACTGTGATGCTTTTAAGTTGTAAAAATTATTCAATTGGGGCAAATGCAACATTTAAATTTTTTATCGACAGCTCTTTTGTTTCTTTGAATCCGCCATACTTCATGCTGACTGAGAGCAGGCTAACGTTCATACTGCTCACTAAGCAAACGTGTAATTGAGCAGACAGCCCCATTCCCCTCTTCTGTCTAAGTCTTCTCTCTGTCATCTGCAAATCTCCTATGTCAGGTTAAGGAGGCTGAGAAGAGAAGAAATAAGTTTATATTTGCGAAATATGGATGTGCCCATTATGCCTAAAAAGAAGTGCGACAAAATCATAAGACAATGCATAAGAGGTAAGAAAATGTAACTAAATGGATTTGCATGTTTCTTAATGGATTATATTATATTATATTATATTATATTATATTATATTATATTATATTATATTATATTATATTATATTATATTATTGATTGCATTAAGCCAGTGTTGTTATTGTTAACTAAAAACTAAGATTATTAAAAATTGTTTTTGTTAAATTAAATAAAGCTGCAGTAAACTAAAATAGAAATATTAGATGAAAAACTTAAACCTAAGCAAAAATTAATAATGTTTCATTAGCAAATACAGTTTAAGTGGAAGTACTAAGTACTAAGTAGCAAATATTCCAAATTAATAAACAGACGCTGTTTGGCCAGGTTTGACAGAGGTAGTTACAGATATCATTGGTTTATTTGATTGCAAAAGCATCAGTCAGTCGCGAGTCTGAGCAATCAATTTTCATCTTCATTCCTCTATATATAAAATTATACACCTCCAGAGAGAGTGTGCCAACAGTAAAAATAAATCTAATAAAAGCCACATGAAATTCAACACAGGCACTCACACCTGTGCTTAAAAGATCTCTGACACCATTTTGAGGCATTCTCAGAAGAGTCCTTGTCTTGTCCCTGGGAGCGAAAAGCAGAGGGTGAGACTGATTTTGCTACTTTGAAGATTGATGTTGGTGTTTAAGATACCTCTGAAAAGCAGACAAGACCTTCGGGCTAATCTAGCCTTAGATGATAAAGACGCTCACCTGCTCGGAGCTGATAGCATGGCACTGCTAGCCAACACTGTAAAGAGCAGCCACCTCTATATGTAGCAATATTGAGACTTCAACATCCTCATTTCAGCACCCAGATGACCATCTTTTACAACCTTATATAACCTTGAGTCAAAGTTTTCGCAAATGTGTTCAGTGGAACTCAATCAGAGCTTTTACAAGTTCCTACAGATGTTGAATAGAGATATTACAGGGTCAATATTTGGGTTGGTTTATGTGTGTCTTTTCATGATAGAAACATTGCAGAGGGATTTGCATTTTCATGAAACTTTCATCATGAAACTGAACTTTAACAGAATAATAATGAAATTTAATGTCATGATGTTAGGCCATAGGCAAATTCATGCGATACGAAATGATATTTACACTGTGTAACAGACCAGATAAAGCCTGGCCTCAAAGATAAACAGTGTCAAAGATCATCTCGCTGTTTGCTATTATGAAAAAAATAAATAAATACATTTTCATTACATAAAATATGAATCATAAATTTATCACAACCTCTAATTATTTAATATTGAAAATAATTAAAATAAATAAACAAATAAAGCCCCTAAATATATGCTAATCACCGTCGGAAGTAAATGGGACTATCTTGTTCAAAATAATGAATTCCTGTAACAGGGAATTATACTAATTACCATAATGTGCCAGAAAGGTCAAATAAACACACCCACTTCAAGCCTCAAAACAACCTGGTATTTCGTAAATTAGCATTAATTCATTGTACTCTATGCAAGCGTATAGGGGTTTGGCCGATTGGCGTGGAATAAGCTACCATCAAATGATAAAATTAGCCAACATCTGGCTGACAGGGGACGCAGTGTGTTTACAACTGAACAGGCGACCAGAAGGCAGTTGGGAATTATCCTCATTTGGTGGTGGTAGAAGGGGGGCTGCCTTTGTAATGCTCCAGATTCATCTAGAAAATACATGTTTAATATGACCAGGCTAAGCATATTTAACAATCACATCACTTGGTGTTCAGTATTTCCATGTTTGTCAAGGCCATTGACAGCTTGCATTAACCAACGCATGAATTATAGAGTAAAAAAAACATGAAAAAGTGAAATACACAGGGTCTTTTTGTGTTTATTTATACATTTATGGCAAGACAACAGCAAAACTTAATGAGGTTAGTTGTCAAAATATGGCTAAATCCCTGTCTGCTGGGGGGAGACCCTATTAGGAGATTCATAGACATCTGTACAAGATGTCTTGCGCATCATCATTAGAATTTCAAAGTGGTTTTGATTGTTTGATCTCATATCCAGAAATTATTGTTGGGAAAGTCATTATCATAAACCTAGTTCTAAATTTGTTTTCCACACTCTCGGTTATGATCCATAATTAACTATACTGGCGAGATTACATTATTTCTCCCTTTTTGAATGAAGAATCCGCATGGAATTTCTCCCACTGGGAATTTTATGGATTGTAAATGTCAATGCAAAAAAGTTTTTTTAGGCTCAGTGGCTGTTTTTAGGATTCGCTAGACACAACATATTTCATACATTACTTTCATTTGTGTGCCGACAGACTGAGACTGATCCCCCTGATTGCAGATGCAAAGAAATTATATTACATTTGGTGGAATGAAATGAAAATCCCCCTTCATCAAGGTTCTGCACTTTAGAAAGAAGGAGGGATGAAATAATGAATTAGGCCCATTTGAGGATATTGACTGATTCCCTGAGTGCTCACGGCGCCGTCCGTCCGTAATCTATCTCAGAAATAATCATTCATGCTCTAAATACATCAGAAAGAGGGGATCATAAAAAATACACCATTCAGCTCCATTGATTTGCATTGTTAATTTCCCACTTGATGGCTACAGAGAGAGAGTGTGATGAAGGGGCTGCTATGGCGGGTTTAAAGTATCCAACATGGCAAATCACAAGATAGCCGGTGTCAGCAATGAGGCTTGACAATGAGGCAACACAATTAAGCAGCAGTGAGGAGCAGAGTGATGCGGCTCTCCATAAAACTTCTGAGAGATCACAACTTATCAGCCTCCACATAACCATAAAAGCACAGCAGAGATAAAGCCCTCGCTACGAGATCTTTATCAGATGCCACAGCCAGCTAAAAGCAACTTGGCTGTTTATGGATGTGACTGGTGTGGTGTGGGATGGATCCTGCTGGATCTGACATCATCACTGCCTGACACCTGAGCTCAGCTGTGTCGGGCGGAATGTGAAAAACGACTGTGTGAAGAAGAAAGACGTTCAATGAAACTACAGCAGTAACAGCAGGGCCTGGCCGATATGGGACAGACATCATAAATAATGCAGACACATCAGCTAACTAAGATCTGTGTATGTGTGTGTGTGTGTGTGTGTGTGTGTGTGTGTGTACTTAACATTACAGTCGCTTTAATATCAGTGCAGGGATGGGCATTTGGCCAATTTTGGAATACAGACAAGGGCTGTGATGCAATATGATGTAATAGTGTGGCTAAACACCGCCTCCGCAGAAGATCAACGCCTGCTTCTACATCGCTGCCTGTTTAGCCCGCCCACCAATTCGCACATGTAGTGTTTACAAGAGAGGCGAACGTAGGTGTAGCATTTGGACCAATCAGACACAATTTTTCATTTGATTTAACAAATCAATTAGTCATTAGATTAACAAATAGTCACAGACCCCTCACCCAATACACATACTGAGTGCCAGTATGTCTGTGAATGACTCCAGGCCCCCGGTTACCATGACAACCAGGACATTTCAGCCAGACCAGATAAACTTTATGACCTAATGGCATGTTGAGAATTCTCCCTCTCACCATCTTTGAACCTTAGGAAAGACTCTTCTCTAATTAATTCATAGAATAATTTTTCTTTGAATGAACACATATATCCTTCAGGTCATTGTGTATATTATTACTGTTCTTGTATATGTTCTTGTGTATTGTATACTGTTTTATGCATGCTTATGATAGATCACTAGTTAATATCACCTCACTTATATCATGTTTGGGCTCTATCAATTCATCTTCGGATGATCTAATTGAGAGTGTATATTATATTTTGATACCTATGCAACATATTAGTGTTCTAAGAATCTTTACTAGTTTGTATATCAACTTCTGATCCAGTTACATATGCAAATTACCACGCTTGGAGACAAAGCGTCGTAAACTTTCCCTCCAAAAGTTCAAGACACCATTGGCACCCGAAAGGAGTGATCTCTATAGCAGATAAAGCTCTCACATCAGTGACCCGCCTTCCAGTCTGCGGTTCTTTTAGATCCTAAGAGGATGAGGAGGATGTGAGCTCCTCAGCGACCCTTAAGTTTTTGCGCCAGGCCTTGCTGCCTTGACTTTCCATTCAACCAAAGATCCTCGGATCTCAGCAGATCTCTTTCTTAGCTCTTTTTCACTTTCTACCTGGGAAGAAACTCCCAATTACCACCGAGCCAGAATAACATCTTTTGGAGTTCATCACCCTTCAAACCCTGAAGAACTTGATCTCCAACACCCCTTTGTATGTACGCGTGAGTGTATGTTTATTCGTTTGTTTGTTTAGATTAGTTATGCGTGTTAGTGTTTAGTTAATAAAGGTTGTGTGCACAAATTACATGAGTTTCTGGTTCTGCCTTGCAAATTAATGTATTTTTACAGTTTTGACCCTCGCTACATGCTCTAGTGCATTAATAGGAAAAGAGTTGATATGAACTTACACTGAATGTTCGCTGGACGAACAGATCAGTTGATGGCAATTTAATTCTGCTACAGTTATTACTGTCAGCCGATATAAATAACTGTAATCATATTAATTAATCATAATTAATTGTAATTATATACATTTCCCTTTTGAGCTAATTTGCTACACAGGTCTATGCAGAAACCAAACAATAAAGATGGCTTTGAAGACAATAAGACGTGCGCAGTGCCAAGCTGTGGAAAAACAGTCAATGCATTGCCTTCCTTCTGATCCCAACGTTAAGAAATAGTGAATTAACTTTATTTTTAATGAAGTTCCAGTGTTGCGAACTTGGTCCTGTGTTCACTTCATTTTACCCCAGATTTGTTTACGAACAAGGCACAATTCGACACTGGATTTTCAAAAAGATTCAAACTAAAAGATGTTGCTGCGCTGGCTATATTGGATCCGACAGTCGCAACACTCAAGTGTGAATAACTGTTTTTATTACATCACTTTTGCTTTGTCTATCTGTGACATAGGCTGTCAAACATACACAAGTGTTAGCCAATCATAGCTGTGGGCATTTACTTTCGAGTCTACAATCCGCCATTCCTATTCAAACAGAGCGTTCTGATGAGGGAGTTAAAAACAGGACAGAAAATAGCCTATTACTTATAAATTATGATGTTTTTGATGTAAAAATCTTGATAAGATTGTAAGTGGACCTCAGAGAACAGTACAAAATAAAAAACAGAGGCAGTTCATGACCCCTTTAAAGACTGGTTCCCTTTCAATTCATGAGCTGTAATTTTAATTTAATTGGCCACACCCACAAGACGTTGAACTGGAATTTACTTAATTACAATTTAAAGTGAATCAGGAATTCTGGGAAATAATGAGTCTTCCCAAGCTGATAAATTTGTTAAATATAAAAACAGTACAAACCTATATAGGTGATATTTCAAACAATTCTATTTATTTATTTTTCTATCTGTAAAGCCTGTAAAGCCTTCAAATGTCAAAACTTTTGGTCAAGACAACATTCAAACTTTTCTACTTTAAAAAAAAAACAACAACAAAAAAAAAACACTTATTGCAATTTTATGTCAGATGTCCACATTTGGCTCTTGCATCGCATCACCATGTTTTTATTCAGCACCTTGCGCCATAATCGCTGCATTTTTAAAGTGCTGTCAAGTTAAAATGAGCACTTTTAAAAAGTTTCTCTCCCTCTCTCGCTCTAAAAAGAACATTTAAAACCCATGTGTTTTGTTCCATTCAGTTGTGCTCCATCTAGCTGTCTAAAAGTAAGAATGTGCCCTGCATGAACGTCCTGCAATCCAGCTCAGCTCATTGAGTGCTGACCTGGACTGAAAGTCACCATGAACAGTTCTGACACAAATTGCTGTCTGAAGAATCAGTCTGCAAGGTATCACCGAAAAACACAGCTTAACTCATCAAAAAAGTAAAAATTAGGTCCTGCTGACATGTACGTATAGCGGTTACTTGAGTTCAGCTGGTATAAAATCTTTTAAAGTTGAAGATGTTGCATTGTTGTCAAGGATCACGGCTGTCACTGCCAATCACTACAATGAAGTGCACTACACTCTGAATAGATTCATTATTTACTGTAGCTTTCCCATCAAATCGCATTGTGGTTTTATTTCTCTGATCAAAATGGCTTTTGGGGCGTTGAATGAAGTGCAAAGCTTGTCTTTTATTTTGGCTTAAACTATTCCATTATCTAAATGCTCGTTCTACAAGTAGATATTTGATGAAAAGGAAAACAGCAACTGTGACAGCCATCGTTGGAAACAGCACACATTTAACTCCAATAAACCCACACTTACGGCTCTCGACATGCTTTCAATTACAGAGGCCTCGATTATTGTATTGATTATAAAACGCTCGATGACAACTCGTTTGCAAATTCCCATTTGCATTTATGTAGCCACTAAAATGACACACAAAATAAGGAATAAAAAGAGAGGGAAAGACGTGAGAGAAGGTGGCATCTGTTGGGGCTTTTAGATGGATATATCACAATAATCCATTCCTTTTACATGAGCCCCTGTCAGGGTTAATTGGTTTGTGAAGATGGGTAATGAAGGGAAATGGCGGTGTTTATTGTAGCGCCTCTCTCATTAAAAGAAGGCAGTTCGGCTGGCATGCGGATGACATTTACGCACCCATCACACACTGGGAGGAACACGTTATAAAATTATCAGCTTTACCCGATGTCCTCCGATCTGAGCACAGTAACGCCGCGTGACAGTGAGTTTCATAAACTATAATGAGGTTAAAGTCATAAGACGGTTTACAAAGATCAACTATACCCAGGAGCATCATGGGAGGTCACAGATGGTAAAAGCAATAACATCTCAACTAACACAAACCTGTAAATGCAAATGCATAACACATTAAAGCTAAAGTCTTCCAATGGTCGCACGAACTGAAACTCGCACTACTGGTTAAGCCGAAGAATTAAACACATCAGCTTCAAACCTGAAATCATGGGCAACAAACAAAGAAACCACAGGCAACGGCCAATAAAAGTACGGACACGTCAATGAGCACTGGAAGAGCTATTGTGCAGATGTTACCTCTCTCCTGCGTGATGCCCAGCACGTCTGTTTGACTTTCCAAACCACAGCAGCAACCAGCAGCAGGGACAGGAAACAGCTGGAGACAAGACACATGGAAAATCAATAGATCAGTCAATCAAATAAGATTCACGAGTTTGTAATTGCAATTGTGGATAACATTCCTCTAACCTTTGAGGCTGGATTGAGGACAGCTGTTACATATTTGTATTTCAATCATACAATCAATGATAAACAAGTTCATCCAGCATGAAAGAATCAATGCTGTATGGAACTGACTGTTACGTCAATCATTTACGCAATTCCAAACAAGCACATCTGCACTCAAACAGGTTTGATTTCCTCTCTCGCACATACACAGACTGCTCAATGGCTATTTTAAGCCATCTACAAGATGCGTGATGTTAGAGAAAGCTGGCCTTGAGTAGGACTGGCTGCTGTAAAAGCACATATAAAAGCAGAAATCCCTCTTTGTGTTTTATGCAATTGACAGAATTCACTTGACAAGGTGACAAATGCATGGAACTAAAACAAAGGAAAAAAGCATTTGGTGGTCGTACACAATCCATTTTGTTGTTGGTTTTTTCCATTGTAAGTTCACGGCCTGCACCTGCTGCTGCAGTATATGATAAAGCACTGGTGAACAAGTGTCAGAATGCTTGTCTCCAATGTGGGAGGACCGAGTGTCACTACTCAGAATACTCAAATTGTCACCAAAAAAAAAGGAACACAATCACTTCTATTACCCAAGAGTGCTTGATTCTAAATTGTGTTTATGTATTGTAATGTTCTGTGGACCTTGAGCAACACTAGTTTGTTGGTATAGCTGTAACTATCCGTAATGACGAAAAATTATGTAAAAAAATAACAATAATAACAAGAAAAAATTATTAAACTGCTGCTAGGACTTAATTTTTAACTTGATTTTTTTTTCATTTCTCTTTCATCACCCCTGGTTATGTTAACAAAATGCAGATAAGATTTTTTTTTTGCGTTTTTGCCTTTATTATGACAGGGCAGTACTCAGACAGGAAGTGAAGTGGGAAAGAGAGAGGGGGATGGGATCGGGAAAGATCTGTAAGCCGGGACTTGAACTCGGGACGCCCAAAGCGCAATGGCGTTATATGAAGGTGTGCTGCCCACAAGGCTATTGGGGCAGACTAAAGTGCCAATAGGACTTCTACATTTGCTTTGGAATAATTGCAGAAAACAAACTCTGTAACCATCAAAAGTTTATGATTATCACAATTTTTTAAGGTAATCTTCACAAATTATCACAACTTTCATGAATTTTGAAGCCTAAATACAATCGCCAAAGTTATAAAGCTAAACAAAACTAAACTAAACTAAAATATTTATTTATATGTTAGTGTAAAATATTGGTATATATTCAATCATGTTTATTATGTACATTTTTATTTTATTTATTTATTTTTACTAACTTAATGTCAACTTCCCTTTTCACCTTTCAATCATTTAGTAGTTTAGTAATTTAGGTGCTATAGAAATGTTTCACAAAAATAATGCTATCCATGGTTATCACTTTCAAACTACCTCAATTCTCATCCAAAATATTATATTAAAATCATTCAACAATTTCTTTGCGACATTTTAACCTGCTATTTTTCAGTAATGATACACTTCATTCCAGCCCGCAAATAAGAATAAGAACATACATAAAATTTTGACCACTTTTTAGAACATTTTACAGTAAGTCGAGCCAATTCATTCCTATGTGACATTTTGTAAACCTTGCACGAGTGAGTAACAGTAACCAATAAGCATGGAGTTTAAATAAGGCTCAGTATACTGACATGAACATCAGAGCAACAGGGGGCATGTGGGGACAATGTCATCTACCCATCATTCACATTCAAACAGAGCCTTCATTCAGCCGGCATTATTACAAATACATACCATCAACTTCACAGACACATTGCCTAGAGGAAGAATGTTCAATCTCAAATGAGACAATCTGAGGCTTTGTGAGGCTCTGCAAAAATATGGGGTGTATAATATAAGTATATGAAGTGTTATACGATCACGAAATTTGAATTTGCACCATGGGAAGAGTTGCAATTGCACAGCTTGGGGACGTCTTGGGCTCTAATATTCTTCTTCTACTCTCTTTGCTTAAGCATCATATATTAAGGGGCCGAGCTCATTACATCTGAAGCTGTTCAAACACTAAAATTAGCACTGGACTAATCAGAGTGTATCTGAGGTAATGCAAGAGCCTGAAACTGCCTTTTCAACCATTTCATCTACCATATTTCAAAACCCAATCAGCGCAAGTCAGAGGTCCCTTATTAAATCTATTAATGATGAGGGCAATTAATTCTTAACGAGCTGGATAATGGTTCTAATGGGCGGAGAATGAGGCCCAATAATGGTGGAGCACTTTCACTGAGAAAGTTATAAAAGCACATTCTTTTAAGTGATATGACGAACATCCTGATTGCTGCCATATTGAGTGAAATCGAGGCTGTGAGAGATAGACAGTTTGTTCAATGGGTCACAGTGCCTTACTGCGTTGTGGCCATTCAGTGGACATTTCACCTGGGAACAGAAGAGATTTGTACCTGTACAGATTTGTGCTGCCGTTGGTCAATTTGTACCGACCAACGGCAGCAGATGCTGACAGGGGTAACACACCGATCAGACAAAACCAGACAAACTTGTTGCCGTTTGTTGGTGTCTGTCAGTACTGTGTGAACTGGCCTTTAAGGTGACAACTCTGTACTTTTTCTAAGATGGGATGTTGCGTCTGTGTTGTTTAATTTGCGCATTGTCAGTAAATCACCCACAGCAATTTCCACACCCATCGGTGATGTTTTGGAATTGCGCTCTTGCGCTATTTTGCACTGTTTAGAAAATCTGGCCTTTAGTAGTTAGTAATGATTTTCAATTGTCATATAATTTTTGCACATTTTTACAGAGCTATTTTTGGTTAATATATATATATATATATATATATAAGCACATATTTTACTACATATTTAAACTGAGCAGTGTTTTTTTTCCATATGTTTTACTGATTGTTTTTTTTTTTTTTATAATGATAATGAACAGGCTGCATTGTCAAGGTAGAATGCTTAACTGTGTGCGCGCATGCGGCGCTGGAGCAATCACTTGATTTTGTTTTTTCCTTCTAACAGTGGAAGCAAATACTCCTTTTAGTCATGAAGATAATCGGAATTGTAAAAGGTTTGCTTTTATTTGTGTACATTCACAATAAAAACAAATCTTTGCGCTTTTGTAAATTAAGGATGCCGCTTTCTGCCGTCAGGTTTCCTTTCACGCAGCACAAAAATGAATCGAAACTCTGCATAGGCTACTTGTTGCACAGTTTTTCTTTCATTTTCTTAAATTATTATTTAAGTGAAAATATATTTCTTGTATAGGCCTATTTATTCGTTATAATATATAATAGCTTTATTATGTTTTTCTCCGCTCGTAGAAGCACTGCAGGTGCGTAATGTGTTATGATGTGAATCCTCATGTTCTGTTGTTTACTGCTTTTTGCGCATGTAAAATTAATCCCCGGAAAACAAATGTTAGTATTTTTAACGGGTCACAGATACTTATTCTTTCTAATTTAATTTTAGTTCTAATTTAAAATAATCTTGTCGGTTAACGGTTAATAATCGGTTAACGAGCGTCGGTTGTCGTTTAGGAAAAGTAACCGAAATGAACATCCCTAAAATATATATATATATATATATATATATATATATATATAAAGCAAACTTCTCATTTAGTTGAACTTGCTGAATTTTATTTGTGCTGTCAAATTTACATCAAATATTTTAATTATACATCAAATATTCTAATCACACATACATACACACACACACATATCTGTGACCCTGGACCACAAAACCAGCCTTAAGTCGCTGGGGTATATTTGTAGCAATAGCCAAAAATGCATTGTATGGGTCAAAATGGTCAATTTTTCTTTTATGCCAAAAATCATTAGGATATTAAGTAAAGCTCATGTTCCATGAAGATATTTTGTACATTTCTTACCGTAAATGTATCAAAACTTAATTTTTGATTAATAGTATGCATTGCTAAGAACATCATTTGGACAACTTTAAAGGCGATTTTCTCAATATTTTGATTTTTTTTGCGCCCTCAGATTCCAGATTTTCAAATAGTTGTATCTCAGTCAAATATTGTCCTATCCGAACAAAAGCTTATTTATTATATGATGTATAAATATCAATTTTGAAAAATTGACACTTAAGACTGGTTTTGTCGTCCAGGGTCACATATATATACATATACACATACATACAGCCAAGCCTTTATAAGGCCCTAAGCAGAATTTTATTTGGGGGTCCCTCTGTGCCTCCAATATGACTGGTTATTGTCAAAGCTTGATTATTCACACACTATAAATCTAACACACCCATTATCAGTTTTGTTTGTTGTAGCTGTGTTGCTTATATCATACTGTCTGCCTGGCATGTTTTTACCCTTCTGTGATTTTTAATTATAACAGTTGCAAACTTACAAGAGTGGTCAGGTGTTAATTTGCACTTTAACATTCAAAAGTTAAAGTGCATTAAAGTATTAAGTGGCATACTTAATGTGGTGTGCTGAATAGCTAAATAAATCAGCAGACAATGCATTTACAGAACAGAATGTTATTTTAACAACATAAATAATCAAAGTTGTACTTTTATTACAAGTCATACTTTTTATAATAAAATATTAAACACAGCAGAGAGCATCTGTACATATAAAATACAAGAACTCTTAATCTATATCTAGCTAATTGAGGCATAATGATATTGGAATATAATAGCAAAGACCCAAAATGTTGGCTAAGGTAAATAATGTTAAGCTGTTATCAGTTTATGAAACAGAAGCTTATTTTTATTACAAAAAATATATACCCAGGAAAGTTATTTTACGCACAAGACAACACCTTTAATCTAAAACTAAGTAAAATGTTATATTATAATATATTAAGATGTCTCTTTGCTGATGTTTTGATGTTCAAACATGAACTTCCCTAAAACAAAAAGATACCCTATGTAGGCTATGCTAATTAACTTTATTTAGTTATTTTGTAATTAGTTGTTAAAAGTACTTTCAGTATAGAACAATTTATTTTCATTTACAAATGTTAATTTAGATGCCAAAAAAATTTTTTTATTGAAGAATTTCTGTCATTTACAAATTATTGTCATTTACAAACTTGGGGTGGTCTGATCTGATCAGGGGTGCGTTTCCCAAAAGCAACTATGGTCGCAAGTTCTGACATTACCGATAGAGTTCAATGGAAATAACGACCATATTTAGCTAACGATTTTTTTTAAACACACCCCTGATTTGCGCCACAAAACCCCCATGTTGAATTTGTCCCCCCTCCACCCCCAAAACACGATCGATTTTAACCCTTTGGCTGGCGCTGAGACAGAGAAGGATAAGCTCAGAAGAAAAAAAAAAAATAGAAAAAAAGAAGAAAGACGCACTCAGTGCTTTTCATATTTCATAACTGTTCAGTGTTTTCAACCGAATAAAGTTTATTTTAGGTTTCAGACATTTAAATACACTTCAATTAAGTAAAAAAAACATTTAGTTTGTTAAATAGGCTACACACTGATTTCTATGGAAAGCGGCAATACTAATCCTTTCAATTAATGGACGACGTGTTTTATTCCTATCAAATATACACATTGTGTAGATTACTATAAAGTTTACTCTGTTTTTCTCCCAGCTAACTGGCCACTTATACTTTCATGTATTTCGGGAAAAATAGGTGAATTTACATGATGTTAATCCGACAGATCCACACGGCAGCGTCCAGCGCATATATTATCAACATGGTCACGTCGCTATGGAAATATTAAAATGATATGATTATTTAATTATTTAATATTGCGCTTTCGTATAATTACCACTGTCCATTGACATAATATATCACGAATTAAAATAAAATAAAATAAACAACAATATTAAAATAAATAAATGATCTTGTGTACATTGTGTATGTGTAGTCACTTTTTGTAGCATGTGATCTGTTTGTAGTATTGATTTTGTAGCAACAAGAGTCTGAAGGATGAATGAGAAGAGCCAATCTACCAAAGCTGCCTGAGAGAGCAAAGAAAGCCTACAAGGATTAAACAATCAATACAGACAACCAGACAACCTGAGATGAGGATATAAACATGCACACCATCACAGTCACTTCCGGTATCTATTTGTCATCCCGCCCGGTCCTGCTTATGTTTATGAGTCACAATAATGCATAATCTCGTATTCACTTGCTCTAGTAGGTACAAAGGACAAAAGCCCCATTACGCTCAAATCACGAGTGGGAGAGAACGAGCTTTAGTCAGTTACACAAGTCAAATGAATTGCCTGCAGTCGCCATCCAGTAAAGCACAGGCATTCAGGACGTTAATAACATCATCGTTGATATAAGTGCGATCACTCAACACTTCAGCCCTGTGGACAACTTCTGTCCTGATGGAAGAAAGGAGGAGAAAAAAAAGAGAGGTGGATGAATGTTAATCAACATAGAGAGAGTGTGTGTGTAATTGGGCTAAACCGAATTTCGGTGTCACCAATTAGCTGGAGGAGTGGGTGAAAGGCTTAAGCGCTCTTTAATTGTTACTGTTTTTCTTGCTCATTTAGTGGAGCTCCAAGAAAGCAGAGACGGCAAAAAAAGTCACTCTTCAAAGAAAATATATTCAAAAGGACTTTTCGAAGCTAATGAGGGACTACATTGAAACACCTATCTGTTCAAAAGTACAGACTCTGCTCTAAGTGCACACCAGTTTTTGTACAACTAAAAGGAGTTCTTCCAAATATACATACAATATTATAATTTTATTCCCATTGTCCCATTCATTATTTTAATGGGCTTTATATTTTTTGAATACTTTTTCTACCTAATCTGGGTAATAGTCTCTTTGTTTAGAAAGACACAAATATTTGAATGGATTGAAATACATTAAAAAACCTCTGGGGTGAGCGTGACAGACAACACAGTTTACAGACTGATTAAAAAGCTCATCAACTTTATCAAAGCCAGACGAATCAGAAAGAGATAAATATCCATCTACATGCTTGAGGCTGGAAGCCCACAGTCTCTCATGAGGGTGTTTTGAAATTTTAGGAAGATTTTGAGAAATGCACTTCTAATTAAGATTACGTTAAGAGCTGGAGGTAATATGCTAATCAAATGCATGAATCAGACGGTGAAAAAAGGAACATTTCACTGGCTAACTTTAATTTAATAATTTTATTCTTTCACTAAGTTATACTATAATGCTGCCTTCCATTTAACTGCTGCAGTGATGGTGTATTTTTGTTGGCCAAAAGGGAAGTTAGTAACACCCAGGTTGCCACCCAGGACAAAAGACAATAACATTTTCCCATTGGCTTTTGGATTATTGTGGGAAACAATTTATCAAAAGTATAATCGTCACAAATAAACATACTGTAACTTTTATTAATTTTGAAGCCTAAATACAATTCCCAGAATTAAAAAGATAAAAGCTAAAGTTATAAAGGCTATAAACAAACACCACAATTTGAGCAACAGTTTGAGTGTATGAACATAATGAGTCTGTAAAAGTGGACTAGTGATTCCTCCCACTCTGTGTGATGATGCTGACAATGTATGTGACATCTCTGTAGTCCCATTTAGTCACTTGTTAGCAACTGCCTTTTTTAAGACCTGTAAAGGCTGATGTATTTTACACACTAGAATAAAATGTGAAAATATCCTGAGCTTGTGAAAAACCACTTTTCTTATTTCAGGAATGTATCAAAAACATAGTCAAAAAAAAACTTTTGACTTTGGGACAATGACACTAAATGGGAAAACCCATTTAGGACTCATTCTTGCAGCACTCAAAAAAAAAGTCATTTTAAGTCTGACTTATAACTTACAAAACTTGTTTGAAGCAACACAAACATGGCGACACTCAAGGATAAACATCACATTTAAGCAAATAAAATGCAGCAATCAGTCAAGATTATATTACTATGCTACATCAAATGCTAATCAGATTTGTTTAGCAAATGTTTGTGTAGACTGATATGTAAAACACTGTGAATGATCTCTTAAAAACTTTCAGAACATCCTGGTTTATCCTCTAAAATGTGCTTGCTAGAAGACTCCTCTGTTGACAAACAGAAACTGCTCGGCAAGCAATGAAATGCCTTTATAGATAAAGATAAGCGATATCAAGCAGGACTATCCTACATCCGACTTTGAATGGAACAAATTGTGAATGCGGAATGAAGTTGATATGAAATATAATTGGCTCTAATCTCTGTAAGTAGTTTACCAGGCCCACTTGTGTTCCGCTAGAGAAGTGTTTGTTTACCTCTTTAGCGTGTCTGGTACACTGTGGTATATCCATCATCCTGACAGCCAATCAGGTTAGGGACTCAGAGTTACACGGTTACTGTGACATCCAGACACACAAAATGTTTAAAAGGAAAAAAAAAAACTGAAGGGAAAACAAAGGTTTAAGAAAAAAACCCACAAACAATCTGAAAGGTATGCTATTGGGTAACCTCGCTTACTTTTGCAGCATTATTTGAGGCTGACCAGTGTTTTGAAACTGTTCTCTAATATATGAACATTCAGTTAAAGGGATAGTTCACCCAAAAATGAAAATTCTCCTATGATTTACTCACCCTCAAGCCATCCTAGGTGTATATGACTTTCTTCTTTCAGACAAATACAATCAGAGTTATATTAAAAAAATGTCCCGGCCCTTCCAAGCTTTGTAATGGCAGTGAATGGGGGTCGAGATTTTGAAGTCCAATAAAATGCATCATAAAAGTACTCCACACGGCTCCAGGAGGTTAATAAAGGCCTTCTGAAGTGAATCAAAGCATTTGTGTGAGAAAAAAATCCATATTTAAAACTTTATAAACCATAATCTTACGCTAACTGTCATATGCGCGTACTTCCCAGCACTTATTGTTAGTGCTGAGATTGGTGTGCAGTACATACTGTACAACTGCTGTGCCTGATTGCCGTTACGACGCTGAACTTATCGTGATCAGCATTTGTTGTTCCATTGCACCTCAGTTAACTTCATATTTGATCTGAATTGTCATTTTTATTGGTGTGGTTTTTACATTACTGTTCTGTGTTTTGCTGTTATATAATTTGTTGCTATATAGGTATATATATATTTATTTATATTATTACTACTATTAATTATTTATTCATTGTTTCTTTTCTTGAGAGCAATTGCAATATGGCAAGCAATTTCCCCCTGGGATTAATAAAGTTTTTTGAATCTTGAATCGAATCTTGAATCTTAAGAGAGTGGCGTTCCAGCGGATGACGTAGGCATAGCGTAAGCTCAAGTGAGAATATGCTAGTCTTGTAAAAACCAAGTTTTGTTTACAGCAAAGGAAAACCAGTCTCCTCTTGTTGATATTGAAATCCTCTGACATGTTTCTTTACAGATCCTCGTTTTGAACTTCTAATTCATGACCAGTGTTTTGTTTTGCTCCATCCTGTGTGGTTTCCGCATTCGCCTACTTCCTACGTCATCTGCTGGAACGCCACTCTCTTGTGAATGCGCGTACGACAGTAAGAGGAAGCTAGAGATTATGGTTTATAAAGTTTTAAATATGGATATTATTCTTACAAAAACGTTATTAACCCCACAGAGCCGTGTGGAGTACTTTTTATGATGGATGGATGCACTTTATTGGACTTCAAAATCTCAAAAGCCATTCACTGCCATAATAAAGCTTGGAAGGGCCAGGACATTTTTTAATATAACTCCGATTGTATTCATCTGAAAGAAGAAAGTCATATGCACCTAGGATGACTTGAGGGTGAGTAATTCATAGGGTAATTTTCATTTTTGTGTGAACTATCCCTTTAAATAAATTTTTATATATGTAATTTTTCTTTTTTTCTTTTGACTATCAACATTTCTGGACACTTTGTCCAGTTCTATTGGAGAGAACGTTCTCATTTATTTTCCCGGAAAAACTACAAATTCATAAACATTCTGTCAGCCAAGCCACAGACACAAAGTGACAGAGTTCCAAATCAATACTCAATGCTCCTTAATGCTGTTTCACAAACAAACACCATTATTCATCCGTGTAATTAAAATAACTTAAGTGTGCCAATGCAGCACACTCAATTTACCACAACATAATATTTTCCATAGAACTTGATGTCTGTTTTGGCATTGTAAAACAGTTGGGCATTAGACTGAACTTTGGCTTTGAAGGACTTGGCTTGAACTTCAAGTATACTCTCGACAGATAACCAGAACTGTGAATCTACAGCCAGAAGACATGAAAGGAGTGAGGAAAAGAGAGAAAGAGATATAAAATGGGAGGGATACAAAGTATACGCACCCATCTTCCTCAAATGCCATAATGAATTACATCAGACGTGTCCCTCGCCTGCAGAGGACTAAATGCACACCAAACAACAAAGCCCTACAGCCTCTAGCTTCAACTTTGATATCTATCAACACACTCCCATGCCCACAATTGCAAAACAACAACAAAAAAAGCTCTTGCTATTCATACTGGATAGTAAGTGCAAGAATCTGTAAAGCAAACATCGAATCCCTGTTGCCATGACCTTAACCTTTGTGAATGTTGGGATGCGCACACTCACACAATCATATCCGCTTGAAATTACTGCACACAAATATGGATACATGCAAGATAAATAGCCAATGTCAAAGTCACAGTATTACGGTGCATTTTCCAGCATAATCTATTAATAAAAACTATATATCTGTGTATCAAATAAAGTCAAATGATGAAATACTCTTGAAATACATACATCTAAAAATGGCATGACTAAACCATAGCAGATTACCTTCATGTCAGTTCATTTATAGCAACATTCTGTTTTTCTGTGATAAACAAGTTGATAAGTAAAGGTTGGAATGACGTTACATGACATCTGTTTTGACCTGATAGTTAAAAATCCCACAGAACACAATACAGAGGCGGCTGACAGTCTAACGCGAGCTTCAATATTTATACATAGCAGGCGGCATGTTATTATTTATACAGAGTAGGTGGCATGTAATTATTTTGCTGCACTTTGAGGCACTTTAAACACAACTGCGGTCACTGAGCTCTGTAATTTGACTGTCCAGAACTATAACAAGTATGACATTTCTGAACACATATGACTAGTGAAAACTGAAAATGAAACCATGCAATTGCAAACATCATGTGCTGTCACAGAAATGGATGATTTCCATCACCGGCAAAAATGTGCATATGGTTCTGGCTGCTGTTCAAGAATAAAATTAAAAGAGTAGTGTAGGTATGTGTGTCTTAAGTAGTGTTGTCAAAAATATAGATACTGAAATATCTGAACGTTACCAATACTAATTTCCGAGCTGCCACTTTCACTTCTTGTCTCGTCTCATTCGCTCTGGTTAAATAGCAAAAGTGAGCTGAATAGAAAGATGGCGAGTGTGGCGCCCCCGTGACCAGCTTTGGCTGATAAAGAACACAGCAGGAGTGCTATCTGGAAATATTTTGGATATGAAGCAAATGAACATGGAAAGCCGAAGGACACAAGCAAGCCAATATGCAAGAGTTGCTACAGAGCAGTGCTAACAAAAGGCGCTAACACCTCTAATTTAGCAAAGCACCTGAAAGACAGACACCCGGATCTATATAAAGAATTTCGAGAGGTTGGTGACTGTTCTCATTTTAACATTACTGAAACATTAACCAAGATGGCCTAGTATTGTTGCTGATATGAGTGTTGTCTCATTTTTTCACCGTAATTCTTGAAGTTAATATAATCTGACTGAGGAAGCTTAGACAAGTAAATACTTTAACTGTGGTCAAATGTAAATTAACTTGTGCTTATTTAACTTTATTCAAAAAATTATTACTTAAATTCTGCAATTTCTCTTCATGTCGATCCAATGAGCATTGTTTTTGCGTGTGATGCGGATCGGTGATTATATGTGAATCAGGCATTAAAATCTGTTCATCAAATAATGTTAATGTATTAACCAGCATTTATGAACTATGAGCAATGCATTTGTTACCGTATATTTTAATCTTTGATAACAGTAGGTAATAAAAATACAACAGATCATGTTAGCTCTGGTCCAATGAAAAAAATATTAACAGATAGAACTTTGGATTTTAATTAGTACATGTATTAGTAAATGTTAGTTTCGATTAACTTTTAACTAAGATTAATAAATGTTTTGGAAGTATTTTTCATTGTTTATTCATGTTAACTAATGTTAACAAATATCTATTACCATTAACTTAAGTTCTAAGATTAGTTAGATAGTTCGGTTCATTTTAAAAGTGTGGTCTAAAAAGAAAAAAAAAAATGTTTATTAAAGTTTGGCATTCTCTTGTAGCACCAGAAAGATGAGACTCGACCTGCAACAAAAACAAAACACACACAACCCACACTACCAGCTGTATTTGAGCAGCAAAGAAAGTATGAAGCAAACTCAAATGAATCTAAGAAGCTGAACAGGGTTGTAGCAGTGTACGTATGCATGGATCAGGTTCCTGTGTATACTGTTGAGAAACCTGGCTTCAAACAACTTCTTGAACATTTGAACAACAGGTATGCCCTTCCTTCACAGAACTTTTTCATGAACACCGAAATCCCAGCCCTATATAACGAAACGAAAGAAATAGCCATGAACCATCTTGGAAGGAAAACCTTTTTTTCATGCACCACTGATCTGTGGACAAGCAGGGCCACTTCCACGTTCATGGCAGTAACTCTGCAATTTGTCACTGAAACCTGGGACACGCAGAGCTGGTGTTTGGGCTGTATTGGGCTCAACACTGAGCGCACAGCAGAATGTTTGAGGGAAGCATTGGAAGAGATGATACAAGAAGCATGGAAGCTGGACATGTCATACATGGCTTTTATCACCACTGATAATGCTTCAGCAAACAAGAAAGCATTTCAGCAAGACTTCACATGGGTGCCCTAGCCTGACTACGTCAGACTTCGTACTTCCGCTCAATTTCATTTCACTTCTGTACTCAGTCTGATATAGCAAACCATCTCTCAGTTTCTCTCCGGCTCCGCAGCAGCCGGGCCAACCAACGAACAGAGGGTGGGCTGAGAGCTGTGACGTAGACGCTAAGTGCCGAATTCAAGATTGTAGTTAACCCTTTTAAACCGGCTGTGTCGGCGCAGACACATCAGGCCAAGCTGTATTAATGTTACCATAACTCTTCTACCGTTTGCACTATCAAAATAATTCAAATTGCTCCTGACAGCAGACAACATGCGCTTTTCAGCAATATATGGCTTATTACGGTAATTTCTTATGCTCCGTCAACAAATGACGGCAGATTTCCGGGAGAGCGGGAAGGGAGAATTTGAATGGAGAGATAGGGAGCGCGGAGTTTGTTATTGCATAAAATAATAAACAAAATGAACAAAAACATGGTCAAGGAGGAGTAAACAGCATAAGAGTCGATTAGGATGATTTTTGATGAGACTTTGGGAGCAGGCTGAGTGAGACTTTTTCACATGTGGTGTGTGCATCGCTATAATGAGTCCGCGCATGTAAATGAATGGGTGTATGCATGCGAATGCATGTGTAAATGTGTTCGTGTATGAACAAAAAAGCCTCCTGAATGAAAACTGTGCAACCCAGTGTCCCAAAAATACTTGTATATATGTATTATAGTTGAATTTTGAAGTAAGAAGTGTTGGAATATTTCGATCATGATTTTTCTCTTTTTTTCTAAATAAAAAACAGAAAAATTATTCCTTTTTTTTATTTTTGTCTATTTAAATTCTGTTTACAAACTCAAAACACAAGATTAATGGTCAAAAACTGTACTTTTTTGAAAGTCATTTGTTTTCTGAAAAAAATGACACCTTGCACTTGAAAATAGCACATTCTGTTAGAATTTTACAGTCAAATAAACAAAATGTGTGAAAATGACCTATATTACCCTTAGGTTTTAAAGGGTTAATGTTAGGGAAATCTAAAGCGACAACGGACATGGAGACACGGGATACTGTTCGCTCTGTTGTGGAGAATATTCCCGGCATTTGCCAACTGAAGCCCGAACAAGAAGAGTGTTTGGTTCACATTTTCAATGGAGGTGATGTTGTGGCCCTACTCCCGACAGGTTTTGGGAAAAGTTTAATTTATCAACTGTTACCGATCGTCAGCGAGAAACTGAGGAGGCCAAAATTCGGCAAGGCGATAATTGTGGATGAGTAGATTTACTTCACATAATCTGCAAAAGTTGTTCACAGCCATCTTCACTCCGGTATTTCGCTCGATGGTTTTGTTTTCGTCGCATACCTGTGTTTACAGCGGAAGTTCGAGGCGGCTGAGCCGGCAAATAACATACGTCATAACCAACTGTTATGTGATTGATTTTAAACTTCAGACAAACGCCCGCCCACGAGAAAGTAAACGCTTGTCAATTATGCCCTTCCAGACTCTGTCTACAAAGCAAAGCGAAGTAGCAGAGTTTGGTATTACCAGGCTATGGGTTCTCTGCTTTGGGCATAACATGCACCTAGCCATTAACAAGGGCCTGGATATAGACTGTGTGTCTGGATCACTGTCGAGGTTGAGAAAGACAGTGTCTGCCTTCAGCAGGTCACCGAAGATGTTGCGACAGCTGAAGAAAAAACAAAAAGATTTGCAACTGCCTGAAAACAGAATGATCCATGATGAGCCCACACGCTGGGACTCAGCTTATGAAATGGTGGAGAGATTTCTAGAACAGCAGCAAGCTGTCTGTTCAGTTCTAGCTGATGATCGGAAGAAATGGCACCTCATGCCCAAAGATTCAGATATTACAGTTCTTGAGACTGTAAAAGAGGTATTGAGCCCCGTCAGCTCTTTCACGGATGCCCTTAGTGGTGAAAAACACACCACTCTCTCTGCAGTCCTGCCTCTGAGTTGGAAGATCTTCTCTACTTTGACAGTTGAGGAAGGTGACAGCAACCTAAAACGTCAACTTAAAGACAACATCAGAGAAGATCTCAGAGATATGAGAACACACATCTGCAGCTGATATTAAACAGCCACATTTCTTGACCCAAGGTTCAAGGACAGTTTTGTAACCTTAAGAGAGGAGGTTAAACAGAATCTTATGGTCAGTGTCAATTTGCTAGGAGCAGGGGGCCAAAGTCAGCAAACATCATCTCCAGATGACAAGCAGCAACCAGCAAAAAAAAACTAAATCAGATCTGAAGAGACTGTTAACAAGCATACAGGGGGAAAAAAAACGAATGAACATGGAGAGGGTTCATCATCCAGAGAAGAAGGTGAGGGTGCAGAAACGGAACTCAAAAATGAGTTCTCAGTATTTGAAAAGATACCTGAAATTAGTGCAGAAGAGGACCCACTCACATGGTGGAGGACACATGAGACAACTTTACCTCACCTTGCCCAGTTTGCTAAGAAGTATCTGTGCATCTCTGCTTCAAGTTCAGCTTCAGAGCGTGTATTTAGTACATCAGGGCTCATTTGCAGTGCAAGAAGGGCACAACTTACAGAGGAGCACATTGACATGCTGATGTTCCTAGCTCAAAATCTGAAAGTTGCAAAACAACTTTAGGATACAGTAATGGGTGTCAATCTCACTCACCTCTGTAGAGAAAATCTGCATATAACTGCAGTAACGGATTCCATTTAATTATTTTGTTTACTAATTTGTTACTTGATGCATAAGATTGCACTGATTTTGTTTTTGCTTGAAGTTTAAGTATCTTTTGTTGATATTGTGATTAGATTTGATTTTACTTGGAAATACAAAAGATTGCACGTTTTTTGTTTTTGAATGTATGGCAATCTGAGAGGCTTTTGAACAAGTGCACTACCTCAAAACATTTTTGTTCATGTAAAATGTACCTCATTGTCATGTTCTAGACTTGTTATATTTATCTTTAAATTAAAAAAAATAAAAATAAATTACCCCCTTAATATTGTGTCGTTTTTTTCTCTGTGGTATTGAAAATGGTATCTAATATCGATATTTTTCAAGGTATCGTATCGAAGTTAGAAATTCCAGTATCGTGACAACACTAGTCTTAAGACTAGAGGTCGACCGATTCATCGGTTTTGCCGATTGATCGGCACCGATAGTTGATTGCCCCAACTATCGGTTATCGGCAAAAATCCATGCCGATAGTTTTCCGGTTTTCAACCGTTGCTGGAGTGGCTGAGAAGGGTCCGCTGGCATTATACAGTACGAGAGCGGCCTCTAGAGGCGGAAATCACTGACAGCACGTGTTGTTTATTTTGATACGTGACACTGTGCGTTGCACAGAGCGAGAAACTCCAGACTCGCATTTAAATACAGCCGACAGAAAAGCCTGCTGCGGAACAGAGCGCCATTCACATAGTTTTCTATTAAATTACATTATATTTGTCCCAAATCGTTGTGAATGTACATAATGACTTCACCCTAGGCTATAAATTATGTATTGTGCATTTTTCAGCAAAACGTTTGTCTTTCTGTGGCTCTAATAAAGTCTGTATGCTTCATATAGAGAGCTGTAATACAGATTGCGCTTTCTCTTTCCGCTTGCTCTGTTTTTTTTTTTAAACACCGAACTTCAAACTCATTTATGTCACATTGTTCATTCTTGAAGCAAACTTATGTCCGTTTGGTGATTAAATGAATTGTTTTAGTCCGCCACTTGATTTGAACGCAAAGCGTCTGGTGTGTGTGTGTGTGTGTGTGTGTGATACCTCTGAATTCTCCTAGACGCAGCGCTGCGCTTTTGCCCGGTGTGTGACTAACTTTTTTTCGTGTGTGACTAACTTTTTTTTTTTTTGGATTAGATAATTATCAAGTGTTAAAAAATAGAAGCAAGTAAAGTGTGTGAATACACATACAATATCCATATGCATGTAATTTTAATGCTATGGTCTTGTGTAGGTATTTAAAGATGGCCATCTTTAAGCATGATTGTTGAAATTAAATGGTAACACTTAACAATAAGAGTCCATTCGTAGCATTAATGAAAACTGTAGAAGTATTGTTCCTTGTTAGAGTGTGTTCATTTCAACATTCACTATTAGCTACTAATAGGCTACATTTTTAAATTTTAAAGTTTCTTCTTTTAGCATTAGCAAACTATGAAATAACTTTAATGATCAATATAGTAAATAATATTAATATTTTTAGTCATTTACAAAGTATGGTTCAGTACTGTTGCTGCTTTTTTTTTTTTAAATAGTAAAGCACTAGCTCTCTTTCAGTATCCATTTTGAAAACTATCGGTTGATTAATCAGTATCGGCCAGTGTGGTCCAACCTAGCTATCGGTATCGGTAAAATCCACTATCAGTCGACCTCTACTTAAGACATGTCCATTTTCTTTTTATAATCTTTAATAATTAAGATTTTTCATAGAATGCATTTATTTGCAGAGACAGCAAGAGTGGCAGTGTTTGGCTTCATCACAGCCAACACAATTATACCTATTGTGCTTATTCATCAGCCAGCCTTCATTAATGGCTTTGGATGGTGAGGTTAATGCATCCTTGCATCCTTGCATCCTCAGCAAACTTATCTCACTAAATTCCAAAAACTAGAATTCAATGCATATTATGAAGAAAGAAAGTAAATGTTTCATTTATTCACAAATTTTATTCTGTTGAATCACACAGAACATTTAATTTAAGTTAATGAAGTGTGCATACCTGAAAAATGTGACAAAGAACTGCACCAGGTCCATGATGCTGCTGTGTTGAGAGAAGGATATCTGTGAGAAAAGAAGAAGAAAGGTGTTAGGGATTGGATTATTACCCCTGTAAAATATCATGCAAAAACTATTGTTGAAAGACACCCAAGTATATTTATAATGGGGCATATATCGTAAATCATAATTACATAGATTTCTGCATTAATGTCTCCTAAAACAGTTTTTGTATTAAATATGCATCAGTTTACAGTGCAGCTTAAAAGTCTTATTTCAATAAACATTTTAATCATCAAATGGCTTCAAATTTGAAGGAAAAAAGCAACACGCTGGGCTAGGTGACAAAAAATAAACTACTGTTGAACCATGTTTAAAAGCTTTCTGAAAAAACAGATGGCTGGTAATAAACTTGACATATAATTTAATCAAGTGTTTATGTTGTTGATCTAATCTAACTTGAATTTGTTGTGCACCTTACACTGCAAACTTTCTGTAGAATAATAAACACTTCTAATCAAAATAATTTTTACTTGACATGTAAGTAGTTTTATTACATATTCATGGCATATTAATTTTCTACACTTTGGCAAGGTTCCTTAGAAAACAAGCAAAATGAATTTTCCCCAACTGCCGAATAGGGACTTGAAATACTCAGATACTTAATTATGTGCATCTATGGTGCCTTATTTGACTTTGTCAATGTGGAATTTTATTTATTTATGGATTTTATTTATTTATTTTTGCCACCATTACACATAATATCTCAAGTTCATTCCCCAATCTTAAATATTCTAAAAGACTCCAAGGCTCAAAAACACAAGTACTTTTGCAATGATAACAGCTTGCTACTATCTGCATTATTGAATATTATAATCCACATAATGGAAAGCAATTAAAAGTAAACTAATTATGCAGTGAATCATATCACTACTAAAACACTAAGCAATTAGAACTAGCAGTGCTAGTACAATATTGAAACTGTTATCATACTCAAAATATACCCCTTATTAAAACTAACACATCTCAAATATAAAGGTCTGAAGTGCACTAAAAAATAAATAAATAAAAAAATATATATATTTTTTAAATCAATTAAATAAATGCTGAAAAAAACCCTACAATTTACTTTAGAAGTTCTAATAACTTATATTGTCATATTTAACTATTTAAAACCATGCAAATTAAGTAAACAAGTAAAAATTGTAAAGTTAAAATGTATTTAAAAATAGATTCATGTAAATGAACTCAAATTAAGTCATGCCAAATGTTGGCTTAATTTTTTTGGTTTTATGAACATTTCATTTTTATTTTTTATTTTATTTTTTTACATGGTGCATGCACGTCATGGGTCCCAAAGTTAGACCAAAAAATAATAATAATAATTTCACACTCAAGGATGAAAGACCCCAAAAGCTAGTGGGAGTGAAGTCTGTGATGGCTAATTCATTACATTACGTAACGTGCCAATACATAACTAGACAGTGTTTGAAATCACTGGGGTTTCGTAGATTAACATTTCTCCCAGTCCTCCCTTACATAAGCTGTACAATAACCACAGTGTGTTATATAAAATGCATTTGATTTCTCAGCCGTTGCAGTCAACCTCACAAATAAGATCCTGTGTTCCTGTCCATTCGCTGATTGCTTTAGCTACATGACCGAATTATTTGCCTTTTCAATATCTGAGGCCACTCACATCGATTGCTTATGAGAATCCAATACATAATTCTCCCAACTAAACCTATCTAAATCTTAATCCGCACTCCATCTCCTTCTAAAAATCGACCATCTGATAAAAGAAAATGTCATTTTATGATTGATTTGTAAATGTCAGATGTTATCACAGTGATTTATTTTTCAAGAAGTGGCGTGCTTTAAAAGTTCAGGCGACAAAATGTGTTTACTTAGTTCGAATGAGTTTTGGACTTGCACTTTTCTTTTTCTTGGAGGACACACTATTATCGACTGCAAAAACAGAGGCAGCTATATAGCGAGGCAATTACGCACACACATATAGACATTACATGTGGACCTTCTCTGTCAGGCTACGCAGCTGTGTTCGTTTGTGCCGGGGTGCACAGCCGGTGATCATGAAAGGTGACTAATACATCCATGAGACATTTCCGACCGTAAATGTGCTTTTAATTTCTGGATAGAAGAAAGGGGCATTAGGATAGATGGTCAGGAGCGGATGGGGAGGTGTGTGTGCGCAGGTGGAAGTGAGGGGGGTTGGTCAGCCCTTAAGTGATTTACTGGCATTTGCTTTTTGCAGTGAAAGTGCATGACAATCAAAAACTGAAAGAAAGAAAGTGTTGAGAAAAGCTTATTTTTCTTGCCAGAGGGACTGGCCATTAAGCGAGCTGAGCTGGTGGCTGGAGCTGGTACCTTACTGAAGTGCTCTTGACTCCTCCCCGCTCCTAAATTCAGCCTTTACTGTAAACATCATGCTGGGTTGAGAGCGGTAACACACAAACTGAGAAAATCACTATTAGTAAATGCGTTCCAGTCCTTAAGGCAAGACACCCCAGGGTGAATAGGATAAAAAAAAAATAACTGAACATCTGAACATTGGATGAAACCAGGTTCAAAATGTTTAGTTTCATTTTGTTGACAAATTATACTATATAGTTTTATAAGTAGTTTTATAAATTAGGCAAATGATATATAAACAAACCCCTCTATAAAAACCATCAAACTATAGAAAGGAGTAAAATTGTAAAGTTTGATGTATGTAAGGTCTACCGAAGGAACGAAAGTCTTTAAAGATATGTATTGATGGCCAGTGATCGGATTCGGCTGACTTTTCGCATGACCGGCCCGTATCGGTGACCAGCCGGTCAGTCTCACCAAAGTCCCTTTCTATAGTCTTTGGTCTCACGTCTTGCCGCAGGCAATTCCGTCACAGCCACGCACACTCACAGTCACGTGTAAACACGTCTCGTTTCGCCTGAGAATGATTCTAATTTGAATTGCATTCAGTGTAAACGGCGACTGATAATGTATTTATGTCATGCCAATGAGTGTGTGAGAGAGACAACAGCACAAACAAAGTAACTCACAGAAATTTATAGATGCATTCTGCGGTAGAAAAATAAAAAGATATTTACAAAATATGATTTAGATAAGCAACATTATATGGCCATGATGTTTCCTTGAATATCAATATCAACACGATTGCAATGTGACACTGATTTTATACAATAGTATTTCAATAAACAAGAAGTTAAAATGAAGTTACTTAGATTTTAGACAAAATATTGACTGTTTTTGCTCAATTTCGCTGACGAAAATGGTTCCGATCAAAGCCAGCAGAACTGTTGTGTGTCTCCGAGCAACACACAGCGGTGTTTGTTGTTACTGAATGAATCCACGTATTTGAACGAATATAGTGAGTCAATGATCCAGTGGCCCATTCATAAGAACAGTTATTGCCTCGTTTCTGAATAAATGAGCCGTTTGAATGAATTGGTTGAATGAATGAATAAATGACTCACTCATTAAAACAGACACTTGTCGCCACCTACTGGTGGTTTAGTCTAGTTAAAAGTATCACTGCATTTTTTCAACATTTATTTGGATGTTTAAAAAAAAATATGTAAACATTAATCTTATGCATTTGAAATTTGCAATGTAAATGCATTTATGCCACCTCAGCTCCATCAAACTGTCTGCAAATGCATCTAATGCCACTTCAGATGCAGCTTCTGTTTCCTCAGCAGTAGAAAGATAGAGTTTGGTACCATTTAGAATGGTAACAACTCTACAGTTTCTTATTATGCTAACTGAATTAATTGAAACAAAGTAAGAATTTGATGTGAAAGATGCCATTTAATAAGGTTGGGGGAAAAAATGACCATTTATAAACATAGTGGGAAATGACATCTGTTTTGTCACATACAGCAACTCATTTTAAGTTAACTATTTCTTCCACTTTCCAGTCACAGAGAATTTTATTTTGAGAGTTGTTTAAGTGAGAGAAAATCTGTAACTTAGTCCAGATTGGGGGAATTGTAATGTTTAATAATTTATTTTATGTAAATAATTTTTGCATTGAAATTTGCATAGATTGCGTGTTTGTATATGCTGTCAATTATAGGTATCGGCAGGTCAAAAAAACAAAATCAATTTCCAGTGCATGAACAATATTTTTGTCTGTAGTGTTTGGCATTAAGGTATAGAAAGTTTTTAATTAAAAATACACAAAGAATAGCTGTGAATTTGAGAAATAGGGTTAAGTAATAATATACACATACAGCATGAGATGAAGAATCATATTATTTGATTTATTGTACATGGAGTGAGTCGCCTCCATTGCACTGCACATAACCACAGTCGCTGAAACGTGTTGTAGATTTTTGGGTTTTTCTTGTTATTCTAGTAACAATATCTGGTTATTTAACAAATTATTTAACTGGAATCTCATTTCTCTTATTTCTCTCCCCAAACCGAGAATTTTTAAACATTTCCTTCCCTTCTCTTCTAGACACTACTGACTTTACTGAGGGGTTAGTAAAGAAAGGAAAAAAAGAAATGTCAAAAATGCTGCAGTTAACATAACCTCTTATGTGCAATGCAAGTGGCAATAAATCCAATCAGATCATAATGTGTAACTGAAATCTGGCTAAAAATAGAAAACCATCATTTTAAATTGTAATAATATTTCACAATATTTTTATTTTTACTGTGTTTTGATCAAATAAATACAGTATTGGTGACCATCTTATCAAATCCAAACTTTTGAATTGTAGTGTGTATGTGTATATATATACACACACACACACACACACAGTATATGTATATGTATATATATTAGTGGTGGGCCGTTATCGGCGTTAACGCGAGACTCTTATCGGGCGATAAAAAAATATCGCCGTTAATCTATTCTCAAAGTTGGGTTGGGAGCTGGATCTATACTACGCAAGCTATGATGACTTTCACCTGATATTTTAGCGCGGATGTATACCTAGCAGAATTGCACTGTAGGGGGCGAGAACGAGTCTTCGAACCTGTGTGTATGCGTGCTAACATGGATGCAGCTATGAAGCAGCTGGGTTTGCTTCAGGGAAAATGTATTTTTAAGAAGCTTCCCAATGAAGATCGGCAAGTCATTTCTGTCTCTACGTTACATTGTCACGCTCTCTGTATCGCGCGCACAGCGGAGTTCCGCCCAGTTCGCACACACACACACACACACACACAAGTAAGCACACTCCCACTCCTATTTGTAAATATTAAGCCGCAAAACGTCTATTTAAATATGACTTCTGCGTGTCTCTGTGTTAATGTATGGCGCAAGACGCGCGGGTTTGTTTACTCATACAGAAGCCCGCGTGACGCTTGCGGTGATATAACGTCTGTCGTCTCACTAAATGAGGACATAAATACATGAACAACATCTCCAGAACTGCTCTGAGAGTCACTTCACGAGCACTCGAGCGTTTCATTTGAGAAAAACTATCCTCATATCATATACACAGAAACGTAAAGGTATTCACGGCAACCCGTCAAAAAAAAAAGTTCGGTTTCACTTGAAGACATTGGGCAGAACATAATAGGCTACTACTATTAAAACTATTAAAACCTTATCTTTAAGGAATAATCATACAATGTCTTCAATGTTATTATCAATATTAAATTCTTGATGACTGCTAGTTGTTTACTACTAGTAGTGAACTTATTCTGATCTACTTGGCAGAATTCAAATGAGCCATTTTAATCTAGATTAATTCCAAGATATAGAGTATATATATATACACACACACACACACACACATACACAGTATGGCATCAAAGTACATGGACTAAAAGACACATTCAACTCATTTTGTCTTTAAAGGGATAGTTAACCCAAAAATGAAAATTCTGTAATTAATTACCCTCATGTCGTTCCAAACCCGTAAGACCTTCGTTCATCTTCAGAACGCAAATTAAGATATTTTTGATTAAGTCCGAGAGCTTTCTGATCCTGCACAGACTATGTTTACTACAGAAATGTAGTAAAGACAGCTTCATAAAGTTACGGTTGAATCACTGATGTCACATTGACTATTTTAGCGATGCCTTTACTACATTTTCTGTGCCTTGAACATGGTAGTTTCCTGGCTGTCTATGCAGGGTCAGAAAGCTCTCTGATTTCATCAAAAATATCTTAATTTGTGTTCAGAAGATGATCGAAAGTCTTACGGTTTGGAACGACATGAAGGTGAGTCATTTATGACAGAATTTTCATTTTTGGGTGAACTATCCCTTTAAGAGGCCCAAGGACAGTTGAACATTGGCTACACAGTCCTAGCAGCTTGGCAGACACAGACACATTCTTTTTGATGGTTTGTTGTCTTGTCAATTAAAATAATAAAAATCCTGATAAGCACTGAGTTTCTCATGATGTCTTTACCTACCGTCAGCATATTTCTCTCCATCTCACTCCAGCTTCTGGCTAATAACCCTGACTTTGCCACCTCCATTAAAGAGCTCTTTGAGGATATAAAAGAACATTATGGGTATGCTAGCTAGCAGATTCCAAGCTCTCGCCTTTTTCCTGACCTTGTAGATTTTAGATATCTACAGAAGAGATTTAACGACCTGAAAATGGTGACTGATGGTCAGGCTCATGAGTTTAGGCCCGATGTCCACTAAAGCAAAAACACGTTGGTCTATGAACGAGGGCATGTCTCTGTTAGTGCCAGACCTCTAGCTCGTTGGGCCGTGTCAGCTGGTCTCACAGAAGCTACACCACCATGCTTTATATTGTAGATGGGTGAAGAGAGGCTTAAAGCATGTACTGTATCATACTGTCTTTTTATAATTTATTTATATTGAGCAAGCTATAATTTACACATTTCTAAAACACATTCTCCAATCACATATAGAGAATGAACTTGACATGAAGGCAAAAAAAATAAAAAATAGTGAGGTGTTATGGAATACTGTGCCAGACGTCAGGGATCACGGAAACAGATTGCATTACCATAATTTATCTTTTTACTAGAAAAAAGTGTGATAATATCAAGTCCAAACCCCTCAATACTAAATGTATTGATTTAATTTTGCATTAGCATCCAATTATCCTAAAATGCTTTCTTATACATCTAATTTACATTTAGCTGCTGCCCAGTGCAATGCAGAGGAACAGTTTGGCAGGAAAAACACTCTAGAAAAGTTTCCTGAAGGCAGACCCACTTTCATGAAACTTTAAATCTGTCAGAAAATATGTTTTCTAATGCATTAGAATGGAGCTGTGCTTGCAAAGGCCTTGTGCACGTTACAATAAAGGAGCTAATAGCAAATTAATTCTTGTTTTTTTTGTCATGTTGTTGACTTAATGGCGAATAATTTACATGACCAGTTGCAGACTATGGATGTCATTCAGAAGGTAATTTTTCTTCGATTGTAGCGATAGAATGATCTCAAATTGCACAAACTCATGTGCATAGCTAGATAAAAGTTGATTCTTGACAGTATGTCACAAGGTTATTTTCGTAAACGAAGACTAAAACTAAGATGAAAACGATTGATGAAAAACTATTTAGTCAACTGAAATAAAATAAAAATGTCAAAATAATTGAAAAACTTAAACGAAACGAAACTAACAACAGCTATTGAAAAACTAACTGAAATCAAATAATAATTATCCAAAATAAATAATCGTTTTCATAATCTCTCACCCCTTGGCGGAAAATATATGAGCTGTGTGGCGGCTAGGGAAATACCAAATGGCACATCACGCACATGGGGATATCTGACGGAGAGACGCAAAGCAGTTTAAAGCAGAGTCCTGCACGGGCCCTGTTTGGTAAACAGTACTTAACAGAACACCCGACCCGTTATCCGACAGCAGCACTAATAATTCTGTACCAGACCAGAACCATTTGACAAAGGCCGCGAGTCGCGACCCGAACTGCACCCGCATTAAATACACATTACATCAGGTAGGCAAACTTATTTATTTTCTCATGTAACGCAAGCAATCAAACCAACATTAGGCATTCTAAGTTGGTGCTTTGAAGAAAACAGACACGCAGCGCAACATGATAATTAACAGAAAAAAGATAACGCGCATACTTTCTGTAAGCAATAGCCTAACTTTTGCCTAGCATCTTGTGATCACTCTGGCTTTCGAACAAATGTGCATAAGCTAAATCACATCTGTCACGTGTCAGCCTATCTGAGTTCCTGTTTTCCTTATTTGGTTTGGTTCCGTTTCTCATTTGTTAATTATCATTCATTGTCCCCACCTGATTTGAATTATGTTGTTTGCTCTTTTGTTCCCATTCATATAAGACCTCAGTTCTCCCCTTGTATTTTGTCCGATCTTAAGTTATTAAATGGGAAAGTGAGTTGATGCTGTTTCGTTCTCCTGTCTTTCATTTATATTTGAACTACAACCACGCACCCGTGACAACATCATACACACGCTTATAATAACACATTCAAATATGAGCCTTTACTGTTAAATGTGAGTGCCGTTATTATTGAACTTCATTAGTCCCAGTTATGAATTATGCGCCGCTGTTCACGGAAAAGTGAACAAGACACAACAGTTACAATATCATGATTATGATTAAATAAGAAAAAAGACATCTAATCTAACCAAATTAGTCTACATTTATTTTTATATTAAATATCTCAACACACATCTTTAGATATGACATTAAGCGCAACTTGTGTAGATTAGTAAAAAAGCTTGACTGCTTCCTTAGGTGTATATTTGTATACTTTTACCATCTTATCAATCTCAGCATGCATTAAATTTGTGTCGCTAGATGTTTGCCTCACTATACCGTTAAATTATGCCCACGTCTTTCTTTGACCTGCACTCTGGAAGTGATCTGTTAATTCTGCTAAACTTCAATTAAAACTGAAACTAAACTACATAAAAACTAAATAAAAATGTGTTCACAAAATAAAAAACTAAACTAAAACTAACAAAAATATTCATGAAACTAATAAAAACTAAACTGAATTTTACAGCAAATTTGAAAACGATATTAAAATAAAACTAATTTAAAAATTCAAAACTATAATAACCTTGGTATGTGTCACGTCCTCTGTCGTGTGTGTCATGTGTTCCCGCCTCTTGTGTCCATATTTGGTCTTGTTCCTGTCCTTAAGTGTGATTTATTAGTTAAGTCTTGTCCAGCCGTGTTTCGTCTAATTATCAGTGATTGTCATGTGTATTTAGTTCCTGCCTGTCTAGTTAGATTTCGTCTGGTCTACTCGTTATTCCCCGGTGTTCCTGTCTGTGTCAACCTTGCCTTGTCTTGCCCTGTCTTGCCCTGTCCTGATGTCACCATTAAAGACTATTATTTTGAAGTTTATCCTTGTCTGCGCGTTCCTCATTCATCCCTGCTGTGTGCACCGTGACAGAATGTCAACAAACCATATGAATGACTTCAAAAATTAAAAAATAAATAAATAGAGACCAAACATGGAAATATGGATGAAACTATGGTTGATCTATAAAACACTGTAATACTCAATTACTAAGCAAGGTTTTTTCAAACTTTCTGATGCCAAAGACCAATGGACCCCATTCCAAAAAAATTGTTGGAAAAAACTTTTAACTATCACTTTATTTGGCTCTACCCACCACTGTTAGAAACTAGATTATGGCTGTCAACAGATTAAAATTAATAAAATTAATTTTGTAATTTTCTTTAGAAAGAAAGATGAAACATTACAAATGTCAAATTCTACAGACACCTGTTTCAGACAGCGTCATACCTAATCTTATATATTGTAAGTCCTCATGTAAAATATAACTGGTGACATTAGAAATATGTTGAAACTGTAGTTCAGAAGCACAGAGAGCATCTGGAGCGATCTAACGGAAGAGCTCATGAGAAGCATTTTACTGTTAGTGTGAAAGTGTCTACCACTACACCATAATTGTACAAAGATCATAGGCTAAGTGATTATTGAGTGCATGTGCTTTTTAAAGTTCAATACCACCTTTGAGGACCAAGAACTCTGAGGCAAAACAGAATCAGAGTGAATCAGAGGCTCTGTGAGGCCTGCACATAAAAGCACAGGGAGCTGTTAAAAGCAAATACAAAAATTCTCTGAGGAGAATATCAAAAGCTGGGATGAGGAGAGGACACTGCAAACCTCAGCACTGGTCAGTGAACAACATGCTGTTGCAACGGGGGGGGAAAAAACAGGTTTGTTTGTGGTTGAGTGCATGGGAAAGGATAAAAATAGATGCTCCTCTACCTTTCCCAGGAATATTAAAAGTATTATAAAAGGTTTATGAGTATGATATCTGACTTCTTGAACTGGACGTGTGGCACAAAGACATGGCAGAGTGAGAGCGAGAGCACTAAGATCTGCAGATGGTACATTAACATATTCATGACAGAACCTAATGACTGCAGTAGGATATTAGTTGAATATTATGCATACCTACAATATTCAAATGAGCTTCATATTTATAATCAGTCACATGCAGAGATGTGGCTCACCTATATCATTTGAGGTGGAACAAAATAATCGCATCCTTGTATGACATGATGCTAAATCATACACACTCACAATATACATCTGGCATCAAATCAAACCACAATAACAAGTTTTGGTGATCTAAGGCCTTGCTTCTGCAGTTTAGATTCTATTGACACTACTGCTGAAGCAAATAGTTAAAAGTTTTCTTTTAAAATCTTTTTCTAAATCTGCACAAAAAAAATGTGAGACGCAAAATTATACAGATTAGCCAATTACTAGCCTACAAAATAAAATTACTTAATTTTTTCTTGAATAACTAATTTTTAAAAGTAATAGTTTTATGCGTGGTAGTTTTTAAAATACAAAAAAAAAGAACATGTATGAATAATAATAATAATAAATATGTAATATCAATATTTTAAATGAAATACATTATTTTTATTATTATTATCAAACTAATGTACAAGTAAAACAAAGTAAATATGCAACAGGATTCACATCAGTGCAAGTTTTGATCTGTTTCTTCCCATTCCTTCTCCACAAAAGGAACGTCTCGGTTACGTACGTAACCCCCGTTCCCTGATGGAGGGAACGGAGATGTTATGTCGTGACGACATAGGGGATTTACTTGGAAGCCCCAATCATCTCTGACTTAAGAGAAAACGCCAATGAATATTGGCTAGTGGATTTTGCATACCTGCGCCACTCCCTGTGCACAAGGGTATAAATAGACTGAGGAGCCGAGAACGAGTCCCTGGCAACCAGCGATGGTTCAAGATTGTGGCATGGGGACTATAACGTCTCCATTCCCTCCATCAGGGAACGAGGGTTACGTACGTAACCGAGACGTTCCCTATCTGTCGGTCACTACGAGTTATGTCGTGACGACATAGGGGTCCTATGGAAAGCGCCACAACCTGAACCCCGTCACAACCTTGTGGCATGCAGATGCTGACAAGCAGGCGCGTGACAGACAAATGCCATGCGAAAGGTCGCAACCTTCCCATCGCCCCAGCACAAATTTGCTAACCTTGGTGGCCGCAGGGACCACTGAGTACATCGCTGCTGGAGATAGCCAAGCCGCTGTTCCTTTCCCCACAGAAGTCGGAAGGGATTTCGACCTTCAATGAAATATAGCTTCAAGTCTTTCCTATTTGTTGTTACAGCTTGGCAGTAATGACGGTGAAGCGAGCCTTCCAGAGAAGGGCGCTACGGAGGCCACATCCTGCCCGAAGGGAGGTAACATATGGAGACACTGATATGGACTGACCCAGGACTGGGGCAGTACTACATACGAATGGACCCTGGGGCAGATCCTACCTAGGGGTAGGGAGGAGAGCTGCCAGCAGGGCCTGACAGAGGGCTCCGTCAAAGGGAAGACACTGGTTTACCGTGAGGGAAACCTTACCGTGGTAGAATACACATATGGGATTACCCGAAGTACTGGGCCTGGTGTCAGACTGATCCGTCCAGTCTGATTGCCGAGGGTGCTGGAGGAACTCCACCAGGGTTCCACCAGGGGTGGTCTAGCAGAATTTAACCTTCTAGCACCCCTCAGGAACCTAACGATGAGATCGTGCTTTCCCAGGGACCGGCCGTCCACTGCATAGCAATGTGCTGCGACAGCAGCCACATACACTTTCAAGGTGGAGGGTGACAGCCTACAGCCTACAGCCTTGCAGGAAAGAAAGCACTACCCCAATCGTGCATCTTCGGGGGTCTTCTCAGTGAGAAGAACACCAGTTCACGAACAGACTCCATTCAGTGCATAGGCCTGCCTCGAAGAGGGAGCTCTAGCCTGAGTGATCGTGTTAACCACCGCTAGTGACAGATCAGCTAAGTCTGCCAAATGGTGCCGGGCCCCTGAGAAAGGAGGTCCTTCCTCAGAGGGATGCGCCAGGAGGGGCTGTCACAAGGAGCGTGAGTTCCAAAAGCCAGGTCCGGTTGGGCCAATACGGCACAACCAGCAAGACCTGCTCCTCGTCCTCCCTGACCTTGCACAGTGTCTGTGCGAGAAGGCTCACAGGGGGAAACGCATACTTGTGAAGAGCCCGAGGCCAGCTGTGTGCCAGTGCATCCGTGCCGAGGGGCGCCTCGGTCAGGGAGTAATACAGCTGGCAGTGGGAGGACTTGCGGGAAGCCAACAGGTCTACCTGGGCTTCCCCGAATCGATTCCAGATCAGCCGGATCGTCTCGGGATGGAGTCGCCATTCTCTGGAGAAAGTGAGCTGTCGTGAGAGCGCGTCGGCTGCACGATTGAGCTCCCCCGGAATATGGACAGCACGCAGCGACTTGAGCCGCATCTGACTCCAGAGGAGGAGATGGCGGGCGAGCTGTGACATGCGACGTGGTCGTAGACCTCCCTGCCGGTTGATGTATGAAACGGTCGCAGTGTTGGCCATGCGGGTCAACACGTACTAGCCAAGCAGCAGCGGCCGGACCGCCGCAAGGCTAGTAGCACTGCCAGCAACTCGAGGCAGTTGACATGCCAAAGCAGTCGAGGTCCTAACCAGAACCCCGAGGCTGCCTGCCCATTGCATGTAGCGCACCAGCCCGCACTGGAGGCATCCATTGTGACAACGACATGCCAAGACACTTGTTCTAAGGGCAGTCAGACCCGTAGAAAGACAAGATCTGTCCAGGGGCTGCATGAGTGGCAACACGTTGACGTGACAGTCATGCGAACTATACCACGGCGCCATGCCCATCTTGGGACTCGGGAGTGTAACCAGTGCTGAAGTAGTCTCATATGAAGCAATCCAAGCGGCAAGACTGCAGCTGCGGATGCCATATGCCCCAGGAGCCTCTGAAAAGGGTTTCAGTGGTACCACCGTCCTGCCTCTGAAGGAACTCAAGCAGTTCAGCACGGACTGGGCACGCTTGTTGGTGAGACGCGCCACCACACTCACCGAGTCTAACTCCATACTGAGAAAAGAGTTTCTCTGAACGAGGGAGAGCTTGCTCTTTTCCCAGTTGACCTGAAGCCCCAACTGGCTGAGTGCTGAAGCACTGGGTCCCTGTGATCACACAACTGTTCTCCCACGCGGGCCATGCTCGAGATAGTTGAGGATCTTGATGCCTACTTCCCGTAGCGGGGCAAGGGTGCCCTCCGTGACCTTCGCAAAGACACGGGGGGACAGGGACAGCCCGAAGGGGAGGATCCTGTACTGCCATGCCCGACCCTCGAGCGCAAACCATAGGAACGGTCTGTGTCGCGGAAGGATCGAAACATGAAAGTAATCGTCCTTCAGGTCGATCGCTGCAAACCAATCCTGGGGCTGGATGCATTTGATTATGCGCCTGTTCGTCAGCATCTCGCACAGGAGCCTGTGCAGGGCCCGGTTCAAGACTCGCTGGTCCAGGATTGGTCGAAGATCACCGCCTTTCCTGGATACGATGAAGTAAGGGCTGTAAAAGCCTTGCATCATCTCGGCTGGAGGGACCGGCTCGATTGCATCCTTTGCCAGGAGGACAGCAATCTCCTTGCGCAAGACAGGAGCGTTCTGAGCTACCACTGAAGTCTTGAGAACGCCGCTGAACTTAGGAGGTCGCCTGGCGAACTGAATCGCGTAGCCGAGTCAAATCGTGCGCGTGAGCCAGCGAGACGGGCTGGGCAGCGCAAGCCACGCCTCCAGACGCCGTGCAAGTGGCTCCAACGGCACGATAGGACATGGTCAGTCACCGAGCGCAGTTTCTGCATCAACCTCGGGTTGGTACTACCCCGTGCATTTTAATGACAACGATCGTGGCCGTGGACGGAGGATAGGAAACGATTGCAACCAAGAGGACACGGCCGGAACAGCGTCTTTAAAAAGACGCGACCCGACCGTGATTTGCTCTTTTAGGAAATCTGCTCTTTTAGTTGAAGTGTCCAGGGGAATCGCTGCAGACAGGGACACCGTTGTTCGCACCGTAACGCCAAACAGAACAGCTTCCAGACATATGATGAATGGCTTTTTGTGGAGATCAACATGTTCATCCACTCGGCTCCAAAGCAAAAATCTAATGAGTGGATGCACCTGCCGCCTATTTATACCCGTGTGCACGGGGAGTGGCGCAGGTATGCAAAATCCACTAGCCAATATTCATTGCCGTTTTCTCTTAAGTCAGAGATGATTGGGGCTTCCAAGTAAATCCCCTATGTCGTCACGACATAACTCATAGTGACCGACAGATAGGGAACTGTGGACCATTCACTACATGGGTAATATGAATGAGAGAGCGAGTGAGAACAGATGCAGCATATGAAGTAATCTCTGCTGTCATGGCCTTCTCGTATTCAGGAGCACTGAGCACTTAGCTTTACCTATCCTCTTTCAACCCCATGAAAGCCAATCTGCTGTGATAAAGCTATCAAGAGATATGGCACCACTGTGTTTCTGGCTAACCGTTTCAATTTTCCCTTTATCCAAAGAGACTCGCTCAGATGTCTGAGTTGGACAGAGGCTGAGGTAGACCACAAACTGTCTGTCAGAAATGAGATTAGCAAAGGCATTCTATTTAATGATGTCCACCGGACTTGGGAAAATAAGTGACGTGTGTGTAGAGAAAATCAAATCACCCTCCATTCCTAGGTCCAGAATGGCTGCGACAAAATGGCCATACAACACTGAAAGCTACCAGTCAGATATAAGTCAGAATAAGTATTGTGGCTTATTGTTAGAGAATTATAAACACTTTTTGATTTGAAATTAATTGATTAAACAGTCTTACATATATATATTAGTGCTGTCAATCGATTAAAAAATGGACTGTGATTAATCATGATTAATCGCAAATTTAAAATACTAGGATTTACCTGTAAATGTGTTGAAATAAAGAAATGCATGACAAACTAGTTTAAGGAAACAGAACCTTTCACACTTCCGCTAGGTATGAGACATAATCCTTATTATTCTTTTATCATTATTCTTTTGTTTTTATTCAGCCATTATCAGCCTTTAAACTGGCAATAAAACGTTTACCAAGCCACATCGCTTCAATCCCAGTATACATTTACCCAACTATTATCAAAAGTCTTTCTAAATAAATACAACAAAACATTTTTTGCGACCTTACGTGAAGTATTATGACAAAATGCATTATGAAGAGGTAATATTATCATCATGCTTCATAAGACAATTTATGAGATTAATAGTACACTTTTACTCAGAACTCACTTCAAACCACCATCGAGTGTTTGTAATAACTTCCTTTTGCGATCACATGTGAAATTTGGTCGTTTACTGTTGTTAATTATGCTATTTATAGCCTTTTATATCGCTGCACAAATTAGCATTTCAGATGTGTACATTAAACTAAAAAAAAAATCACATACAGACCATATCCTATCGTAATCGTGTGTTTATTATCTTATATAATCTATAGTGGCTGTTGTCATGTTTATTTCTGCTGCTCTGCTGAAACTCACGTTGTTTGATGTTACAACCGCCTCCCCGTTCTTAAGTTGCCAGGGATACATTCCAAGTATAATACACATTAGTAAAAGGATCTTTTTAATTTCTATTTGTCTATATACACTTTGGGCGGCCGCGGTACATTAAAAAAGTAGCCCAAACGGCTCTGTAATTTTTCCCGTGATTTTGTATTTTCAAAATAGCCCACTTGTGCCGTTACCCTGGCAACACTGGTGCTGTACCCTCATCACACAATGACAGATAACTTTCCGCGCTGCGATGACGGGAAGAAGTTGGGGTCATACCTTATCAAGCGATTAATTATTAACGCGTTACAATTTTTTGATTAATCGCATGCGTTAACGCGTTAACGTTGACACCCCTAATATATATACAGTATATATAAGAGCAGCCCATTGTGGATATGGTCTGAAAAATACCGGAGGGGTGAGGTACAGGACCACAGTGACAAACTAAATATATGTCTGTTCCAGTAGGATAGGCAAATCCCCCCATGCTCTGCCCCCTAACCAGCCCTCAGCTCTAAGCTGATGTCATCCTAAGACTGGGGCGATAACCCTGGGGAGCAGAGCGAGGGCAGGAAATGCTTTCATCACTGGGGTAGCCTTTCCCAAGCCGAGCAGTCTCCTTTGCACATGACTATCCTGATTCTCCTACTGTTACTCATTAATGAGTCTGAAAGACTGGGCTTATTTGATCTGGATTAAACCTGATGACCAGGTAATGTTAAACCATGAGCACAGAATCATGATTAATAGGAAGAGACAATATATATAAGAGATACTAATATGTGATTAATCTAAATTTTTTTGTAGTTACTAAATTACTGCATTGTTTATTAAAAAAATTGTCTGTAATTATCAGGTTCAGAAATGTATGAGGATATCACGTGAAATGTATGTGAATATTTTTACTTTTTGCGTAAAACATTTTTGTTTTAAATAATAAAAAAAAAAATATAATTCAAACATTAAATGCAAAAAAAGAATATAATATAAAATAATATAATGGAGTCCGTAAGATTGAAGGAAATCTCTTATGCTATTTTGATCAAACATACAGTAAAACAGTAGCACTGTGTGAAACGGTGTTAAAATTTCAAATCAAAAAATGTTTTCTATTTGCATATATTTCAAAAATCATTTATACCTGTGATGGTAGAACTGAATTTTCAGCAGTCACTACTCTGATCTTCAGTGTCACATGATCCTTCAGAAATCATTCAATATGATGATTTAATGATCTATAAATATTTCTTATTATTATCAATGTTGAAAACTATGGAAGCCCATTTCCACCACTGAATAAACAATTTAAAAAAGGTAATTGCGACTTTCTATTTCACAATTCTGACATTTTTTTCCTCACAATTGTAAGTCTATATATCACAATTCTGACTTCATAACTCACAATTGTGAGATAAAAAGATAAAAAGTCGTAATAATGTTTTTTTTATTCAGTGGCGGAAACAGGCTTCCATTGAAAACTGTTGTGCTGCTTCATATTTTTGAGGAAACCGTGTTTTTTTTTCAGGATTCTTTAATAAATATTTAAAAAGAACAGCATTTATTTGAAATAGAAATCTTTTTAAACTAAAATATCTTTACTGTTATTTTTAATTTAATACATCCTTGCTGAATAAAACCACAAATTTCTTATTAATTTAACTTTTTTTAATACTTTTTTAAAAAAGAACTGAGACTAAGCACTTATGCATCTGCTTATTTGATTCAACTGGTATGATCAGCTCTTTCAGACTGAGCATGGGGTGAGATCTGTCATAAATGGAGAATCTCTGCCAGTGTCTGACATGAAAGAGATAAAGAGAGTGGAAGAGGAGTGAGTGACTGAAGAGAGTGACTGCAGGCAGCAGAAAAGTGAAAACTGAGGGTGATGAATGCAGCGCACAACTCCAACTGTGATAGCAATCACTCGTATGTCAGCAGCTCTCTTCAGCCACAGGGTGACAGCGACACATCTCTTACAGTCGCTTCTGCCTGCGTGTGTCTCTGCACATAGCCTGTGGAAGGGTCACTACAGCCTTGACCTACACGATTAACCCAGACTACATAAAATACTCTGTTGTATTAGACACTCCACGACCACGCATAACCTTCACTGACAGGCTGAGCGCACATGGGCCATGAGACACAGAGAGAGTAATAGAAAGCACATTCAGAGCATTAGGCATTGTGTCAATCTTTCAGTATCACTTTGTATGAACAAAATGAGCTTTTCATAAGCAAATACTGAAAGACATTGTGCTATAGCTGAGAGCGGCAGCAGTTTCATCTCTTTCTCTAGTCGATAAAAGAGTCATTTAAAAGGAAGATGCAACATCTCTCACTGCGGCTGGCAGGAGGAAATATTATTTTCTCTTTATGCACCAAATAGGCCAATAAATCGGAGGGATGAATGATTTTATTTTGAAAGCAGTTTGACTGGATGTCCATCAGATGTGATGAAGGTCAGTGCCGGAGAAGCGGTTCTTCTCAGGTTACTTAGATAAGTCTATAGATGACTGTGTTACTGGGTTCCTGATGAGAACAATTAAGGGCTCGTGTTACTATCTCATCTATATGTGTCTAAGGTAAAACTGCATTAATGGGAATGATTTACAGCCACAATCAATACATGGCTGATACTAACAGGCCACAGTGCAGTTGCACTCTCACGCAGGGCACAGCAGGATCTGACTGAGGGTTGCTGTTGTTGGCTTACTCAGCGGCCTGATTACAAGCAGCACCACCTGTTCTGACCAAAACCTTCACATTTAATATCTCAAGTAGAGTGGGAATGGAAAAGTAGGGTAAACTTTTTGACGGATATACCATTTAAATGTTTGGGGTCAGTAAGAATTCCCATTTAAATAAAATATTTAATTTCATTCAGCAAAAAAAGCATTACATTTATCAAAAAGATTTCAAATAAATGCTGTTCTTCTGAACTTTCTATTCAACAAAAAATCCTGAAAAAAGCATTATGGTTTTCACAAAAATATTAACAGCTGTTTTCAACAATGATAATAATAAGAAATGTTACTTGAGCAGCAAATCAGCATATTAGAATGATTTCTGAAGGATCATGTGACACTGAAGACTGGAGTAATGATGCTGAATATTCAGCTTTGCCATCACAGGAATAAACTACATTAAAAAAAAAAAAAAACCTTTACAGACCCCCAAACTTTTGAACAGTAGTGTATTTCCATTCCAAGTCTTTAATACTGAAATCTAATGCAATAGAATATTTCAGAACTAGAAATATGTATATTCAACATACACACTGACATGACCTTTCAAGAATTCACCAGTGTCTTTTGCAGGCCTAAAATTCCCTGATATTTTCAGGCTGTGAAAAGGCACATCAGTTTATTAAAACAAACCCATTTTTTTCTTTCACACAGACAATAACAAACATGACCTCAAAGATATGAAGTTTTACGAGTTAAAATAGATTTCTCAGAATAATCTAAGCTCAGAATGCAATGGACATTAAAAAGCACAAGTATTTAAGAATAGTTTTCTTCGATGAGGATACTAAGAGAATGAAGATATTTTGTAGTTTGTCAGTGATTTTCTAAAGCACTCCAAAATAACTGATGAGCAGAAGCGGACTCATGGATCATTAAACATATTATTTTTGCATAACACACTTCATAATGGTTTATGCTTGATGCCCTATTTAGACACGAGGGCTTAGAGAGCCTGACTTGAAATCAAAAACAAATTTCATGGATGATATTTACAGTAATTTGTTGTTGTGGTCCATTGTGATGAAGGTATTGTTTTGATCAAAGTCAGAAAATCTGAACAAAAATTTAATCATTTTACAACTTTATCATTTATGATATATATCAAAATAAAAAGCTCATCCGTCAACAGTTTGGCATGTAACAAGATGTCATATTAGCTTCAAGAAAAGGGTTGGAGCTTAAACTTTTTTTAACTATTTAAAAACAAAATCCTTTTATGCATGTATTTCTACTAAGCCGTTTTGTATAAAAATAGTAACATTTTTATATGCACTGTATGCACATAAATCAATAGTCCAGATTTTCATCCTTTTTGGGGGTTGGACAAAATAATGTCAACACCTATTATTACAGGGATTCATATGATTTGTGTAGGCAACAGTGAAAAAACAAACATGGTGATTATCTTCACAAAGCCAACATGCATGAAAGAGCTAAAACTTAAACCATAGTCATCAATGCTAAAATGCAAAAAAAGATTGTGTTATGATCATAAAATCTGGACAGTTGAAGCACCAAGATGAACTTAAACATCTGCCTTGGCCAGACAAATCACCTGAAATGTATATTATTAAACCACTGTGGGCAACTTTGGAGAGAAAAGTGAGAAGCTGATTCCCTCATCCAACATCTCTGAAGCAACTGGCAGACGTTTTGATAGACAACATTGAAAAATAGACTCTTTAAAAGTTGTATGAAAAATTATACAAAGGATGGAAGCTGTATTAAAGACAAATGGTGGTAAAACACCTTAATAATGAAGTACCGCCTATTTCCCAGGTGTTCATATTATTTTGTTAAACCCCTGCACTTGATAAATAAGAAAAGGCTGCTTTGGACTGGACTAAATTAAACGTACACCTGGCAGCTGATCTTACCTGTATTTTGATTGGCCATGAAAAGTTGCTGACATATACATGGAAAGTGATGTTGGGATTTGCAAGGAAGGAGAATGTCTCACAGGAGAAGCTGTCTCTGTACTCTTTCATGTTAGTCTTGGACACTATGGGGAATTCCTCCCCGGAGATCGTACCCGCTGCAGGGACACAAAACACAGCATCAGCAAAGTGCACATCAGCCAACAACCACGCCTGCATACAAAACCCTCTGCAAGATTAAATATGGCATAACATTCTGATCAACCCTTCAACTATAAAACATCTGAATAATGCATCTGAATAAAGCCATTGTAAGGAGCTCCACTTGAATACCAACAGGATCAATAGAGAAAGTATCATGAAAAAAAGCCTACAAACGTCAAGCTTCTTGCTGCTTCTCAAAACATCTGAACAGATTAAATGGTTAATAGTGAATACATGATCTATCATAATACAGTAAATATCAAACCACAAATGAACATGAACATCAGTCAGTCTATACTGATGATTCCCAGATGACCCATTCAGAGGCTGTTCCATTAAGTACGACAGAATGAAAACTGATTTATTTGACTTATTAGCAATTCATCACAATTCAAAATGTGACTCTTCCATTAACCACTCTTTTGAGTTCAGTCTTAAATACTGCTATAAATATGCTCTCACACTTGTCATATGACAATGACTCTTACAGTCAAACACTATTCTAGTGACCATTGGGAGTGTGCTTTATCTCTGTCTATAGGGAAATCTATAACACTTCTCTACATATCTGCATGCCATAGAGGTTTATTCAACAGCAACAAAATGAAAAACTATTTAGCTTAGGCATTTGCCTGTGCAAGAGCACTGTCTATTTATCTTAATTGAAATCAAAAAGCACTTTATGAATGCCCTGACAAACGGATTCATCGTATACCAGTCAGATCTATTTTACAAAGTAACTCTTTCTTTTGGGATTTCATTTTATTTTCATATACATGAAATACAATAGCATGAATACTTTACCTGTTGAGCCGATAGACCATGTTATGTTGAGGTTGAAATTGTTGGATGCATTAATTGACATATCGAGGTTCTTATTGGTCTGGAATACAAATAAAATGAAAAATAAAATATTTAAATAGCTGTGATATGTTACGATTGCCTAGGGTCAGCCATAACATAAATGAAATGTGCACTCACTCCCAAGATAGCATCAAACAAAAAGTACATTTATTAACAAATTTATAAGGAATACAAAACCAATTATAACAAAGGGGACAAATTCAGGAGTGGACAAGGCCAAAATAACAAACACAACAACTAGTTTTAATAAACCCTAAATTCCCTAACCAAAATAAAACAAAAGAAAAAATATACAACACAACTTTCCTAACTCCCTTAACTCAAAACATAGAACAAACAATATATATATATATATATATATATATATATATATATATATATATATATATAAAAGAAATGGCGTCACACTCCCTACTTCCCTTAAACTAAATATTGACAAATATAATTAGAAGGTAATTAAAAAGTATTTTTTACTGTATTAAATGTGGACTTCTTTTTAACCATCATGTTGTGCTCCAGTCATCTTTTCACAAAAGTATTTGATAATATTATCAAATTAGACTAAAACTTAAAGGGATACTCCACCCCAAAATGAACATTTTGTCATTAATCACTTACCCTCATGTCGTTCCAAACCCGTAAAAGCTTTGTTCGTCTTCGGAACACAATTTAATATAATTTATATTATATTGTGTTTAATATAACACAATTGTTGTGTTCCGAAGACGAGCAAAGCTTTTACTGGTTTGGAACGACATGGGGGTAAGTGATTAATGACAAAATTTTCATTTTGGGGTGGAGTAACCCTTTAACTTAAAAATTATCATTTTTGTACTTTTGGTGGATTATTTTCCCAAATTGTTACACCTGTGATGCTCCCAGTCAAAAATGTCGGGCTGCAAATATTACTTAAAAATGTCTCATGCTACATTATTCCCAAATATTGGATTCAAATTTTGTCAACTAGTTGCTTTAAAAATACAAATTTTAAAAGGCCAGTCACGCCACATACAGCACAAGGGTTAGATTTAGAACAATGGGTTATAATATCACATGTCTTTAAAATATCATTTAATTTTCTTAATCATTTATTAAATGAAATGTGATTGTTTTAAAATCCTGCTCCACATAAAAGTGTTGTAACGATCAACTCTCTGCCTGTAATTGTGTTATGCCACATAATTTTGTGCTAAGTGTGCACAAAAAAACAGCTTGCCACAGGAAAATCTCAATTTACACCATTATAGGACACAAATTTGGGTGTTGCAAAAATGTTTTTTTTGGGGGGAATACACCAAGTTCAAAATCAAATACAAACCATTCTAAACCATTTTGTTTGTGAACACGATGCAAATTCACTGACCTCTTCTGGAGTCGCCATGAAGTTAATGGCCGTGTAGTGCTGATCGTCCTCTTGAAGCAGACTAAAAGTAAACTGGTAATCTATCAGAAGATTATCTAGTGAGGCAGAGAAAAAAAAAACACATAAATTGTATTCATACGTCAAATTGGATTTATACGTCAAATTGTTTCAGCATAAAAATCATGAGATTTGTTAACATTATGAAAGTGATTGCTTGGCAAAAATTCTTCATGTTCACATCATGTTGAAATCACAACATCATGGCAATCACAGCTATTCTTCAAAGTAAAATACAAACTCTCGATGGGAGAGAGAAGCAGTTGTGATATGAAGGACTTTTTGACAGCTCACATCTGCACGAGCAACTAAAGGTCACCTTGTCCGATTCAATTGCGAAGACGGCATATGATTAAATAGCAACGGACAGAGGAAGGCTGAGGATTGATTTGATTGTCCAGCGGGTCAAAATTAATATCAACTCTGCCGAGGGAAGAAAACACTGAACTGTCATTGACATTATTGCACAAAAAGATGAAAAAGCTTTCACTGGATTCTAGTTATCATTTATGACCTTTCCAAAATCGACAGAACCTTTTATAGATTAGGAAAACTCAACAATGAGTAATTTAGGGTTTTTTCCCCCATTAAAAAAATAGTAGTGTTTTTGTGATTATATTTAAATTTATTGCTTATCTAACTCATCATGACTTTGAGAACACATCACCAGCCCTTCAAACTTTAGACCTTAAATGAGCAATTGCAAACTAACTAAACAAATCAAACCGTTTCTGACCCCACACTAATCCAAGAAAAACTTCCAGGCCTTGTTCACGAGATGTTTATCTCAACATATCCGTGCATGACGTAACAAATTCACATTAAACCATAGCAGATTGGGAGATGTTCACATGAAGCGACCGAAACTAAAGGATATTAGCTTCAACAAATAGCCGTGTTCATTCCGCAACCACAGAGAGATGGAGAATTACCGCAGATCAGATCAAAGCGGCCGTCTTGAGCTTATCTCTTCCTCTGACCACTCAGTACCCTCCACTGTCACACAAATAGAGAGATTATTGTTGGTTCTCACTCTCTTTCTTTCCTTATTCTTGCCCCAGGTACACAGCAAAGCTATGTTTATCCCATAAGGGTCTTTGGTATATTTCAGAGAGTTTTTCCATCCCATGAAGGGAAAATAAGAGTGGAAAATCTAAAAGGGAGACCAACAGGCTGTTTTGGGTTGTAGGATATACATGTAGTTATGCCTATGTGCTTGAGAGGACACTTAGAGCTATTTATTGCCCACTCTTTTAGACCTCCTGCTGTTATGATATTAATATTTTTGAGTGTGCATCTGTGTTCGCTTGCATGACTGCATGTGTATGTGCGCGTGAGTGAATGTGTGTCAAGAGTTAATCAAGTACAATGCAAAAATTAAACGAACATAAATAACAATACTATGAAATATTTTCACTACTTCCAACATTTTGCATTCTGAAGCCAAATAATTGCATTCTGAAGCCAAATAATTGCACAAATTTAGCCAGTAAATCAAATGTTCCATTGAGAGAAAAGGGAACACTAAATAATGTGGTTATTTTGTGGTAATTTAATCTAGTGAAATTGTATGAAAACATGTGCTGCTATTCTATTTCAGAGGAATGAAATTATTAACATATGAGGTTATTAACCTTTCTTGAACTCTGGAATATTTTCACCATCATCTAATAAAACAAAACATACATAAGAAGCCAAAAGAGGATGTTCTGATTACAACCGACAACATCATTGTTGTCTTGTGACGTGCTTTGGTTATGAAATACACACATTTATTTACAATACATAATTCAATAAAGCTATTACAGGAATCTCAAATAACAGTCTCATCAAGCCAAAGTATATTTTCCCCTAAATATCCTGCAGAACACATTTCATTTCCAGGTTCAGAGGTCTGAAATGAAGCAATAACAGAAAGCCATCCCTGGCAAATGGGATCTAGGTATTTTATTTAATGTCTTCTACCATAAACGTTATCATCCTCAATTTTGGAACACCTTGCTGGCGGTAATGAGAACAGCGGAGAGTTAGGGACATCTGGAGTCATCTTTTTTAGAAGCAGGAAGCACACTGCCCTTAAATAAGAAGCTAAATATACACATGGTCCTTGTGAATGCAATAAGCTGAAATTAATGTTTTACACTGTAGACAACCATGTATGCATAACAAAAGCACAAGATTTAGCTAACAATACCTGATAATACAAGGTCAGATGTTCATGTTTACAAATTATTTAACAGGTATGCTGTATGTGTTTTTGCTCATGTGTATCAAAATACAAAATATGATCTAAATTATACAAATTTTGCATGTCTGGAATTATGCATTATGCACTGTGCATGCATGATATGCAATTTTTCTATTCTGCCAAATTGTGCAGTACACAACTTGAATGTTCTTAACTTGACTATTATATTTCTAGTGTGACAAATAATCTGGACACACTATCAACCAATATCTCCATTATCACTGACTATCTGCAGGGACTTCATTTGAAAGCACTTATTATATTTTAAAGAGGCATAAATAGAAAGAATCAATTGACATTAGAGGTTCTGGATTGATAACATCACAGATGTATCTTCAAATCAATTTTCTCTCCATATCATCAGCGTGACCAAAATACAATGAAGAAATAAAAATCCTAATTCACCCTCATACACTGTAACATTGTCTTGATAGGAGAATATATCTACATCTAAGGCTTACAGCCAATACAATTATCTTAAGAAAATAAGATAGGCCCTTAGATGTCCAAATAAAAGTGCCTTTGTGCACAAGCACAAAACAGCCTGACTGAAAGTATTTAGCAGTCTAGGCAGAATGCCTGATTAGTTTTTGATGAGGGGCCTGAGGGTGTCTGGTAGTGTCTGTCTGGCTGGTGGGACACTCATTGGGTATTTGTTTAAAACAGTAGTTATGGCTTTGATTCAGGCTGAGGGAAGTTAGCTGTTGATCAGTGTATCAGACATAAATAGAGCTGGACAATATAATTTTCATATCAGTCGATATTGATGATTATCACGATACATTTCAGATCTTTATTTCTTTAAAAGCAGATTTTTGCCTTTAGTGAAAGCTGTAGAAACAAGACCATTAATTGTGGTTTTAAACTACTCTTTATGGTCAGAACACGACAAACACTTCACATTTTTTAATTCTTTACTCTTTTCCAGTCATTTTGCTTAACAAAATAATATCTTAATAGAAAAATTGATTTATAAATTTTTAGTTTGCATGTACCTGACTTTGATGACACATATCTTCAGCACAGTTTGCAGTGCAGGCTGCAATAATAATAATAATATTAGATTTACAATTATATTGCATTACATCTTAGAAATGGACATTTGGCAGTATAGCTTGAGTTGACAGCAGTAGATGTAAATTTATGTTCATTATCAAAAACAGTAACATCTGTAAAAATCGTCACAATTTCGCAAGGGAAGGGAAGGGAAGGGACTCTAATGGTGCTCTAAAATTACAGTCAAAAAGTAATTAAGGACAAAAAATGTATTTATTACGGTCCAGCACTGCTCTGTACTATTAGAATTTGATATAACATCATAAATATGACTTCTAGTCAAACAAAGAGAATGATTTGATGAGAGTTTTGACTGCACCACATTCATCATCATGTATATGGCCATTGCAATATGACCTAATGACACTGGAGGTCAAACTGTAATATACAGCTATCCGTTGCGTTAGTGAAGGACACATTCAATTACCGTTACAAGTGAGCTGCATTTATCGTCATCATTGCTATTATCATATTTGGTGGCCCTTGATTTTTCTCCTTGTGATAACAGACATTAGTGTGTTCAAGGCTGGTTGAATTAGCCTGTTACAAAGACGAAGCGTAAACATCAATCCCACTCAGTGGGTAAATGTCACTGACGTTCCCTTGGGGAGTTAGACTTGTCTCGCTCCGACTAGCCTCACTTCATGGCTTTAATTGGTCAAATTTAGCGAGTGTGTCCGCCCCACATATTCAAGGCCGGACACGTGTGATGAAATCCATAGTGACAGAGTGATGGGAGCAGCGTTAGTAAGAGATAACAGCTGGATGCTGGGAGTGTGAGGTGCTGCTTGTGTTTGTTGGGATGAGTGTATGTGTGTGTGTGTGTGTGTGTGTGTGTGTGTGTGTGTGTGTGTGAGTGTGTGTTTATGCGTGTCTGTGAGAGAGATTGCAGGCCAGCTGTAGTGTACACTTCAGCGTTTAGTACACCATACAAGGAGTATGAAATGAAGAAGAACAGTTGCTTTAATCTGAACTCCAGTGTAATATAATCATGGATACCACAGAGGTCATTTTAACCAACCATGACTGACATCAGATGTCTTACGGCATGTGCTGTGAGTTTAACGTGCATTTGGGAACGCAGCGTGTGCCAGGTTTACTTTATTTTTACATTTGCATAACATTATTGTGGACAGAAGTTTACAGCATTTCACCAATATTCTGTTAAAATAAAAGCTTGAGGCTTGAAATGCTAAAAGCTTAAGGGTTTGTACATTTGAAAGTGAAGCATGAAAGATAATTATTACTACTGTAATTTGTTGTGTAAAATTAAATTAGTATTAGTTATCATCAAATATTATTTTTTACAGTATGACTATAACAGTAATATATTGCTGTTTTTTTGCCAAGTTAAAACTCAATAATAATAATAATAAACATAGTATTGTTATTACTATTATTATCATTAATTTATTGAAATATAATTAAAATCTCAGGTGGTACTTCAAAAAATATTTTACATCAAAGTGGTTCAGCTGACAAAACTGTTTGTGAACCCAGGTCTTATGGTTTGCAAATTCAGATGTAGTTTATAAAATATTAACAATAATGTTTGTTTTTGGTATGTTAGTTTGTTTCCAAACCGTGTAAGTCAATGGGGTCCAATTTTGTTTTGGACCCCACTGACTTTCATTTTATGTACAGAAATTTTTTAAACATTTTTACAAATTATCATCTTTTGTATTCAGAAGAAGAAAGAGACAACATGAAGGTGAAAGAATTTTCTTTTTTTTGGGTGAACTAACCCTTCAAAATAGAATGTTCAGTCACAGATGTGTATTTATCTGCATTTTACAACAGAACATCCAATGGGAATCCGCTTTCTAATGCGTGCTGCATTTCAGTTGGAAAGAGGGGGGATGCTGGAAAGGATTTGTTGACCACAGGAGGATATGATGCAGTGCACTATCAATCATGAAGTGATATAACAGTATTGTGCTGCAGGGACTGGAGGGAAGGTCAATTATAAATAATGCATTGGTAATAAATCCTCCTATATACAGGGGAACGCGAGTCTGATCTACTCATAAAAGCCTTCAAACCCCTCACCCGTGCTTCTGACACACAGTCATCTCCTATGTGTGTTGATTAATCATAATACTAAGAACCTTTCCACCATAAGACACCTTTTGCCCTTGTAGTGCAGTAGATAACAAATGTCTGTTAAGTGACATGAACCTCAGATGTCCAAAAGGTAGCAAAAAAATAAATAAAATTTTTTTTAGAAGCAACAGTCACACAAATTGCTAGGAACAGAATGGATCACCTACTGATGATTCTGCGTCCATTAAAATAAATTGGCTGTCTGGATGTGCTCTGTTTATCTGAGACTCTGTAATCAAAAGGAGCTTAGTTTAAAAAAAAAAATTCATTGGTGGCATTAGAGGGCTGTTTACGTACGCCTGGTTTGGTTGGTCAGATCTGGTCTGGGATGGAATTTCTGGGACTTGTAGTGACAACAGTAATGATTTACAACAGGGTTTTTTTATTTTTTTTTTAGTACCGAGTAGAGTTTAATTTCCTGCTGTCTCGAAGTTTGTGTGGATGAGCTCCCAGTCATTTTCAAGAGAGCCTATGTCTGCTGCTCCTGAAGATGATGCTTCTGTTCTGTGGCCGTGTCATTTCCTGTATATCTTTTTCTTTATTTTGTGGACAGATGAGGAAGTTATGACTGCTCTAAACTGTCAATCATGACAACTCGACTAATACTAGAGCTGTTAGGCTGCCATCTAGTGCTCTGAATGTAAACTAAATCTATACTGTGTGTGTGTGTGTGTGTGTGTGTGTGACAGAGATTTTCTATGATAGACAGAGAATACAAAGCACAGCCAGCTTTGACATAAACATCATGGATTACTGCGAAAATTTTGTTTGTAATCCTATAATAACCAATTTAAGTTGTGGCACAGTGGGCAGTGCACATGCTCACAAAATGTAAGGGTAACAGTGCTCTAGGGACTTGGCATTGAATTCCTATTCCTAATTAAAAATAAATAAACAAATAAATAATGCAAATAATTGGGTGCTAAAAAAACAACTTTTGTACCATGTAAATGATGCACATTCTGAACATGTATTAGTAGTACCTGTAAAAACAGTCTAAAATATCTGTTACTTTCATTACAAAATAAAATAAAAGTAAAGTAAAATACAAAAATAAACAATGTAAAATAAAATAAGAAAATGAAAAATTGTTTACCCTATAAAACACAATGAACACTTTTAATTTATTACATCCAAAGTGACCTGGTGTATATTTAACAGCTAAATGCTTACGCTGTGTAGACATGTGAACATTACTGTTACTCAAGAACATGAGAGCTGGAAAAAAAAACTTCAAATCATACAGCGTAAATGCTGTATCTTACCACACATTTGTACTGCATTTTAAAGCAGCCGATGTATGGGGTGTGAATCAAACGTGACTGCTTGCCCACTGCCCTTTCTGACCTTCAGATTCTATCTGAGGCACTTTTAAGTCAGAATCAGTGATTGTGGCTTGAGGACATGCTGGCCGCTTCCACTTCTTTGAAAATGGAACAGGAGCCCCTACTTAAGGTGGGATAACAGATTACATGAGTGAATGTCCATGTCTGCTGAAAATGATTCTGAATAAGATTCGGTGTTCTAGTTTTTAATACTTCCAACAATTAAACGATTTCTCCACACACTCCTATTAAAATAATGCAAAACAAATATCATTCTCACTACTGTGATACAATAATGAAAGTCACCTTTTCTTGATGTTTAATCTGCAATTGGTAAAACTTTAGATTTTTCTGAAAATAAATCAATAAATGTGCAGAATGAAATGGTAACTGGAAGTCACACTCCAAAAACCTCATGTCCTCACTCAAGGGCATATATGATTATTCTCCTCAAAGACTTTGTCCTAATCATTTTCCAGTCCAGGTGAAATCCACCACAAACAACTGTACTGAGATCCAAACCTTTTTTTAAACTCTCCAAATAAGCAACATGTGAACTACACATCTCAGCTGTGGGTGAAGCCATGAGCACACGTATTACTTTGGGCTATGCTCTTTGCACAAGGTCGACAAATAAGATTCCCTCACACACAATGCACACATACACATAAAGATACAGCACGCGGAAGCCAAGATGAACACAAGTGGCATTATACCGCAGAGAACAGATAAATGCTTGTGTGATGGAGTCCTGATGAGGGGTTAGAAAGAAACACTTTCATCTGCTGCGCTTCCAGAAGGTGCTGTATATGTTTACATTGAGGAGTTTGAAAGTACAAGGGTGAAATGTAGCTTTGACACAGGTAATGTGTGTGAGTGCTGGATGAGATACTGAATACTCAAAATATGTGTGTGATGTTTGTTTGTTTTTTGGCTACATAAAATTAAGCAACATTGTGACTATTTCAATGACTTTAATGTGCTGTTTATTTGGCCATTAAGTTTCCTAAGGGCTGTGTCATTAGATTAGTGTTGTTGTTCTGTTGTTGTACGGTTCTTACATCAAACATTTTGAATCGACTTGATTCAAAGATGATTGCTAAAATGATGCAATTTTGGAGAAAGTCCATGAAAAAAGACAGAATACATTAACATTATAAAATGACGAGACATAATTAACAATATCACCAGACCTATGACTGTGTGTGTGTGTGTGTGTGTGAGAGAGAAGCAGAGAGTACCAGTGAGGGTTACTTACAGTAACATGTTCCTCTAAGTGGGTTGCCAAGGTAGCGATTTTCGGAATCACATCTGCATTAAAAAAAAAAAAAAAAAAAAAAACAACAATTAGTTTACACATAATGTACACAAACAAACTAGATTTGAGAGCTAGTTTTGACCCATCAACGGAGAAATAGTTCATAAAAAAAATTTGTTTAAATTCAGTGATTATTTACTATAGCTATACAACAAGACAAATTATTTTAAAATATGTTTTAAGATATGCTGTGCCCAAAATAAATATATAAATAAATATATATGATTGATTTATTGATTGATACATGACCCAAAAGTGATCGCAAAGACATTAACAACGTTACAAAATATTTCTATTTAAAAAAATGCTATTATTTTGAACATCCTATTCAAAGGAAAAAATGTACCACTTTTTAAAAAAAAAATTTTTTTTTACATCAAATCAGCATATTACAATGATTTCTGAAGGATCATGCGAGACTGAAGACTGGAGTAATGGCTGCTAAAAATTCAACTTTGTAATTACAGGCATAAATTACATTTTAAAATATATTCAAATAGAACCATTACAATAACAGTTTACACTATTACTGCCTTGATTGTATTTTTAAATTAAAAAAACTAAACAAAAAAAACAATACAGTCTTTGTGAGCATAAGAGACTTTCAAAAACATTAAAAATGTTACCACCCAAACTTTTTAATAGTAGTGTACATACCATATCAAAGAACCAAAACTTGTTGATATCAAACACTAAGTTATTCTGCTGCTTTGTCTCAGAACCAAGTGTTTCTTGTTTGTGGGACCATAAATGGCTGTGTGGTTGTATTTTTTATGGTGATTTCTCCCTATGCTGCAGGTAGTATATTCTTAGCTGGGCTTGAGATGATTATAGTGGACGGGCCGTCAGGTGCCCCGCTCCTCTGAGGCCTGAAGAGGAGGATGAGACCACACTTCTGATCAATTCAGACTGACAAACCAAACAAAACCCTTCATGCTGTGCCAAAAGCACAAAACTATCACCGACTCTCTCAGGATCAGAAAGATGAGCAAAAAACATGGAATAACAGCATAACTACACTTTTTATGCATATGAGAAACATGCATTGGTTTAAACAGAGGGTTAGAGTAACACTTAAGCTTTCATAGTGCAAAAGGAAAACTATCAGGACAAAGGTGATAAGTTTTTGTGAAGCACATTTATTTTTAATGATCATTTTTGATATCCATTGATACAGTCAGGATTGTAAGAGATTGTGAGGACGACAGACGTGGCGAGAGAGTCTGCCTGAGTGAAAAACACAGTGGCATGTCTGGTTCAGTTTAAAGCAAACACACATTACTGGCATGTAAACACTGAGTGTTTATTATTCACCTCATGCTACAGAAGCAGTGAGTTCATGTGTGTGGATTCAGAGCTCAATAAACACACAGATGGATGGACGGACCAGCAGGGCAAACACGCATGATTAATCACCAAATTGCCCTTTGAAGTGGAGTAGTGGCCGAGGGCCTGAGAAAGAGCACTGCATTGAAATCATAGTAGAAAGAAGAAAAAAAAAAGATGGCTGATTTTATAAATAATTAAAGCAAATACAATAATAACGTAAAATATTACTACAATTTTAAATAACTTTCCTATTTTCATATATTTTAAAATGCAATGTATTCCTGTGATGGCAAAGCTGAATTTTCAGCTGCTGTTTCTTCAGTGTCACATGATCCTTGAGAAATCATTATAATATGCTGATTTTGTGATTAAGAAACACTTATTATTACTACTTAATATTTTTTGTGGAGACAGTGATACATGTTTATTTTTCAGGATTATTTCATGAATAGAAAGTTCAAAAAACAACATTTATTTGAAATAGAAATCTTCTGTATAAATGTCACTGTCTTACTGTCTACTGTCAAATTTGATCAATTCAAAGCCTCCGCGCTGAATTTAAGTATTAATTATTTATTTATTTTTAAACCTTACTGTCCAAACCAAACTTTTGAACAATTGTGTAGTTATGAATTAATATCTATGGGTAGGTTAGTCATTTAGTCATCTACCAAGATAACAAAGGAAAAAGAACATAATAAATGTTTAAATCGTTAATATGTGACATAACTTAATAGACATCAATTGCCAAATTACAGTTACAGTTCAGAAAACACACCATAAAGCAATTTTGCAGGATTTCAAATCAGGCACTAGAAAAAAGTACCCATTAAACATCTTTCAGCTAATAGAATTGTTTTGGGTTCTGAGGGGAAAAGAATTCTGCGGGAGGGTAAAATCGTGCATGACACCACCTCAGGACAAAAACAGATATAAAAAGAGGGCATAAAAAGAAAGGCAGACCTCTCCAGGGCTCCGATAAAATGATATTATTCCAGAGGAACATTTTTAATGCTGAGTGTTCACCACGCACAGTGGGACAACCATTCACACTGTGCTCCGATTAACAAAACATTTCATTATTGTTCAAATATTTCTAATTCTTTTCAACTTCTGCCTGCTTTTAAAACTTATATTTCTCCTCCTTGGCTTTACACTGCTCTGTGCCGTACATTACCCTACTGTTAAGGCAATTTTCCTGTATTTTTATGTCATTAAAGGAACAGTTCACCCAAAAATGAAAATTCTGTCATCACTTACTGACCCTCATGTCACTCCAAACCAGTATTACTCCCTTTCTTCTGCGGAATAGAAAAGAACGTATTCTGGAAATCAAACATTTTGGGTTCCCATTGACTTTTTTGTCCATATAATTGAAGTCAAAAGGATCCAAAACCATTTGTTTACAAACATTCTTCAGAATATTTTTTCTGTGTTCCACAGAAGAAAGAAAGTCATACTGGTTTGGAACGACATGACGTCTGAAAACAGCAGGTGTCCTGCACCAGCTAGCGGAGAAAATGCCATTGAGATGAATGGAAATGCTAACACATTGCTAAGCTTTCTCCAGGTATTACTGACCTCCTTGCTGTTGAATGGCATCAGTCAGTTGGCCAACAGATTAAAGCAAGTGCACCCAGTGCAGCACAACATGAGGTCCAGAAAAAGTGTGAAAGAAAGACATAAGACAGGGACTGAGAGAACAAATAAGGGGATGGAAAATGAAAACAGCAGGTGTCAGACAGTGGGCATGCCCTCTAGTCATCTGTCTAGTCCTACTGCTCTCTTAGTTTGAAGGAAAGAAAGACGACAAGCAGGTGAGGGAGAGAGTGGTGCGCTAACTGCCCTGTGTTGATCCTTCTAGCCACACGGTAACAGGCCCTCATCCTGACTAAATAAACAGAATGTGTGTGATGCCTGCTCGCAGGAGACTGAATTAGCAGATAAATCCTCCAAGTGCCACATTTCACACTGAGACAGCTTTGTGTGCGCGCGTCTCACAAAAGCATACGCAAGTGTTGCTCGCAGGGTTTAAGCGTTCTCGCTTGAGTACTCCTCAGGAGGGCCTGTCTAATTAAATAGCGGCTTCCTCGTGGATCAAAAGCGCATAAACACACACAATTCGAGACATTACAAAAAAGAGATATTAAGTTGAAATGAAACAAACATTATCAAGATGAGTGTAGGTGTGGTGAATGGAAAACTGCTGCTGCTAGGCTACTGTATAAAACCCCAAAAATGGCATTTTATTAAACATAATGCTAACAATAATAACTGGATGAGTAAAGTTTGTAAACAATCTTTGTTGTTGTCTTGAGAAAACCTAGTCTAGATAGATAGATAGATAGATAGATAGATAGTAGTATTGCCAGCTAGTCTTGTTACTTTTGCGCCGCCAATGAAAATATTCACAAGTGTCCCTGAACAAATGTTTTTGAAAGAATCCGTTGAATCTTTGATTCAAATGACTCCCTCATAAAAACAGTCACTTGTCACCACCTACTGGTGAAAACATGTAACCTACAGAAGGAGCGACTAAAAAATCTTCAGCACTGTCTCTATTACTGGGTTTTTATCCAAAGTTGCGAATTTTATCTTATGTGCAAAATTAGAATGTCACATAAAACATTTGCAAATAAGCACCGTTTCCATCCAACGACTCAAAGGGAACAAAATCGTCAAACTGTCACCAAATATCACTAAGAAATGTAGGAGAAGCCAGTGAATATAATTTTTGTAAATAATAAATTACTTTTATTATAAGTAATAGATGAAACACAATAAATGCAGCCATTGCTTTCAGAGGTGGATGCCTGCTGTTCAGGAACGCAGTCGTGTAAGACAGTGCTCTAGCATTTAAGAATGACTTTAACAACATTTCAGATGTTCTTCGCCGTCCCATAGCGCGAAGTCACATGACTTTTTGATGCGTATGGAGGAATTTAGTCCATCTCCCATTATTCAAATTAATTCTTTTTTCGTACAAGTCAAAAACCATCTCAAGCGAGCATAAAAACATTTTTTACGAATTAAGTGGGGTTTTTTCCCGAAATTTGGCGTTTCCATCACACGTTTCTGATGTGATACTTCAAAATGCATATTGACAGTATTTATTATGTTTAAGTATCTTTAAACACTGCTTTAAAAGCATTGTTTTGCACTAAGATAAAAACAATAAGAGAATAGAGCCTTTAGAATAACATTGCAAAATGAACATATTAGAATGAATACATAACCTAGTTAATTACCGAATATTTCTTCTTGAGTTAATACAATTTATGTTAATAACAACAACATACATTTCAAGGACTATATCTTAGTGAAAGGATAGCACTTACTGATTTTACTTTTCTTAACATTTGTGTATATAATATTTTTCATTATGCAGGTTGTCCTTTATTGGAAAATATCTAGGGTTTGTAAAAATTGTACGGTGCATTTAACAGTCTAACCTAAAATCTACTGTGTTGTCTCACATACATATGGAACACACTAATGTTAGCAGCCCAATGCAACATCCATATTAGGAGTATCCAGGCGAGAGGAAGTCTGTCTTTATGAACTGTTCCAACAGCACTACCTTTCCGTCCTCTAAACGAGTACCACATCTTCGTCTCTCCCGTCGTGCACAACAGACAGCTCAGCTCATTACAGGAAACAAGCTAAAACAGGCCATGGGCCACCTGCTAGCTCCCTCTCTTTCTCCCTTCAGTCTGTCTTTTTCTTGATCCGTCTTTCTCTCATTTTATTTTCTCACTCTCTCACTCTGACTCTCGCACTTTCAAACACAAAGCAACAAAGAGAAGAACCTTGAAAGAGACCTTGGTGTTCACGGTCTCACAGATTTTAGAGACTCACTTTCTGTCAATCTCTCTATATATAACACTAGTTGAATTCCTTGTCATGTCGGGCTGACTGCTTTCAAAATAGCACTGAAAAAAAAATGGACTGACCCTACAGAGCCATATGAAAAACAAAAAAACAAATAAGATATTAGTTGTTTCTTCTAAATGGCAGCGCAATGAGAGCAAACGGACACTTGTCTCCTGTTTCAGATTTCAGAGAGCAACTTTCAGAAGATATCAACGTCACAAACATGCCAAGGCTGCAATCGAGTCAGATTTCAACATTTCCCATCTCATTCTTCCTTTTTACTGCACAAAAGACTATTTATAGTGGAAAAAGTTTCTTTAGATTAAGATGTTCTCCACATTTAGAAAAAATGGTTCTTTTAAGAACAGTTCACTAAAAAGTTGTTAAAAAATGGTTCATAGCTTCATAGAAGAAACCCCCTTTTGGAACCTTTATTTTTAAGAGATTATTAGTGTTTAATGAATGTAACACTGAACTGTCAACACTGGAGTAGCTTTAACAATTTCTGTCGGAAAGTGTTTACGTGTCATTTTAAGAAGACATTAATGCTTTTGCCTGACTGAAATTAAACATGCAAACACGTGTCTAAATGGGAGCAAATTCCTGTATCTATACATCTACATCTAAAAGATCTAGTGGAAAACTTTTTTAGAAGAGAAAAATCTGTTATAGCAGCAAAGGAAGGACTAAAGCAAATATGAGTGCAGTGTTTTGCTTTTACAACATTTAGTCATGTATTATACCAACTAGAGTTCTCGATTTCAATTAAATGTCAATTTTACACCTGACATGTCTCTTAAAATTCTTCAGGGGAAATAAAAATAGACACAAATGAGAAAACTGTTGAAATGTAAGAGTTTAGAGCAATAGGACCATAGATACGTAATTCATAGAACAAACATTATGCATGTTCACTGGTTTTGTGGCTGTGTGGTACACTGCAGTACTCTAACTGCTAAAAGCATGTTATCAACAGAGACAAATGCAAGAAGGAGAAACGGTCCCTCAAAACACACATAATCACAGCTGTTGGGCCAGCTTACCCGGCTCATTTCACTGAACACACAAACAGGCACATCTGAAGATAAAATGGGGCACAGATAAACATTCAGGCCCAGAACTCCAGATGTAAATATCCAGACCCAAATACAAACCAAAATCAGAGCAGACACGTTTTCATATCGATTTACAAATCTGCATGTAGACAAGGTCTACATGTCTGAGATGGATCCACCTGTGTGTCCAACAAATACTGCAAGTTTCATCATCACTATTACATGCAATCTGATTAAAAATGTAATTCATATTGAGATGAAGGCCATGAAGCATATGGAGAACATGCCTTCATCACAGAAGGAAGGCTGATGCACTGTTACGAGCTTAAAGACATGTGATTCAGCACTCGGGCTGCGTCTCAAATGCTCATCCATCATCGTTCAGGTTGGGTGAGTCACTGTCTTTAATCACTTCAGCAGTTCCCATGGTGATGTGAACGTACATGTAAGTGCTAGCCACTTCATTGCAGGTAAACTTATTTGTGACCGTACGCAACAACAGGTGGACAACAAAACATGGCTACCAGCTGACCTTTTTTTGGCTAATTTTTAAATTATTTCAAGTTCACCATTGATTTTAGAAATATAAAAATAAATATAATGTATAAAGTCAACATTCTGGTTTATAATAAATGTGGTTTAAAGTAGATTTTGGAGTTTGCATATAACAAGCCTGTCCATGAGTGACCTACTGAAAATACATGCTAACATGCATTTCTATTATTTTGGTTTATGATGGTTTGGAGATGGTGTAGCTGGTGAAGTCACTCAACCTAGGAGGCCAATTTGATAATGCCTATTGGTTTTACCTAGTGACAAGAGTCTAGTACAGCACTTTTTTAAAACACCATTATTAAATCCATTTCACTGAATCTTTCATGTTTCCCTCCAAAATCAAAACCCTCCAAAAGCAGTTTTTGTGACTTCTGTATTTATTCCTGTAGATTTGGTCTTGCATGCCCCAAATAACTCACTGGAGCCATTGCAAATAAAGCCAACAAATAAATTAACTTTACTTAAAAATTACTTTGCTGTTATCCCCTACAACCAGATTCAGAACTGTTATTTGAACTGGATCCAAAATCAGTGCAGAAAATATATGTAGGCCTACCAGGATTAAACTGTATGGAGTCTTTAAAAGGACATAGTGATGGGAAGGGGAAAAAACAACAACAACAAAAAAAAGTTTCTACAGTAACCCCATAGTGACGGGGGGAAAAAATTAAATGGGAGGGAAGACAAATGTGTACCAAAAAGCTTGAAATGAAAATCTAGGGATGCAAAAAAAAAAAAAAGGAAAAAAAAAAAAGGAAAAAAGGAAAATTAAAAGTGCGATACTGACCGATAGAATAAATGGAAAAAAGTCTGTAATGTTAGCAGATAACTGATATGGTCCCAATATACCGGGCATCTGTATGAAAAAGGCGCTTTTTTTTTTTTTTACAAAACCCCACGGAATGAAGATGGAAAAAAATGAAATGAAAAAATATTATATTTCAATGCCTTTAATTTATTCACAGTACTGTTGCGTTCCCTCAAGAAACGTTACATTCTTTTGCAAAAGTTTTCTGTTCTCTGACAAAACCTTTTGCATTCCCTAGACAAACTTTGCATTTTACCCAGTTAAAAAAATTGTTCCCCAGAAAAAGAAAAAAAACCCCACTTCTTTCAAAGGTTTTCCCTTCCCCAGAGAAACTTTGAATTCTCTTGCAAAAAATTGCATTCCCCAGGGAAAGTTTAATTATTTTGCAAAAATGTTGCATTCTCTGATTTTTTTTTTTTTGCACCCCCCACAAGAGTTCATTCACCAGAGAGAGAAAAAAAAAAAAACTGGTGATGGAAATAAAATGAGGTGGGAGAAAACTAAATTTTAATGGTTTAGCAAGCAAACTGTATTTGTACATTTGTGATACTAAGAACTAAAAAGAATAATAAATAAATGTATGGATGGATGGATGGATGGATGATGTTAGATAACATGCACAACCTTCTTGGTAGAGAATCTGGTATTGTCTTAGTCAGCCCTGGACAACGGAGCACTTTTCCTTACAAGAGTTCATGGGCAAGTAAACAAAAGTCAAGCAACAGGAAATTATAAAATTCTTAAAGTTTACTGAGAAAAATTCTTTCATAATTTCATGACAAATTCCTGTAACAAAACAACACTAACCGGGTACCAGCATTTAAAAATACTTTTTTCTAACTGGGGCCTATGAGTCATATCAGTGCACCGTAACAGAGTAAATACACCTACATGTACATCAGTTCCACTGCAATGTGATGTGCTGCATGAAACATCAACCCCGACCAAGACCAACAAACAAAGCAAATCCATCCATGCGGTTCAGGCATGCGTTTGAAGTTCTATTGCTTATGTGCCATCTAACTCTCTACCCACGGGTCACTTGAGTGATATTTAAAAAAAAAAGGATAGAGGGTGTATGGAAAAGAGAAACTTTTGAGAACTATGCTTAAGTCCTAGGGAACTCATTACTGCTTAATACATTATCAGCGCCAATGGCGGTGGTGCAGCCTGTTACAAATACATCCACACAGCACTCTTTATGGACCTCAGTACATTCACACACACAGGGCACAGTGTCAGCCCCAAAAGTGCTATTTAAGCCACTGATAAGTTCCCTTTGCCACAGAGAACAGAGGCTCGCTGACACAGCACAGTAGAGGTTGCCATTAAAATTGATGTCCTGGGATTAGAAAGACACTTAGGTGGGAATTAATAACAGAGAACTTACGAGAGGGTTAAATGTGTGAATAAAATGTGCTATAATGCTAATGAGAGCATGATAATGTGAGGAAACTTGTTGAAGGTCTCATGTCCATCACTCTATGACTGACAGGCCACTGGGAGGATTGCTGGTGATGGGCAATGCAGTCATACTCACAGCTGGCATTGGTCCCCTTTGACCCCTTTAGTGGTACAGTAGCACTTCCCTGAGCTGGAGTGGCACACGTTGGCGTGGTTGTTACATCTGCAGGCTGGAGAGAAGATAGAAGACGTAGACAGAGAAAAAGAGGAAGAGGAACATTTTTTTAAAGGGATAGTTCAGCCAAAAATGAAAAATCTGTAATTTAATTACTCACTCTCATATTGTTTCAAACCTGACTTTATTTCTTTTGTGGAACAGAATAGGAAAAATTGGAGACTTTTCCCCCCCATGTAATTACAATGAAAGCTTCAGTGAAAAACGAAGCTTTCTCGCTTCACAAAAGATCCAAATGCACCATAAAAGTAGTCCATCAAAGTCTTCAAAAATTAGCATGTGAGGATCAGACCAAAACGGATTAAACTCTCCTTCATTGTGCTGTTATCAAAGACTATATATACTAAGATGGTTCAGTTGAATTCATTTGAAAGGTAGAAACAGCATGGCGCAATATGGTGGCTCTTGTAGAAGGAAGTTCTGCCTTCTAAACAAACAAGCTATTTTCCAATTGGTAAAGTTATTGCACCAATGCAGAAATAGTTTCCTAAAATTTATGCTTAGAACTGCAAATATACAAGTTTTTAACACTATTTGAATGTAGGAAAAACATTTATTAGACAGCTAATGTCAGACTTTACTGCCAATTTGAAATATATTATTGAAATGCTAGTTTGGCAATCAGTTTTCATGATTTCTATTCTGTTATTCCAGTATATTGGGTCTTGCATGCCCCAAATACCTCACTGGAGGCAAATATGGCCACCAAAGGAACTAACTTTACTTGAAAATGACTTTGCTGTTATCCCCTAAAACCAGATTTTAATGAGTTAATAGGAACACAAGAAACAGGTTCAGACTGGCTATTTGCACTAGATCAAATGATGTATGAAGATAATCTAATTCAAAAGAATGATTTGTTCGTAACATCACCACTTCTCGCAAACTCTCCTAAATGCTCGTTTTTTGGATAAATTATGCCCTTAAGTGGAACTACAACAGTCTATAAATAAACAGGGCTCAGTTTGCATTTAAACAGACGATTAATGTGACAATTTTAACAAACCTGAATCTACATCTCTGGGGCTAGTGTTCCAATTTTCTCATTACAGATACAATTCTCATTAAAGGTTATCAGATAGTAATATCAGAATGAAACCACATACACAAACAAACAGAGTTTAACCCAGTGCAGAGACTATTATTCAACAGAGAGAGTTCATTAAGCAGATTAGCATCACAGAGGTGAGGCTCCTGAACAAGCAAGACTATTCCATTCTTCACAACCCATTGACAAGAGGAGAACCCCTCCAAAATAAATATCTCCTGTGAGATCCAAAAAACAAATGGCCAAAATGAACCATTTGGTGTGTGGTATAGTGGCTAAAGCCCCCTGAGATGCCCCCTGAGAGGGGACTAACCGTGCCATTTTGGATAAAAGTGTTTGCAAAATCACTACTAATTATTAGATTAATTATAATTTCTTGGAAGGTAATTGTTTGGTTGCAATTTCAGCTCACAAGAGAGACAGTTCTACTCAACCTCTACTTGTTGTAGATATGACTGCTAGGGTTGTTATAACTTTTGACTACGTCATTCATGATACCTGGATAAGGATTTGTTTATTAAAAAAAAAAAAAATTACTGAAATTAATCACTTGCTGAAACAATCAATGAGTTTATTCCTCTCCTCTGGAATTTTGGACCACTCTTTTGCCAACTGCTCCAGGTCTTTCAGATTTGAAGGGTTCCTTCCAACTGCTGTTTTGAGATCTCTCCACAGGTGTTCTACGGGATTTAGATCTGGACTCATTGTTGGCCACTTCAGAAATCTCCATGTCTTAAACCATTTTGAGTGCTTTTTGAAGCATGCTTTGGGTCAGACCCATGACCTCTGACCGAGATCAGCTTTCTGATACTGGGCCCTACACGGTGCCCCAGAATGCTTTGGTAGTCTTCAGATTTCATAATGCCATGCACACAGTCAAGACATCCAGTGCCTGAAGCAGCAAAGAAACCTAAAAACATCAATGAACCTCCACCTTGTTTGACTGTAGAGGCCATGCTCTCTTCTTCAAAGGCCTCATTTCGTTTTCTGAAAACAGCAGAATGATGTGCTTTACCAAAAAGCTCTAGTTTAGTCTCATTTGTCCACAGTACCTTCTCCCATTAGGATTTTGGCTTCCTCAGGTAAGTTTTGGCAAACTCCAGTCAAGCTTTTTTATGTGTCTGTGTCAGCAGTAGGCTCCTCCTGGGTCTCCTACCATAGCGTCACTTTTCATTCAGATGGCAATGGATAGTGCCTGTTAACAATGTGTACTCGGAGCGTGCAAGTCAGCTTGAATTTGTTTGGAAATTGATCAAGGTTCTTTATCCACTATTTGAACTATCCTTCACTGCAAACTTTCATCAATTTTTCTCTTCTTGACACACACTGGACACATGAGCATTAAGATCTCTGAAAATAGATTTGTATCCTTAAGATTGTCCATGCTTTCCTACAATTTTGGTTCTCAAATCCTCAGACAATTGTATGCTCTTCTTTCTCTTCTCTGCTCAATGTTGTACACACAACACAAAGGATGAGTCAACTTTTCTCCACTTTAACTAGTTGCCAGTGTGATTTCTATATTGCCAACACATGTGAATTACTACAGGTGAGTTTAATTACAAATTAAAAGGACCATCATATGCTTGAAATAAAAGACAAACAAAAATAAACATGAGAATACCAAAGCATTTGTAATGGCAACAATATTCTGGGAGAAGTAATGCATTATCTGACAGAAATGTAATATATATATATAATGTATACATGATTTAAAATAAGGGATATTCTTACCTAATTTATTGTGGACAAGGTGAAAATCTTAAGTTTGATTCCTTAAAAACTAAAAGCATATCTGTCTGCAACCACCGTGGTTGACTAAAGCGTCTGCTAAATGACTGCATTTTCTTCCTAACAGGTATCTGTTAACAGACATTTCTTGCTGGATGAAGGACCATCACCTTCAACTCAACCTTGCCAAGACAGAACTGCTTGTGGTTCCATCAAACCCATCATTTCGTCACAATTTCACCATCCAGTTAGGCACATTTAAAAAAAAAAAAAACCTTGCTATGTGTACTGCGTTAGGCTAACTGAGACTTGTTATAGCACTTGCATATCATTGCTCTTTTGTTGATTTTGATTGCTTCCATTGTCCTCATTTGTAAGTCACTTTGGATAAAAGCGTCTGCTAAATGACTAAATGTAGATGTAATGTATCTGATTGTTTCTTCAGCAAAACATCCAGGTTTTTGTCAGAACATGCATCACCTTCACAGAACAATGATTACACACTATTATGAGGTGAGACTGTTTATGTTGATCTAGTCACATGTCATTATGCTGCACATGTTAATGAGCTGGTTTAATCACTGTGTAATTATTTGTAACACTACACACCGAGCCTTCTCTGGTACAACTGATGTCAGCAGATTCCACATGCCTTAAACTACCCCTCCGCCCAGAGTGTCATATTATACAATGCCATTAGACTACAAAATGTACTAGCTGCTTTTACAGAGTGACCCTGCATAAAAATGTTTTCCATTGACTTGTTTAAATAGCATGGGATGGTTCTCCCAGTCAGAGATTTTATTTGGATCTAGATACAGCCGTAAAAAGGGCTGTCACATTTCTAAATAAAATAAATAAAGAGCAACAAAGAGAGAGAGTACGAGAGAGAAGGATAGAACACAGACTTTTTATCAAGAGGCTTTACAGCTTGTTGGCTTTTTATCTGCAGGTCTGTTCTTTACACAATTCTCTGTTCAAATTCCCCCAGCATGCACTGCAATCGCTCTTTCACTCCAGCCAACAAGAGACAATTGACAAAGGAAAACGTTAATTTTTTTACCAGTCAAAAGATTTTATTGCTGTTGTCTGCTAAGCTAATTATTATTATATTATTATTAATAATTATTATATTATTCACCAGTCAGTATAGATCTTTTTGTAATGTTTTTGAAGATTTTTATGCTTACCAAGTCTGCATTTATTTGATCAAAAACAAAGCAATACTGTGAAATATTGTTATAATTTAAAATAGCTGTTTTCTTTTTGAATATATTATACATTTTAATTAATTCCTGTTATCGCAAAGTTGAATTTTCTTATAAAAAAAAAAAAAAAATTAAAAAAAAAAAATATATATATATATATATATATATATATATATATATATATATATACTTTTTTTTTTCTTCAGGACTGTTACAAACTATATTATGTATTAACCCAGGTAAGTTTTACAAAATGTAGTTCCTAACTGTACAGAGTACAGTAAAGTTTGATGCGGAACAAAATATTAGCACATTCATTTCAAACAGTGCATTAAACAGTGCAGTAACATAAAAGGCTTCAAATCATGTCAGTATGACAAGGAGTGGCATACACATGATTTTCACAATGAACTCATATGTACATGCATGTTCATACACATTATGCATATGTGTGCATTTGTGCATCAGTATGCGTGTCAATTTGACAGGACTGTGGGGACGGGCTGCCGCAGAGTTTCTGTGGCTCCACTCTGCATGCAGCAGAAAGATTTATAGCTAAATTATGATGTGTAAAATGTACTCACATTATAGCAGAGGAACAGCACTGCCTGGAGCTGCTGTTTCAGCACTTACTCTGAAAGCGATGGACTACAAACACACACTCACTCACACACACACGTAGGCACATGCGCACACGTACACGTACACTCTCTCATAAATATTTCTGCCAAAAGCCATTTAGGCCCTGGAAATGACAAAACACACACTCACAAACAAGCTTACAATGAAAGTAGTCACCTAACCATGTCTAACAAAACTTTTTCATAACGCACACAAACATTAGCATATATCTGACATGCTTCATTTAGATCCACAATAAAACTTAATGAAAGAAAGGAAATAAATATGAAAATAAAGGGAGACAGAAGAGATAAACTGATATTTGTATGCAGACAGACCGTGGAACATAAGTGACAAAACCAGAGCGAAGGCTTTCATAAATCCTAACAAACAGATGCGTGCACGCACACGCACACACACACACACACACACACACACGACATTAAAGCTGATGGAAGTTAAACCAGTCTTGAAAGGCTCAGATGCAATTCATTCTGAGTTTACGACTAGCTGAAAGTCAAATCTGATAATGCAAAGAGGATTTGGGGTTTTACTCTTAAATTGACATGGTGCATTGTTTAAAAAGTGAAAACTGTTCAGCATGCCAAACATCTTTATATCATCTATCTACATGCAAACTCTGGAGATGTGTATGTCCTCAAATCTCTTTTTGCTTTTCTAAATACATTTTTCAAATTAAAAGTATTTTTACAAATATCATGGTTTCTTATTTCATATCACTGTGTTTTTGTGAAAGAAAGAAAGAAAGAAAGAAAGAAAGAAAAAAAAAAGAAAGTCTGAACGAAAGCATATCATCAGTTTAAATCTGTTAATGGGAAAAGGAAGCAATATCATGTTCCATCATTAACCAATCATTCAAGATTATTAATTATTATCACTATAAAAAGTGCAGTAGACATGTCTGCTTCATGAAAACTGAAAAACATGAAAAAAAAAAAAAAAAAGGAAGGAAGCAGTTTTTTCTTGTATTTTTTCCCTTGACTTCTTGCTTGCTTGCTTTCTTTCATATTCACCAATTTAGATGAACTGAACCCTAAATAAGGTTACACCTTCCTGGCTTGTTAGAGGGCAAAGCAGTGCTTCATTACCATCCTCTTATCCATATTTATTTGGATAAGATAATACAGCCTACACACTGCATGCACATGGTTTCTAAGATGTATAATTTAACTCTAAATGTAATATCCCCATGTCTGATGCAAACATGAAAATAGGAGTTGAGTCACTTTTATATAAAGCACACAAAGTTGTAATGGCAAAAGCCATAGCCATTCTGAGTAAATTGGTTCCAGGTAAGTGTTTCTCCACTCACCTCTATGGGGCAGAAGGTTTTAATTAATGGATAGGAAGGTGAGCCTGGTGCTGTGGCCCTCATGACCCCCCGCTGTCAGCTCACAGTGATGTGCTACTACCCTGAGCCAAATACAGCAGATGCTGCCAGCCGACTCCATGGAGACATCACAAAGACTGAGCCACTGTACAGGGACATCAGGAGCTAAAGGACACATACAGTCCTGGTGTACTATACAACACTGCTGATCTGCCAGTTCAAACATCTACACAGATATACATGTATCATCTAATAATAAAATAAAATAAATTTGTTTTACAGATTATAGCAGCTTCAAATTATATCATTATTATTACTATTATTACATACATAGACAAATACATAAAATATATAAAATAAACATAAAAATAAATATTATATAATATATAAATATATAATAAATATAATATATAAACACACAGATGATAATAATAATAATACATTTTATATACATGTTATGTAATATTTTGTGAGAAACAAAACAATAATTTTGTCATTTTAATGTAAGTTTATGATTTCAATATTGTAATACTTTATGTATTTTATTATAGAAAAGTTGTATATACAGTATCTCACAAAAGTGAGTACACCCCTCACATTTCGGCAATCATTTTAGTATATCTTTTTCAATGTGCATCTTGTATAGCAGTACAGATTTACTGTCCTGTATAACTCCAAATACAGCCATTATTGTCAAAAAAGCTGGCAATAAAAGTGAGTACACCCTACGTGAAAACAGCTATATGTCGTTTAACAATGCAAAGCCACATGTCCTATTCATCATGTTCATGTTTTTGTCTGCTTGACAGGACTATACCAATTTGTGTATCTTGATTTAGAGCAGTTAAAATTTGGTGCTTTGAGTACAATTCTCTCATAATGACCGCTGGATGTTCAACATGGCACCTCATGGCAAACAACTGTCTGAGGATTTGAGAATTAGAATCGTTGCTCTCCACAAAGATGGCCAAGGCTATAAGAAGTTCGGTAACACCCTGAAACTGAGTTACAGTACAGTGGCCAGTGACATACAGAGGTTTTCCAAGACGGGCTTCACTCGGAACAGGCCTTGAAAGGGTCGATCAAAGAAGTTGAGTCCATGTGCTGTGCATCAGGTGCAGAAGCTGGCTTCAACAAACAGACGTATGAGTGCTGCCAGCATTGCTTTAGGGGTTGCAGAAGTGGAAGGTCAGCTTGTCAGTGCTCAGACCATACGCCACCCACTGCAACAAGTCGGTTTGCATGGCCGACGTCCCAGAAGGAAGCCTCTTCTGAAGCTGGCTCACAAAAAAGCCTGCAAACAGTTTGCTGAAGACAACCTGGCCAAGAGCATGAATTACTGGAACCATGTCCTGTGGTCTGATGAGTCTAAGGTAAACTTGTTTGGCTCAGATGGTGTCCAGCATGTGTGGTGAAGCCCTGGTGAGGAGTACCAAGAAAATTATATCTTGCCTACAGTCATGCATGGTGGTGGTACCATCATGGTCCGGGGCTGCATGAGTGCTGCTGGTACTGGGGAGCTGCGGTTCATTGAGGGAAACATGGATTCCAACATGTACTGTGACATTCTTTTTTTCGTCTGGCCAGAGGAGAACTGGCCCCCCGACTGAGCCTGGTTTCTCCCAAGGTTTTTTTCTCCATTCTGTCACAGAGGGAGTTTTGGTTCCTTGCCGCTGTCGCCTCTGGCTTGCTCAGTTGGGGACACTTAATTTCTAGCGATTATCATCGATTTGATTGCATATATACTATTTAAACTAAACTGAGCTAGACAATGACATCTCTGAATTCAATAATGAAATGCCTTTAACTGAAAATTGAGTGTTTAATCTTGTACATTACTGACACTCTATCTTCCAATTTGATACTGTTAAGTGCTTTGACACAATCTGTATTGTTAAAAGCGCTATATAAATAAAGGTGACTTGACTTGACTTGACATTCTGAAGCAGAAGATGATGCCCTCCCATCAGAAACTAGGCCAAACGGCAGTTTTCCAACATAGTAACGACCCCAAACACACCGCCAAGATGACAACTGCCTTGCTGATGAAGCTGAAGGCGAAGGTGATGGAGTGGCCAAGTATGTCTCCAGACCTGAAACCTATTGAACACTTGTGGGGCATCCTCAAGCTGAAGGTGGAGAAGCACCATGTGTCTAACACCCAGCAGTGATGCCATTATGGAGGAGTGGAAGAGGATGCCAGCAACAACCTGCGCAGCTCTGGTGAATTCCAAGCCCAGGAGGATTAAGGCAGTGCTAAATAACAATGGTGCCCCTACAAAATATTGACACTTTGGACACAGTTTTGACATGTTCACTTAGAGTATACTCATTTTTGTTGCCAGTTATTTGGACAATAATGGCTATATGTTGAGTTATATTTAGAGGACAGTAAATTTGTACTTCTATACAAGCTGCACATTGACTACTCTAAAATATATCCAAGTTTAATTTGTGTAGTATTGTCCCTTGAGAAGATATACAAAACTTTTTGCTGAAATGTGAGGGGTGTACTCACTTTTGTGAGATACTGTACACTTGTTATTTTACTAGTATCTATTTTCTATTATTAATTATGATTATAATCTTTATAATTCATATTTTTTTTACTAATAATAACAACACATTATTATATTTTAATAACAATATTATTTTTATAAAATAATTTAGAAATTATGAAACATGATTTTAAATCAAATTGTATTTAATATTATATAACCAATAATGAAACAAATATATACAAGGTCCATCCAACATGATGCACATGTTCCAGTGAAACATTTTTACAGGTCATTTATAAGGAATGTCAAGTATGACCTTCTGCGAATACACCCCAATCACCCCAAATCCAACAGAAGCTTGTACAACACAAACTGGATGTGGCAAAACATGATTAGATGCCACAGTTGTTTTGTTGGGGATGAGGACCGTGGAGGAGACAGGCGCTGCTGAAACCTCACTGTGTGCAAAAGCAAACTGCCATCTCAAACAGATCCTTAAAGAGATTAGGAGGAGGGAAATGTACGGAGCGGAGCTCTCCTCCATCTGTGCCTAATGTTAGAGTTTCCCCTCCTGTCTGCTTTATACGACTGCCACCATGTGCTCGCACTCACTGAGAGTGATGTTAGCAATGCTGACACATGAGAGTGAATGATTAACAAAAATTATACTTGACACTTTAGGACAGAAATATGCATACTATACATATGCAGTTATGCTGTTCTTCTTGTACCCATCCACAGTTGTTATTAAATATGAACATGTGGGGGAGTTCATGTGGGGCATCAAACAGTCACAAATGACTTGGTGCATCAGTGCAGTACAAATGCTATGAGTGAAGTGAATCGTCTTCAGTGAGCGGGGTTTCTTGGAAATGAATGGCTGACTACTAGCATGTTTCTAATGAGGATTCATGCAGACATAAACAGGAAGCGGCAATAAAGAGAGAAAGAGACAATGAGAACATAAAAGTGAGATAGTAAGTGCTTCACTAAATCACTCTTTGGTTCTATCCGAAAAGGCTCAAATCGGGATTCAGGATCAGTAGATACCACAAACTATCCAGGAATAAGAGAGGAGAAACAACTGCTTATTTACCTGTAGCACTGCAATTAGCAGGACTATTTGAACATGCACCTCCCAAATGTTCATTATAATCTCATTATATACTGTCATACTAGTTCCACCAGCTTCACAATCATTAGCGAACCTTCATCGGACACTATAATTAGTGGGAGTGCTCTCAATTATCTTGTTACCGAGGCAACAAAGTTTACACAGCTAAAACTGATTTAAATGATTTTTAAAGCCATTATTACAGGTTTATGTTTATATAATCTATGAGAGATTGATTCAACTATGTCTGTGATTAAGGGGCTTCACCCAAACTGAAAAATTCACATCTTTCACATCTTTTCAAACCTGTATCACTTTCTTTCTTCGGCAGAACACAAATTTAGATATTTTAAAGAATGAACAGTTTTGGTGATTACTGACTTTCATTGTATGACTAAAAAACACAGATGTTTCTAAAAATGTTTTATGTTTCACAGAAGAAAGAAAGTCATACAGGTTTGGAATGACATGAGGATGAGTAAATGATTACGGAATTTTTTTTTTTCTTGTGAACTATGCCAATAATTGTGAAAATTATGAAGTTTGCATTGAAATGAACATGCTATTCCAAAACTTTAACATTTTCATGCTCCAGGTCCAGCTTTGGCTGTCATGTTGGGTGACTGAACAGGTGCGTGTTTTAGACCTCAAGCAGAGAATGACTTATACAGGTCAAATAAAGAGAGGGAAAATAAGGGTGCTGTGTGCATGTGTTTGTCCAGTCAGAGGCCAGGAATAGCACCGCTGTAGGGTCAATATGACTCTGTCAGGTACACACACAAACACAAAAAACAGTAAATGTCTACAAACAAGTACACAGATAAACACTACCGAGTATGGTAACCAAGTATGACTATTTACACAAAGCCGCTTCCATTTAAAACCATAATGAGGTATGGAAAATGCAGGATTTTGAGCTGGATGGGGGAACTGTTACTATGCTAAATACACACAACAATGCATTCTACATGTATTAGTGTGTTCATTATACAGACACATACTTAATGCTGTTACATTCAATGAGCACTAGGTATGGATATCGCCAACTGCCTCACAATACAATGTACACTAAATATTTTAGTCACAATATATGACAATAATCACAATATTGTTATTGGATCAGGCAAAATGAGTCCTTATGCAAAGATCACTTTTACAATTGCTTAAACATGTGGTGGTAAAATAAAAAATTAAATTAAAAGCCAAATTACTTTAATAATCAAATTACAGGTGAAGTAAACATAAGAGATGCTTTGCCACAAGCTGCAACTGTAAGAACTACACTAACTATGGTGATGAAGATCTTCTTCTGAGATGATATTCCTTGGAGCATCCACATTGTTGGAACCCTTCCACATCGTCAGCAGGGATCTCAGGGTCTCAGGTGTTTCGCCCCTTAACCTGAACATCTCGCCTATGTGGGGCAGCGAAGACTGACTAGCCTTCACCTGCAGAAGGGTTCCAACTGTGGGCTCTCTTCAGCCACAGCCATCTTGACGTGGACTCGGCTGCTGCAGCTATGTCCCTGGTGGCTGTTTAGGCTCCAGGCCCACCCTCTGGAGGAAGTAGCACACCGATTTTGCTGGAAACCCGCAGCAGCCGACTTCAATAGGGTAGCTGGTTGCATGCCACCCCTTTACAACAGCTTCGTCGATCAGGTCCTGGTACTTGGCTTTTTTCAGTTGGTGGGACGTGGCTAGCCTCTCTTCCCAGGGCACCGTGAGCTCAGCAACTATGATGGTTTTCGTGCTCCTGGATAGTAGGAGGTCACTGCCACGTCCTGTGGGAAGACAAGCTTCCTCTTCAGGTCCACTCTCAACTCCCAGTCAGAGGCTCGTTGCAAGAAAGAAGGTGGGTTCTCAGCCACCGTGCCGGTCTTATGAGCCTTGTCTTCTTCCCTCACAAAGGTTATGGCTTTGGGCGGATGGGTCTGCTTGTTATTGGCTTTGACTCGCTGCTGTTCCACCCATTTGGTGATTTCCATAAGGACCTTGTCTTGCCTCCATCTGTACCGCCCTTCTGCCAATGCCTTTGGACAACCAGTCAGGATGTGGTTCGGTGTACAGGAGGCTGCTCCACATTGGTTGCATGATGGATCTTCCTCTCCGCCCCAGATCTTTATATTTCTTGGTGTTGGCAACAGGTCAGTCACCGAGCGCAGGAGAAAGCTCAACCTCCCTTGGTCGATCTGCCACAGTTCCTTCCACGACAGCGGTCGCTTCTGTGCCTGGTCCCACTGCGTCCATCGACCCTGAGAGGCAAGTCTGATCGCTTTCACCTGGTGCTCCTCCTCTGCTGCCTCACGGACTCTTTGCACCACGAGGCCTCTTCTGGCTCTGGCATAAGCCCTGCTTCACCTCTTCTCACTATAGTGTCCAAGGCCCAGGTGTCCCTAGCATACCACGCCCACAATTTCCTGGTGTTTCCAGTGGGATTCTGCTTCCATCACGGCTTGCTGGGGCTTCCACTTTCTGCCGCATTTGATGCTCTTGCTTGTGTGTCTTACTTTCCTGTCTTCAGACGAGAGGAGTGAACTGACTGCCCTTGCCTTGGTGGCTTTAAACTCCTCGACCACTGATAAGACTGGCAAGGAAAGCTTGGAGGTCTTGCTGTACAGGTTGATTGCGCTGAATGATGGGGGGACTCCCAGCCATTTCCGAAGAACTTACTGCACAGTCTTTCCATTCCTTCCACCTGAAACACGGGAAAGTCGTAATGTAGGAAGGGCCATTGCAGCCGGGGCATGATGCCATACTGAAAGCACCCGACTTTAAACCTCCTGAGCAGTTGGCTGCGCTCGATTGCCTTAAGCCAGGTGTTCAGATGGGCCTTGGTATTATTGAGATTGCCGCTGTCTTAGGGCCTTGGATGTTGAAGATGTTTCCTATTAGCTTCCCTTTCAAGATACTGAGGCTCCTTGACTTTTCCAGTTTAAACTGCAGGCGTGACCACGTTGCCATCTTTTCCAGTTCGCTCAAGATCCACTGTGTCCCCTGGACAGATGGAGTCATTACAGTCACGTCGTCCATGAAAGCTCGACAAGCGGGGTGCCTCATACTGTTGTCTACTTTCGGGCCTCTGCACTGCATTCCTCCTGCCTTTAGCAGCAGATTCATAGCCGCTATGAACAGGGCCACGGAAATCGAGCATCCTGCCATAATGCCCTTCTCGAGCCTTTGCCATTTGGTGGTGACGCTTCCCACGGTGAACCTCATCCGCAGCGCATCCATGCGTGCCATTACAAGCTCAACTACCTCTGATGGAACTCCGTAGTGATCCAATGCCTTTCGGATCAGCTGGTGTGGAACGCTTGGGTAGGCTTTGGCAAGGTCCAGCCAAACAACAGAGAGTGTGTTGTTACTCTTGGCTTCGTTGATGAGCTGGCTAATCACTGCTGTATGCTACAGGCAGCCAGAACTCCTCCTTTTTGGACACTGGGATCGATGAACTCATTGGCAAGCAGGTATGTTGTTAGCCTTTTGGTGATGATGGAACAGAAGATTTTTCCCTCTACGTCCAGCAGGGAAATCTCCTGAAACTGGTCGAGTCTTGTGGAATTGAGCTCTTTTGGCACAAAGCAGCCCTCAGCGAGAGTCCAGAGCCCGGGTTCCAGCTTCTTCTTCCACAGTGTCCGTAGGAGCTTTGAGAGCCTCTTCAGCAGCAGTGGGCACCATTTATAGATTTTATAGGTGGTGCCTGATGGTCCTGGGGCAGATCCCGCCCGTGCTTTTGTCACCACTGCCCTCACTTCATCCATGGTGAAGTCTGCCATGTTAAAAGGGGTGTGTGGTGTAAGAATCGGCAATTGGAAAGAGCATTCACCCAGAGGAAAACCTCTGGCGTTGTCTCCGTGTGCAGCCGCCACACTGTTTTCTATTTCCTCCTCTGCACATGACAGGGTCCCACCCTTGGGCTTTCCTAGTAGGTCCGCTGTGAATTGGAAAGGGTTGTTAAAAAAGGCTTTCCTCTTTCGGTGCTTCTCCCTCCGTTTCTCCCGTGTGGTCCGAAGCTGGATTAGCCTTTTCCGCGTCTCTGTGCTGATCTCATCCAGGGCCGCTCTTTCTTCATCGCTTGCTTCCCGCCACCTTCTCTCGAATGTCTTTAATTCTTCTCGCAGCTCCTTGATCTGCCGCTGTCTCCTGCTAGGCCCTGCTGGTGGCCTGGGAGTCTTGCCTTCTTTTGCGCCAAAGGTGTCGTGGCATGCCTGGTACACAACTTCAACCATGATCTTGATCTTCTTGGCTCCATCTCCTTTCAGAGTGTTTTCCAGGATGGTATTTAGATCGTTATCCAGTTTGGCCCATCTGCAGTCTGCTGCTGGTGGTCAATTCAAGCGTGGTTTCCTCTCGAAGTCTTTCGGACTTTCAGGTTCACCAACACTTCCTATGCTCTGAGTAGTGTGACGGGGTGGAAGAATCACGCGACAAGGTGATGAGCAGGTCCAGGTGTTCCGCGTCCGTCTCCAGGGCAACGCTGATGAATGGTCAGGACGCTCGTCACAGTAGGTTGAGCAGGGAGGTCTGGGGCACTGTGGTTTGCCTCCTGGCCCTGGACCTCCTCCACCGACTGATGAACACCCTTAACAAACTTAGAGAGGTTACTCTGCGTAAGCTCAGGTGCTCTGCATTGCTGACTCTGCTCTTTGCATTTGGACTTGCCTTGGTGGATTTTAACACCATGCTCATTCTTGAAAAGCCCTCTGCAGATGTTGCATCTTCTTTTGGCTTCAGACTTCTGTCTTTCCACAACCGTTCTCATAGTCCTTTTTCCATTGTTCGGGTCTTTAACCATTGATCCGTCCGATGGCAGATTATCTTCCCCCCCTCCTCGGTCCACCTGGGGGTATTCTCTTTGTTCAGAACACGTAGCTTTTTCCTTTTTCCGTACTTCGGGGTGCTAGCCCTAACACTGTTACATGCCGTCTTTCCGAGCCGTCGTCCGTTCTTTCACGGATGTCCGTGGGTCTTCCCCCACCACCAATGGGCCTCTCCCCATGGTCTCGACAATAAGGTGAAGTAAACATCAGAGATGCTTAATCAAAATTACTCAATTGTCAACTTATGCTCTGGTACCATTTTGTGAATGAAATATAGTGGATCAAATGTAAGACCAACTCAAACAGACAACTTCTGAGCATTCAAGCGTAAAAGTTTTCAAGTTTAAGTTTTGTTTAAAAGAGTCATTTCAGAGTTACTTGATTTGATTTTGTTACTTGTTGATTTGTTCAAACGAATCAGCTCATTAGAGTGGATTTTTCCCTTGATAGTCAAATCCCTGGCTTGTTAATTCTATTACATGTGAAACATGCATTATCTATGCATTTTCTGCTTTGAAACTATATGTAGCATTATGATTATTATAAATTAGTCACGTTTGCACTCAAAGTGTGAATGGAGAAAAAAAATACAAACAATGAGATAAATTACCTTACATTTTCAAAGCATTTAATCATTATCATTTGATTTATTTTCTGATTCCAGACCAGAATATGTACATCATCCAAAACAAAAAAACCCTGCTAATCTTGATTTTTTTTTTGTGTCTGTCTTTTAATTTTTTTTAATACATATTTAAATAGTTTTAAGTTAGTTTAAGTTATCCTGTGGCCCCCTTGTAAATAAAAAAAATAAAAAAATATATATATATATATATATATATATATATATATATAAATATATATAAACAATCTTATTGTGCTACATACCATTACTATAGTAAAAAACATTCCTAACAAGCCCACACACACAAGCATGTACAAGCACAAAAAGACAGACATCCGTCAATTCCAAACTAAATATTCAAACACATTAAAAAACACACAAAATCCCAGTACTCTGTCTGCCCTCTGTTGTCCTCTAACTAAGCGGGCCATTTCAAAAGGATACATGTCCTCCATCTTCCACAGACTGTTTTCTCTCTCTCGTCAAGGGCAGCCGGCCATGTGTCATATTTTACCCTGATCTTACTTTGATGGCCTGTCTCTTTTCTCCTTCAGACAACACACGCACACACTCAGTGAGAGATATCCATCCAGCCTTCCCTGTTCTCCACACAGTGGGCTACTCTCCATCTCTCCTCGTCTAATCTAACACAGATCAGTGGCTTAAACGTATTAGTGTACGAGGTGAGGTAAATCTCCTCCGTTCACTAACTCTGAAAAATGACACTGCTGGATTAGCGGCGGCCACAATCAGAGCATTAAACACACGTGCACATTTACACCAAGACGCAGTCAATAAAGCACTCTTAATCACGGAGGTATTCAACAAGGAGGAGAGCATGTATCCTTGAGAGATGTGGAGGGCCGCACATCTATCAAATCTCCACTGTGAGCGCTGGACCGCTAGTATAGGCGAGGAGGTGGGGCGGCAGTCAACTCCAGGAAATAAGAAAATGATTAAGAGTGATTTAATGTCACAGAATGTGGAGAAAACGCACATCTGTCCGACAGAGAATGATGTTATTACACCACCTTCCTTGCGCCTCTTCGCCTCTCTGCTGCCTTTCTCTCGCTCTTGCTGCAGTTTCATCTCTAAGAGCGATGAAGCTTGTATATAAACTCAGTGATTGGAAACCGGGAGAAAAGCCACAGCGAAGAACTAACACGAGAAGCCCACATCAAATCAATACAATTTGCGTCAGGTTGAATACTGCACTCGTAATGAAATATAGCCACACTAACCATTACAACAAAATTAGATGGGGGACACTGGGATATCCTCTAGTACATCTGGATGCATGAAGGCTGTTTATGAATTAACTACTGCATCGATTTCAGTTTGAAATAGTGTACGGCCATATGTACACCTTAAAGGGATAGTTTAACAAATAATGAAAGTTCTCGCATCCTCTACTCATGTCTCATACCTTTCCAAATCAATGATTTTTTTCTTCCATGAAAATGATGTTATTTAGCAGGTTGCCCAGACTGAAATTGGACAGACTCACTTATTATCTTGCCTTGCACCGTCTCAAATTTTCACAGAATTCACACTCTGCACAATCAACCAGCCATGGCGATATATGTAACAATCATTCAGACCATAACTGATCTGAAATAATATGGAACGACATTTAAAACAAAAAAATATAGAGTGGCAAGTATTCGGTCTGTTGAGTCCGTCCATGTATGCATACATTCATGCAAAAATGATTATGCTTCCCTCTAGTCAGTGTGGTAGAGGCACATTTGCTGTCCTTTGTAGTGAAATCACAAAATTAAATGTAAACAATGGTATATTTGTATTTCATTTTTAATGTTCATTTTATTTCGGACTGATCTAACAAAAACATCACACAGTTTGAACAAAACATTTGTAAAATAAAAAAATAAAAAATAACTATAGAGAATATTTATAATGGTATATGTATGTGTGTGTGTATATATATATATATGTATATATATATAGATCTTCGTTCATCTTCGGAACACAAATATTAAATATTTTTGATGAAATCCAAGAGCTTTCTGACCCTACGTACACAGCAATGCAACTACCATGTTCAAGGCCCAGAAAAGGTAGTAAGGACATCGTTAAAATAGATTAAATCAGTTAAATCAGTGGTTCAAAAGTCATTACTTTTGTTTTCTTTGGCACAAAAAGTATTCTCATAGCTTCATAAAATTACGGTTGAACCACTGATGTCACATATGGGTTTGGAACGACATGAGGATGAGCAATTAATGACAGAATTTTCATTTTTGGGTGAAGTATGTTATGTTATGCTTTGTTCTTCATACAAAGCTGTCGTTTGAATATTTGGAATGTATAGCACTATCTAATGGACTACTTTTGTGTCACTTGTGTTCTTTGTAGCTTGATAGCCATGTTTATTATTCACTTTCATTTATGGAAAACAACATCTGGATATTCTGCTAAATACATCTTGTTCCACAGAGACAAAATCATTCATGCTTAAAAGAGAGACTCTCTGATCTAGATACATACAAGTACACAAACAGACAGACAAATAAAAGAATAAAAAGAAATATCTCACCTTGGCATTTCCCTCCATTGGTTGGGTCTCCATAGTAACCAGGTAGACAGATCTGGCACTGCGGCCCAGTTGTGAGATTCTTGCACTGCTCACACACACTGCCATTTATACACGTACTGTGGCCGTTACACTGACATGCTGAAACATACAATGACAGGAGTGTGTGTTCATTTGATTAGACTGTTTTCACACACAACATCAGTGACTGGTGATCAGTGCATATATGTGTGAGCATGTGTGTTTTTATGTTTACCTGGGCAGGTTATGTAGGCCCAGTTATAGCCCTTTTCTCTTGAACAGACACTGGTGTCCAATACCCTCTCTCGGCTCTGTCTGCTCAGGCTCCTCATTGGTCCACGGTATGATCCCTCAATGCACTGGCCCTGACCTGTGTCTGTAGGGTCTCCGCACCAACCACAGTCAGGATGTTCCAGGCACTGACCACATGTACGATGACCTGTGCAGTTCTGAGCTAAAGAGAGAGAAGACTTAGATCATTTTGTAAAAAACTAGTTCAAGACAAATGGGTATTCGCTAACCCTTCTACCTCCATAGCCACAGTAGCACTCAATGTTGTTACTGTTAACTAAAATAAAATTTGTGACGTTTGATAATTAGAAATGAAATAAATAAATGGAAATACTAAAATTAGTAATAGTAACAGTTAAATAAAAAAATTTAAAAAAAAATAAAAATAAATATTAGAATGTTTTTTAAAGGATCATGTGACATTGAAGAGTGGAGTAATGACTGCTGAAAATTGAAAATTCAGCTTTCTCCATCAAAGGAATAAATAGAAAACAGTTATTATTAATTGTAATATTACACAATATACATTTTATACTGTATTTCTGATCAAATAAACAGCCTTGAAAAAAAAAAAAAAAAAACTTTCAAAAACATCAAAAAATCTTAATTATTCCAAACGTTTGGCCACCAGTTTAATTATATATACGTAACAGTTCCAGGGTTGCTGCAGGATTTTTAAGCTCAAATTTAAGACTTTTTAAGACCTGCACAAAAAAAAATGTATATCATATAAGCAGGGTAGGGCAATGTCTATAGTATACTGTAAAATTACTGTAAAAAGCATGATTTACAGTTCAGATAGAAGCTTTCACAAAAACATCCTACAAAAAGTTTTATAAAATGATACACTTCACATTTCAGCCTTTAAACCATTTTTAAGAAAATGGATGAGTCAAAAGTATTAATTATTATATTAATTTAAACAATTATCAATAAATTATTATACTAATTAAATAACATACAAACAAATTTTACTGTTTAGATTTTTATAATGAATTATCTCCTTATCGATCCACCAGTTCACATTTACAGCTCTGCGTGTTTGCAGGGTAAAAACATGGGTCGAGTTTTGCATTGGTCTGAACAAAAACAACCCAATGTTCCTGCAATACTAGAGGCTGCAGTTCTAGGACTGCATAGAACCCTATTTTTTTGGGACAGCACCATCTATTCCAACAGAGGAGACCTGATTCAAACATCAAACAAACAGATGCAAACAAACAGCACATCAGACGTGACGCACTGCGGCTAATTAACTGAATTTTAAAACAGAATATACTGAAATAAATTAGGTTAAATATTTCAAGAGGGTTACCAACGTGTATGTTTAGGTTTAGGAGTTGGTTAGGACAATAATTAAGTGTATACAATTAAATAACTACATAATTCCTTAAAAATAATAATATACAGAATTGAATAGCAAGTGCTATAAAATAGTATGAGCCACTAATATTTAGTCATTTAGCAGGTGCTTTTATCCAAAGCGACTTATAAACGAGGACAATGGAAGTAATCAAAATCAACAAAAGAGCAACGATATGCAAGCCCTATAACAAGTCTCATTTAGCCTAACGCAGTACACGTAGCAAGAGGTTTTTTTAAAAATTATATAATAAATAAAAGAAAACATAGAATAGAAAAAGAATAGAGCAAGCTAGTGTTAGAGGCCTTTTTTTCTTTTGTTAATTGTATAATAAATAAAAAGAAAACAGATAGAATACAAAAAGATTAGAAAAGCTAGTGTTAGTCTTTTTTTTTTTTTTTTTTTGGAAAACAAGCAGTAAATTTTTTTTAAAGAATAGAATTAGAATTATTTTTGGCTCATTAAAAATTAATCTTGCTGCACGTTCTGGATTAATTGTAAAGGTTTGATAGAACTGGCTGGAAGACCTGACATAATACATACATACAAAAAAATAAATAAATGAAATTAAATCATTTTAAAAACAAACAAACAAAAAAACTATAGGATCCTAGAAATCCGGTTCTGAAACTACAGCCTCCGGTATTGCAGAAATACCCTACTCACAACAACAGCCTTATTGAACATGCACATTCATTCTCTGCCAGCAGGAGGCGCTTTGGAACTGTTTCCCCCGGTAACGCTGTACACAAAGCAGCGCAGCACTGGACTTTGAAACGTGCAGCGCTCATATTTTAGTTATAGCCTTTTGAAGTTTAATCGTCACATTAAGCTGTATCGCAATTCTGGTCTGTACCCAAATTTAAGAACTTTTGAAATCATAATTAAGACTTTCTTGTACAATTTAAGACTTTTTAAGGACCCGCGGGAACCCTGAGTACTAATAATACTACTAATGATAAACATGACAAAAAGTACATTAAAATTACTTAATCTAAAGTTAAATTGAAAACTGAAAATATAAAAATGCTAATATTAAAGCTACACTATTTTACTTACACTTATAAACCTATAATAATTATTTATATTTTAGAGCAGTCGGGACAGATTTCTTGGGAATTTACAGACATTCAGCACAATCAGAATAAATAATACTAAAATAATTTGGTAACCTTTTAACTAAGCAATAAAATATCAAGTAACATCACTTTGCGTAAAGCCATCAGGCCATAAGAGAACATCTGCTGCAAACTAGTAGCAAAACATCTTGGTTATGTATGCAAGATCAGATACATTAAATACTTGTCACACTCAAACAATGATAAAACAGTTTCGGCTTTGCAGCTTACCCAAACTGCAAACTCCACCTCTGAGTAGAGGCAGCCCACACACATGGGCCTATTTACAAGGGTCTGGCTTCTTCAGTGCAAACAACCAGCTTTAATGCTTACCACTGAAGTGTGGATGAAATATGGCATTTAAGCAATGTTTTTATAGCCAAGAAAACAATTATTTGTTTGGCCCAACAGAAAAGACCACCACAGGAGCTGTCTTATTGATCTCCAGCAGGTAAATATAAAAAGTCCAGTGACAGTCAATGGAGCTGACAGAGAAAGAGAGAGAGACATAAAACAAGAACAATAAAGTCCTAGAGACCCCAAACACCATCTTATTTTATCTGAATAACCCAAGACGAAGAAAATAAGACAATGCAAATGCATTTTCACAGTCTGTCAGTGAAACTCGCAAGACTGCCAGATCTATACTTGAGACATTCACAAAGCAGAAAAAAACAAACAAAAAGCAAAGTGTTAGCACCTCCTGGAAGTTGCAGCAACTCTTAGTTTATATTCAGAATAATTCTATATCAGTTTTGTTGCACGCATTGAAATGTATTCCGACTCCGTGTTAGTATCTGACCTTTTCATTTCAAAATGAATCAAGTTTTTGTGCCACTGAATAATGAATGTGTATTCATACAATGTGTCTGACATTCAGAGTGCTGGACATTCGAGACACATGGGAGAGTGTCATATGATTTACATTTTCTCTGCCAGTAGGGGTTTTCTATAACAAAGTTTCCTGAGCCCCTCAGTAATGACCTCCTTTCATTTTTCATTTGTGTGTGTGGGAGCAGAAAATGTATGCAGGCAATAGGGACAGAAGAAGCGTCCATCAATGCACCCCTCGACCAGACCCCATCTAATGGGTCCTCAGACAGCGCGAGGGTCAAAAACATTCTCAGGGTTAATGGCGAGGGCAGATTCTAGAAGATGTGGAGAGTGTCATTAAAAACAGGGCAGAAAGGCACCCTGAGAGAATGCTGCCACAGTCAGTGTGATACTCGGAAGTGAAAATAAGACTCTTTGAAGTGCCACAGTGTTTCACCTACCTTATAATATTCAAAAATGTGCTGTCTGGAGACATAAAGAGATTCTATTTATTTTTGAAAGGCAAAGTTTTATCATCTACAAGGAGTCTTTCTGGCCATTATCACAACAGCAGGTTTAAAATATTGTTCTAATGAGTACATAAGTTTAAAATAAAACATAAAATAAACCAATATTTAATATTAAAATATACTGATATTAAAATTAATATTTCAAAATAATTATAATAAGAACCAGAAAGAACACCACACCACTGACATGGTGAATTGAAGCTGTTCTAATTACTGCAGGATGTATACAAACATCTTATATACAGTAAATGAATAATACATCACATGGAAAAAAGAAATTTGAAAAAGTTTTCTGACATATTCTGTAAAAGTTCTGGGCATATTTGCATGTTCTTTTGAGTTCTTGATCTAGATTTCTACAGCGCACAGATGTGTTAGGTGAACTCTCTACCCAGAAGCTCCTCACTCCTCCTGCATTATTCACGCCCAGTACAATGATTCATTTTGCTATGCCATGTATTCGGCACAATCACAGAGGTGTTTCATAATTACAAACACAATTCTCATCTCTTCCTCTCTCACTTTCTCTCGCTCCCTCCTTTCCCTTTTTGTGTTTTAGCAAAAGATAGGAAGATTATCTTTAGCCAAGGACACCTACACATTCATTACATATGCAAATCTATACAACACTCACTATGTTGTGTTTTTTTTTTTGCCTAAAAAGTACCACTTGCCTTCACTTAATAAGCACACCGTTGGGTCTTTACACAGATTCAGTATGAAGTTTCACAAAAGGTCATTAAAAATTCCAAATTAAATCTAGAAATAAGTTCTTATTATAACATAGAAAGTTGCTAGTGGCACTCGTTCAGCTATTAGATTTTTAAAAAAGACATTTAGTGAAATCTCCAGTAGCTATAAGAACTGGTTTTTATCTATGTTTTTCATAACTTTCATAACTATATGCGGGGACATTATTAACACCATAGATTATCAGACATCAATGTTTGTTTCATTCCTTTGTAGTGAACAACAGTCAAACTGGCATTCCAAGGACCAGTTTATGGCAGGGCCCCTCTCTAACTGCCGGTGTGGAGGGAGATGTGCCCCACTGTGATTGGATCTTGGTGGAGGAACATAAAAAGATGTTCAGAACCATCAGATAAGATGCCAAGACAACTGCCAGACACCTCTAACAGGACAGGAAGGGAGACGTTCTGCATCCACGACCACCTAAGAGAGGACTTCTCATTGGACTACGGGTTGACCCTCACCATCACACCCAATCCTAAGGTTTAGGAAATGACTGCCATAACAATTCCTCCAGACCTCTGGATGCAACAGCAGTGGCCGAAACAAAGAAAGGCCACACAGATCTATCCAAATCCATTCATACCCATGTTTGGAGACCTTAAATGGATGCAAACTGCAAGGGATTCACTTCATCCTCAGATAAAGTACAGTTTATGTTGATGGCCATTGACTGTTAACACAACAGTTCACGGAAGTAGGCCTATTAACATATTATGGTATGAATAAGTGATAGTTCAACAGTTTCCTATCATGTTTGGACTCTTTTTGCTCCTCATGATGCTGATAATAGTTTGAAAGAGGTTTGGTAAAGAAATATTGCATGGGTGAAATGTTAAAGACACTGTTTAACTTTGTACTCCACTGTATGCAAATGAGTTCCACACTAGGGCGGGCAACATCATGGCCACCTTGGACACAAGTGGCCAATCACATTCCTGGAACGGAGAGGCGCCAGATTCCAATCTCCTCCTCATCAAAAAGAGATAAAGGTACCTTCCCAAAAGACACTCCTTGTTCTGAGTCTGAGTCCTGTTACCGGGAAGGCAGCAACAGGAACACTCCCCGTTTCTGAGTCTTTCATCTAGAGAGACACCAACAGAAACACCAAAGTTCTGAGTCTCTGATACATCCAGAGAGACAGTAGCAGATACGACGTTCTGAGTCTTTGGCCTGACGAGGAAAGAGATTTCAAGACAGCTAAGGTTTAACTCAGCTCCTGAGCAAACCTTCTTTATCGCATTTGGCTGCTCTTCAGTTGCAAAGGACCCAGTAGTGACGGACCCGTCTGACTCTTGCCGCTCGAAGCAGCACAACCCAGTCCGCAAGGACCTCCGCAGTGGCAGACACTGCCTGAAACCCACGGCTCCTCAACGACGCAGCCAGGCTGCAAAGGACCCCGTGAAGACCCATCTGACCCAGCTGCCCGGTCCATGCTCTAAGGACCCTTTGTGGCACAACAGAAGTTCAGCATCCTCCAGGTCAGCATTAACGGCTACCGTAACGCAACTCTGTGCCCTCCCCACTGTACGCAGTCTGCATCACCAGTGGAAGACGTCTCTACCGCTGGACTGATCACCCGCCTGTGGAACGTAATTATAAACTTACCAAACCTCTTTCCTAAAGACCTTGGCTTAGTTTATACCTGCAGCCTATGTTTCTCTAACCTGTTTAGATAACATTTACTTGGGGTCAGCATTACGAATAATAGCTATATTATTTGTTCAGAGATACATAAGCATTTATTTATCGTTAATTCCACCAGAGCCATTAAGTGGTTCCCATAAGCAACATTTCCATAGAAATCTCTTCCATTGCTACATTCAGCTCAACAGCATTGCATTCAGCCGTTCTTTGAATTGCACACATTGGAGGGAGCTGATCAGCTGATTTATTTGAAAGATTGGTGATTTAGCTAGCTAGTAGAGCCTTGGATCATCAACACAAAGAAGACACAATTGTAATAAGATAAATGAAATTTATTAACAATAGATATGCAAGAGTAAATACAACAACTAGTGATGATACCAATAAGTGAATATGCACTGCTAATAGAGAATAATAGACAACTAAATATGAAGGAAGATACTGAGTAAATCGCAGCCATGGTTTTGAGGACCCTCCCTTTGAGCCACTACAGTCAACTACCCTTCGGTCCCTGTCGCTAAAGACTATTCTGCTCTTAGCACTAGCGTCGGTCAAGCGAGTAGGAGACCTGCAGGCACTCTCCACTAGCCCTGCCTGCCTGGAATTCGGGCCTAACGACTCCAAGAAACCGAGACAGGGTTAGGTGCCCAAAGTGCTTTCCACTCCATTCAGAGCTCAGGTCATCACGCTCTCCGCGCTTCCTCCCTCTGATGAGGACCGTGAGTTATCCTTGCTCTGCCCTGTCAGAGCATTGAGAATGTACTTTGAGCGTTCCACCCCCTTTAGGAGGTGGGCGTGGTCTAGCGGTGTGTCTATTTGCTAGGTTTTATAACCTGGACGTACCGGCCTTACAGGCCAGGGTCCTCTCTGCTTAATGGCACTTTTAAGCAGCTTAATTCCGCACGGCGTTCAAGCTCTCTGATTGGTTACTTGTATGTTTCGGCCCAAGGTGTCGAAATGCAAGAAGTTCTGGAACGATTATCCGGGCCGGGCGTGACCTCTTTGAGTTTAGCCCGCTTTAGCCTTGGAGTCATTTTTATGCTTCCCTTGAGCATTGAATGCTTAAGGTGGTTTAAATTGAATCGTTCCTCTATCAGCACGGCGTGATTGAATCGTGTTCCCATAGTGTCTTTAGACAAGACACAGTACGAAGTGGAGTATCGACAGGGAACGTACTCGCTTACTATCGTAACCTCGGTTCCCTGAGATACGGAACGAGTACTGCTTACTTGCCGTGCTGGATAGCTGCTCGACTCAGTCATCGCTTCAGTCGAAGAAACCTGAGTTCCTATGGCAAAACGGCCGCTTATATAGCCAGATGGCTCCGCCCATTCTGGCGGGCTCCGTCGCCATAGGTTCGTGCAGCTCCACTGCCGAGCCATTGGTTCGTTTTTAACACACTGCACGAACCAATGGCCATGCAGTTTCACTGCGGGATTGAATAAGGCTTCAGTCAGAAGGAAAAAAGGATTTCCCAATTTTACAAAAAATCAGCAAAGAATCACAACAAAAATGTTTTGCAGCATAACTAATTTCAACATTGACAAATGTCTCTTGAGCATATTACAATGATTTCTGAAGGATCATGTGACACTGAATTTTAAATTTTAATAACTGTAATAAATGATATGGTGAGCATGTGAGACTGACCCTAAACATTTTCACAATAGTGTACATAATTTAAAATATTTTTGTGAAACTTTTCTGATGTGGAAACCCTTATCCACAATGACTTCCAAAAAAAAAAAAAAAACAGAATTGTAAGATTATTTTTTAACAGAAAGGATGAAGAGGAAATTTATGACAAAAGTATGCTCACCATAAAGCTTTACTTTTTGCCTGAAGAACGTTCACACATTTGTCTGTCTCTTTAAAGACTGAATAATAACAAAGACTTTTTTGAAAACAAAAAACAAAAAGACTTCAAACTCATTCGTACCATAACAGTACAGCACAATGGACGTGGCTGACGTACAACACGCTGGCGCATTGTACAATACGGTATTTCTATTATCTCAACTTCTGAATTCAAAAGGCTATATTTGCTGAGCATATTGAGCCAGTGAAGAAGTTCATTTCCATTTTGATTAGGTGCATATTATCATGCTGTCACACGTTTCTTTATCTCTTTCTAGAGCTTTGTTTAAATATGAAAACTGCACTTTCTCTAATTAAATTATCCTCCATCACAACAGCTACATCTACGGGGCCTTTCAAACCAAAGAATCACGCAGCAAAATATTTGCTTTGCCCATGAACCGACTCCTTGGAGGAGGAAAAGATATCCTCAAGTAATTCACTTCCATCAGAGAGCTGACCTTAATGATGTTTATTGTCTGACAGATCGACTCTATGAAATACAACCATCAACATTCAAGTTAACAATGCACTGGAGGCCTTTAGTCTCTGCAGTGCAGATAAAAATCAATGACCAGCACATCCACAGAGAAAGAACAGTAATATCTGTGTAACTCTATAATGGCGAATGGAAGGGGAGGTCGTGGTCTCAGGGTCTCAAGGCCATGAAAGACTTTCAGCTTCCTGAGACACTACAGACAGGCAATTTTGCCTGTCAGGCTTTTGTAGTAGTATTTTTTTCTGAAGAAATATGTTGGTTATTAAGCATTATGCCTCTCAGTTGGACTGCATTTCAATTTTTCATTCTCCTCCCCATTGCAGCTGCTCATTTACACTACATTACGATGCCAGCTCCAGTGCCTCTTAATGCAGAAGGAAAGAATCATTCTATGTGTCTACAAACTTGCTGATGACTATACAAGGTAGGACCGCGTCAGCTACTCCTAAGGCTTTTCTGAGACGATTACCATCAGTCATTTCAGATACTTTGGCATGATTCTGTGTTGTTTTGGACCACATGATATCGCTCTTGTGTATAGGGATATTTCTGCAAATCTACTTAGAAGGAACTAAAGGAGCTGTTGAATCATAAAGTGACTGAGCAGTGATCTGAACAGCCTCGGCCTCAGACTCAGATGCCGTGCCCATGGACCGGCCAAAGTTTTCACACTGACGCATGATGCACATAAAAATGGCAAGGCTGAAATCACATGTTCAAATTTGATTGGCTGACTTTACACAACTTGAAATATATAAAAGCACTTTAAAAATTTCTTGCAACAAAGCTGGGTTTTCAAGGACCTGAAATTATCAAATAAATAATTGTTATATGGTATATTCTTTTAAAATGTATAAAGATCTTCTTTTCACAGAGACTGTTGTGCAATTATTTTACTGACAAAAAAAAAATCATATTTAGGGGTCCAAGCCCCACAGGTGCTAAACACTAGTCTGTTTGTTTTACGATTTTCTTATTATGCATATTATTATTCTTTTTGAGTGAATTAATTAATTTGTCTGGCATTGCACAATTTAACAAATTGACCTATATCTACAGAAAAGCAAAGTCCAAACTTCATGAAACATGACAAGTAGCTTGCTAAACTGCACGAAAACATTACATCAAATTTTGACAACAGAAAATGGTGCAAATCCACAGCAAAAGATATATCAAGAAATGTCCCATTTTTTTCCATAAAATGGTAGTCAATGGTCATCAAAACTATTCTGTTACCAATAGGCCCGTCGCAATAATCAATATATCGACTTATCGCACAATATATGTACATTACCTCAATCATTTTTTGTGACGCAATATATTGCCCATTATATTTACATAAAAATTAATGTTACCATGTTTTTTGCATTCCACTTGCACCTTTATCTTTTGCAGCTTCTCGTACATAACGTGGTGCTAGTTCAAATTTAAAAAATGCTTCAAATTTAAAAAAAATCTGCAGATATGGGCTTGTTTAGAGATCTGTGCCTTTGTGCATACGACATCTGACTGCTAAGTAGTGATTGTGTTTTTCAGCAATAGTGTGCACCCTTAGTTTACAGAGAAAAGAAGGTTGTGGAAAAAAATCTGTAGATGGAAAAATCTCCATGCAAGTTCTTTGTGCATTTTTCTTTTTTCTACATGTTACTTTGCACTTTTTGTTAGAAAATATTTATTTACTATTTATTTAAGATTTTTAAGGTATCTAATATTTTGATACTTAATTTCCATGATTAAGAATTAAAAGTTTTTTGTCATTTGAGAGTGTGTAGGCCTTCTTGCATTATTATGCTGTTATATTATGATTATATATTAAGTGGCATAAAATGGTCTTAAAATGACAATAAAAACGCTTATCGTAATTATTTCTGGGGCAATATATCACACAACAAAAAGTTGTTATCATGACAGGCCTATTTACCAACATTCTTCAAAATATATTCTCTCATGTTCAACAGAAAAAATGAAATGTGCAATTACAAGAGGGTGAGTAAATGATGACAATTTTCATTTTTGAGTGAATGATCCCTTTAAGTCATTTTTTGTCAGTTGACTTAAATTGTTTTAGAAAACCCAACCACTAAATGGCACATAAACACAAAACAAAGAGTGTTTAGTCATTTTACATGACAATCAGATCTCTTGCTGTCTAAGCGGGTTGTTCTTTGTCAGAAAACCTGCAATGAGGACCAGACTTCATGCCACAAGTCAAAATTCTGAATAAGATGAAAGGTCTGAGACCAAGATCAGAAAGACTTTTTTCTCTTTGTTCAGGGTCTGTCTCATGTGCAAGGCCGGACAGACGTCGATAATTTATAGATTTTCCGGTGGAGGCCAGTCAGAGTATGACAGGAGTTTATAGTGAGTTTGATACCTGCCTGTGCAGCAGGGCTGAGTGTTCACAGCATCTGCTCTCTCAGAACTCAATCTCCCTTAGGCTCACAACAGAAGGGAAAAATGAGAAGGCAGAGAGTAAACGAGTTAGAAGCTGTGTGTGTTCACCACAATAGCGTGTACTCATAACTCCAGCTTCTAGTCTGCCATGTATCTTAATGTACAATTGTCCTTGATGGTATGAGCCTGCACTCACCGCCACAGTCTCCAGTTTGCCACTCCAGGCACTGGCCGTAGGGGAAGGAGATGACGTACGCATTGGAATCCACACAGCGCTTGGTACTGCCGCACCACATGCACTCCATGGCCTGGCTGGTGCAGTTGGCACAGCTGGTTCGCAGGGCGCAGGGAATCTTACATGGACGCACGCTAAGGTTTGGGCTCACTGAGGGAGGAAAATGCAGTAGTAAGTATTGCAATGACCTTTAAGTGAATTACATCATTTAAAATACTGAGCAAATATTGTCAAACTATATTTAAAAAAATCTGAATAAAAATTGCATTCAATTTTCTGATAAACATACAGTGAGGTCCAAAAGTCTGAGACTTTGTGTAAAACCTGAAGATCAAGAATGATCCAAAGAACATCCTGTGCTTCAATGGAAGCAAGAACATGTATACAAGTCAGATGATCAATGTCAAGAAATTTACTTTGATTAGTAACTGAGAATCAGCAATCTTAAACATGTTTATAATAACATTTCACTCAAATTTTTATTTGATCAAAGTTAATCCTAAAACTTTGTTTAAAATTACATTCTAAATCCTACATTTCAGTGTGGTCCCAGACTTTTGCACTCCATTGTAAATCTCTTTAGCTATAATAATATATTCGGCATTTTTATCAACACGTACTGTAAAGATGACAATGTTTATTACAATCATGATAATGACAATGTCTGTTCTTATTGTCTGTTTGTTACCTCCTGTAGAGTAAAAGAAGCAACTGAAATGAGCACAATGAGCAGAATAATGTAAATAAGACATGAAAATGAGCAGAAGAAACACAGAGAAGAGGGGAGGACCAGTTGATGTTCATTCTTTATGCTCTTTGCGTATCTGTAGGGGGAGTGTCCAACTCTCGTTCAAGGCCTAATTTGTGTTTCCCCTGAGTCTCTATTCCAGAGTGTTTCAAATAGGTCCAACAGATATACTGCAGCCAAGGCAGCAGAACATATGAGAGTGTACACAAAAATTTCAATAAAAAGTCTATGAAAAGCAAGAAACTATAGCCCCTTGTTTTAACTGGACATTATAGTTTCATAAAACCTAGTCATTTGTTCAATACTTCATATATGGAAAAGAACATTATGGCTGATGCACACACCAAATCACATTCACATATGTGTCATACATAAAGCCAAGAGCAGGCCTAGACTGGATATGTATAAAATTCAAGGGAAAATCTGTGGAATTGGCATTAAACACAGTTTATGTAAGCGGAGCTAAGAATACAACACCCAAATTGCTAACTGAAATCATTATCAAATTAAGACCAAATATATTTAATAAAATGTAATAAAAAGGATGTGTAGAACTGTGTGAATGCCAGACTTCCCATTTCTTGAGAACTCTGTGGAGTTTTCTGTGGGAGCGGATTCAGTTTGGGTTTGATGTGTAAGAACATCATCAACCACAGAACAGGCACAGAATCACCTCCAGGTTCATGTTACAAAGGAAAGGTGAACAAAAAAAAAAAAACAACAACAACAAACCAACGAAAACTTTTCTCACCAACTGGCTTCTCACAGATCAGCCCCTCGGTGTTGGCAGTGCAAGGTTTGGCTTTGAGTCCGGCTACCTCAGCTCTTTCCAGGTATGCACAAAAGCCTGAGTCACTTGGCTCCCCTGGTAACCACTGCAGCGTGCTGGCAGTAAAGGGAGACATGTCCTCCCACCCCCAGTATGAAACATTTATCTTCCTTAGACCCACCCAGGGAGTTAGTTTCTGCAAGAGAGAAAACGGCTTTGTTCATGTCTTCTTTACACACACACACATACATGCACAATACAATACAATGAAACATATAGTAAAATTCCACATAGAATGCATAAAAATGCAATACAATGACTTAAACGGTTACTCCACCCCAAAATGAAAATTTTGTCATTAATCACTAACCCCCATGTTGTTCCAAACCAGTAAAATCTTTGTTTGTCTTCGGAACACAATTTAAGATATTTTGGATGAAAACCGGGATGCTTTTGACTGTCCAGTTGACTGGCAAGTAAATAGCCGTGCCACACGGATACATCTTCTATGTTTATTTACGCTTTAATTTGAACGAAAACAGCGTATCCGTGCGGTGCGGCTGACACAGAACAGCGTACGCAGTTTGCATCCAGCGGATATTCTCCAAAATGGTGCTACAGTGACGCAGATGAGACAAATTATTGAAAAAAGTCGTTATTTTCTTTATGTTCCGAAGACAAACAAAGCTTTTACTGGTTTGGAACGAACATGAGGGTAAGTGATTAATGACAAAATTTTCATTTTGGGGTGAAGTAACCCTTTAAATAGACCTCTTCTATGAATAGCATTTTTTTTTCTGGATTGATTTTAAAACTTCTTACAGCTATTATTATTTGAAAAACTGTTGTCCATCCATACACCTGTTTCCACTTAAATGTGATACTAAAATGTGACTGTGCCACATATCTAACATAAAGCTTGTTTAAATGCATTAAATCGCTTTGAACACAGGTTCAACAAGCTGCTATCGCCCTGTGTTCATAAATACTCTGATTATGAACATTAGTGTAAAGAACAGAAAAACATCTGAAGTTAAAATGACAAACAGACTGACATATTTGCAGATGCGATAAATTCAGTGAAATAAAAGAGAAGAGTTCATCTTCATAAACTGCTATTTGAACTCAATTTGAACTCGAATTTGCCACATTACAGACTTCCAGCTGGACATTCATTCAGTGCACCTTGACGTTTTGATGGCTAATAAGCCTGTCTCCTGTGCATAAGACATGTTATGGTGTTATAAATACACTTTTCTTTCTGTCTGTCTTCTTTAAGGAAAGGCAAAAGGCCAACGCACGTAATTATCAATTCAAAGCAAAACAAACTGAATTTGACATACCCCAACCTCTCAGATTTTCCATTCAAATTAACAACCTCCCTGTATGAAAAGGTCTTGCGTGCTTTGATTAAAAGGTTTAAAAGGTTTAAGATCTCCTGTGAGTTTGTGCAGCCACGGGGAGTGAGTGTGACTGTCTGTGTGAGTGACAGAAAAGAGAAAAAATAGTGGCAACTGAGAAACCGGTGCATGTGAATCTTTTTCACATCAAAGGTGGGTCCTTTAGAAAACTGTGTTAATCTTCAAAGGACAAAAGCTGCTTAAACACCGAGGCTCACGCCGCAATCAGCGAGGGAGCGGATTACGCAGAGAGTCACTCCTTTCCTTTTTAATTAACACATGACAAATATTTACACCGCGGCACCAAGGGGACTCCACAGATTTTGTGCAGAATGGCTCTTTACTGAAGGCATGAGTAAGGTTTTTTGACGTGTAAAGTTGAGGTTTAAGCTTTACTGACATTTAGAAACAAACCTACACCAGAAACAGCTGGCACTACATCTGGACTTGACACACAGAAACTTACCAAGTAAATTGTAAATGCTAATGTTTGTTTACTTGGACAGAAATATCTGTCAGGACATTTGAGGGAGTTAAAATAATCACTTTAAAATGGAATTCAGAGCAATGCAAGGCAAATGTACTTAAAATCGAGAACTAATTTAGGTAAACAAATCAGTTGCCCAGACAGAAGAGCTTGTGTCAGTCAAAAAAAGCTCACTGTCAGCATTATTCCTTTACTTTTTCACACTGCAATTGGTGTGAAAGGGCCTTTACAAATGTTAAAAATACTGATATTTCAATACCAAGCCAATGTTTAAAAAAAAAAAAGTAGCAATATACGCCTTTCTACATGCTGTAATTCCTGTCTTGGCAAAGTATTAAGTGAATGTAAACAGGCATTATTACTGTAGCTCATCCTTGCATGATAAATTGCTTATGATGTTCATATTTAACATATTTAAGTTGTTTTGGAAAATAGCATCTACTTAATGACTAAATGGAAAAGACTAAAAAGGCCATGTTTTCACTCATGAAAAAAATAATGACTAGTCACTGCTTTTAAATCAATCAATTATTTATTTATTTATTCGTTTGTTTGTTTATGACTGAAATTATATATTAATACTACAAATTGTATATTAATACTACAAATTGTATGCATTAATATTTAACTGCAGTAAGCAAAGGAGTGTGTTCAATAGCCTATTAGTTGCAAAACTAGGTATCTAGTACCATAAAATTTCACTGGTATTGTTATTGGCACTGGCTACTGAATTTCTGACATGGTGGCATAACTAATCTGTATGCAGCATACTGAAAAACTGGAAAGTGTTGACTGTGTGTTCTAGATCAATACCCAACCATTACCAAGACAAATCAATGTAAACTAGCAGACAAGCATCAGTGACTGAGCTTGACTCACCTTCTCCTGCAGCTGATACTTCTGCAGCTCATCCAGTATGAAGTCCACCTGCCTGGCTGAGGTCAGAGATGCAATGTTGCCATCCAGGTTCTTACAGTAGTGCTGGGCATTATCATAACTCTCCTTGCTTGCATTCAGCCTCAGACATGCATCTCCAACCTGACTCCAACCCTCTCCGCACAAATGTGCTGTAAAAAAGCAGAGAAATCCAGGATTCACTGTCCAAACTAGGCCTCACTCACACAAGACCTCTGAACAATGCTAACAAATCATTCTGATCAGGATATTGATAAAAGGAGCTTTCTATGTATTATACAGCCAAAAATAATTAAATAAATGCTGTTATTTTGAACGTTTTATTAATTGCGGTAAAAAGGTATCAGGGTTTCCACAAGATAGATATTGAGCTGTTTTCAATGATATTAATAAGAAATGTTTCTTGAGCAACAAATCTGCATATAATAATTTCTGAAGGGTCATGTGACACTGAGGACTAGAGTAATGGCTGATGACAATTCAGCTTTGCCATCACAGAATTGCAAAGAATTGTTTTCTACAGTTATTTTAAATTGTAATAATATTTCACAAAATTACTGTATTTGTGATCAAATAAATGCAGCCTTCTTTCAAAAACATTAAAAAATCTTATCAACCCCAAACTTTTGAACAGTAAATGTAAATTAAACTACACCTTAAAATTCAGGACCATGCTGCACTCTGGGGTTTGAACTTATTAAATTGAGCAGCATTGAATAATTAACCGTGACAATGGTTAACCACAAACACCCACCCCTCAAATTCCTGAAAAGCAGAAAAGCACATGGTCATAGCCAGTTATGAAACCACACAGCACTAAAAATAGCATTAAAATAAGCCCTTTCATTTCAACGGTATATTTTATAAAATGTGGTTGATTATACTCTAAGATAAAGGCTGTTATGTGATAAAGAAAGAAATAACAGAGCGAAGAAAAAGAACAATAAACCCTGGTTTTCTTGACAGGCCGCTCAGCCATGAATGGATAAATAGCTCAGCAAACTTGAATAATTACTGCACTTGGAATTGGCCTTCTTGTCCAGGTCAGAACTCATATGTGATGTACTATCCAGCTGCAAAGGTCACCCTTTTTCCATGCTTGGATATACACATGCCTTTACTACAGAGTTTATGTCCTTTGCAGATAAACTTGTTCATTTGTGTGTGTATGTTTGCTTCCAAATTGAGCTATCAGTCATAAATATGACAGCTGAGAACTGATTCTGTCTGGCTCACGTCCTTGAGAAGATCCTGATATCAGACACAGAGAGACTGCAGGAGAATGACCAGCATAAACCCTAAATGTACATGAATTATGGTTATTTACTCACTAATTAAACACTCACTTTTGTAAATTCAAATCACTAAGTGTTTACTTTTAGAAAAATTACAATATGCAGTACATATACATTGAGTTTACATTGAAATCTTATAGGATTCAAATTTTAATTAAAAACTACAAACAAACAAAAAACTGTATGATTTTGAAATGAAAATTTTTATATAAAGTAATACTGCGATATGCATAAGATGCATAATAACAAATCTTGGTCAAGAAAGTGTAAAAAAAATAACCAGTAACTATTTGTGAGCATGTCTGTTATGTGTATGTCAGTGGCGAGCGGTGACTTTTTAAACCGGGTATGCTGAGTGCCCATTTATTTTTTATTCCCAGTGAATAGGAGTTAAAACTCCCACCTGGATGACAATAATAGACTAAGCAAAATACCAAAAAAAATAAATTTAAAAATAATGATAATATCTTTCAAATATTGCCAAGTAACGTTGCAAACAACAATAAAATCACAGAAGGACTTTAACTGTAAGGGACACAAGTATACATAAAACAAAGGTATTGTTTCCTATTTTTTCCTGATGTTTGTTATTATTTCAGATTTTATATACATTTTTATCAACTTTTTTTATTTTTTTATTTACTACTTGGGCATGTTGACGATAACGTCTTCAACACTGTCTATGACCAGATATGTTTTTAGTGGACTTTCAAAATTTGTTTTGCTTGAGAAAGCATGAAAATATACAGTTATGATGTTTGTTTTTTTTTCATATGATTTCGTCAGGTTAGTTTTGCATCAAACAAAATGTAATTTTCGGCAATCGAGACCTGGCAGCAACAGCGGACAGCTTACCTCGCGCATGAAATCAGCCGTATACCAGCAAAACACTGAGAACGCGCTACAATCCTGAGAGAGCGGAGGTGCCAAAGCTGCGGAGAATCCGCTTACCCAGAAGCTTCCGTCACTGACGTAGATTTACAGAAAATTACCGCTGTTTTTCATAAATAATTTTACGTATTTATTCCCAACGCTTTATTAAGCTTTAAGTCACATCTCAAATGATAAGGTATCAACTTATAATCATGTTTATATTAATTAGCCCATGAACTCATTCTCTCAAACGCAGCGCATTCGCAGCTTATATGGACGGAATGCCACTGGTGTGTGTGTGTGTGTGTGTGTGTGTGTGTGCATTTTACAGGCAGTCTGGAAAAAACAGAGAATAGGTACAAAGTGTAGGTAGAAAACAATTCTTCCCAAGGGAGACACAAGAATGTTAATAATACATCAAACAACTGCATCACTTGCTGCTCTCAAACTAGATCAGATCAAATAAATCAGGTAGAGATGCCCTCGGAGTGTGGAAACCTGTTTCCTTTGTTTTTGCATCTGAGATGCACAAACGCAATAACAATTTAAACAATTTCAGACATTTTTCTAACTTTTCCAAAATTGTGCCCAACAAAAAATCATCTGGTCAGCAAACCCGGTGTCAACCAATCTGAATGCACAAAATGATCACAGGTAGAGAGCACTAGTGACTGACTGGTGTTCTGATTATCTATAACATGTGGACCATTCCCTGTGCTGTTTTCAGCGCATAGGTCCATCAAAGAGACAGCTGTGACACTTTTTTGACACTTCCACTACAGTTCAAAAGTTTGGGGTCAGTAAGATTTTTTTGTTTTTCAAAAAGTCTCTTATGCTCACCAAGGCTGCATCAAAAAATACAGTTAAACTGTAATATTTTAAAATATTATTAGAATTTAAAAGAGCTGTTCTTTGTTTTAATAAATTGTAAATGTAATTTATTCCAGTGATGACAAAGCTACATTTTCAGCAGTCATTATTCCAGTCTTCAGTGCCACATGATGCTTAAGAAATCATTCTAATATGCTGATTTAGTGCTCAAGAAACATTTTCCTAATTTTAACAGTTGAAAACAGTTGTGCTGCTTAATATTTTTGTGGAAACAGTGATACTTTTTTCTTTTGATATATAGAAAATGCAAAAGAACAAAATGCATTGAAATATTATAAATGTCTTCACTATCATTTTAATGTGTCCTTGCTGAATAAACGTATTCATTTATTATTTTTTGTAAATCCTCAACATCAACATTAGTTACACAGAAGAAATGTCTACTTTAATCACTGTAGACATTTACATTTACATTTATGCATTTAGCAGACGCTTTTATCCAAAGCGACTTACATTGCATTCAAGTTACAGTTTTTACCAGCTCTTGCTTTCCCTGGGAATCGAACCCATGATCCTGGCGTTGCTAGCGCCATGCTCTACTATTTGAGCTACAGGAAAGATCAGACTATAGATGCAATTTCTCTGTCGGTCCGTCTATTCATCCAACCATCCATTCCTCAACTCACCAGGCAGAGCATGACACTCCTGCTGTTGTGGTTCCCACTGACAGTTGATGTTCAGTGAGCAACTCCTGCAATTCACCAGTTTGCTGCAAACCTGCTCACTTCGAACACTGCATTTGGTAAAGTTCTTCACAGACTGAAAAACAAGAGGATGAAAATAAGATATCTTCTGGTTACATATTTTAATGCGACTTTGCCAAGAAAATTTACTGTACAACATTGTGTTGCCTTTAAGCAAGAAATCCAAGGAAATCCTCTACGGCATTTATATGAGGAAGAAACAAGAGAAATCAAGAAGTTACAGATGCTAATTGTCTAAGCCAATCAATCATTTTATAAGCTCTGTTACTGCATACCTGGCCATTTTTGCGCACACCGGGTCTCCAAATAGAGAGCTGGTGCTCAGAAAGCATTGCAGGGGGAGGGTTGAGGTACAGGGGACCTCGAGGGTGGCGGGTAAGCTCAATTGTAAGCTGAATGCAGACAAAATATGGCACAGCATATTTTAATTGCTATAAGCACTTTAAAAAAAATAATAATAATTTTAAAAACAGCAGAGTCTCCGTTTGGACATACCACGGTGCAGTTGCTTGAAGAAGAGATGCATTTCTTGTCTTCACACCATTGGCAGTCATTGGTGTTGGCCGTACAGGAAGCACAGTCTGAAAACTGCTGACACTGCTTATCATCTGAATCTATGGTCAAAAAAACAAGAATCATCAGAGACCAGAAAAATATCTACTTATTAGCATAAAACAAAAATTGGAGGTTGGAGATAATGAGGTTCTGACTCAGAGCTCTCAAGGTGAAACACTTCACAACTGTGGTGAAAAATGAGTGTGTGCAATGACACATGGGTAAGGGCTAAAGTTGAACGGCGGAGGTGGACATGGACAGGGCACAGCAAAATTAAAACCGCAGAATCGAGGGGAAGAGCCAAGGACAAAGTAGAAACTTTTGTACTGACTGTGATTTTGTTTATTTCAGACTATGAATAACCATCATACACATAAGTACGGTTGTTCCTGTTCTTTTCTTTTTGGGGGGATGTTTTCTGTTTGTTGGTTTGTTTTCATCATTATTTCTGGGAAAGAGAGGTCACACAGGAACTGGCTTTTGTCTGGAACGGTTTCAAAGAATAAACAACTAGAAAATCCAGGACAAAAATGAACACGAAGGATGGGAGAAAAGAAATAGGAGTAACAAAGATTCTTCACACACGTTTAACTGTTTACTTGACTCAACTGCTAATGATTCAAAATTTATAAAGATTTATTTTGATGTGAATGTTTTTAAAAGATAGATAGATAGATAGATAGATAGATAGATAGATAGATAGATAGATAGATAGATAGATAGTGCTGTGTTCGATATATCGATACGCGTATCGTCAGAGATTTGGCGATATGAGTATCGATACAGCCGTCTCTGTATCGATATTTTGGCATGTGTGCAGCAGTGTACCGCGCTTAATTTGAATACAAGAACACTGTTTAAAATGGAGTAGAAAAGTGCGAGGTTTCTAAAAAATAATGAATAGAGCATAATATATAGGCCACAACAAAGTTTAACCTGGCCGCAGAGGATCACAACTGGGTTGCCTGATATAAAGAGACGAAATCCCCAAAACAGCTTCCCACTTGAGCAATACGGAAATATCTGCTAAGTGTGTTACTTATCTTTGTCAACCTGGCAACCATGTGCATGCGCTCTCTCCACTGTGGCTAAACGCACTTGCTTTCTGAAAACACCGGTTAGCTTGCAGTTTAGCGATCACCGCTTCGATATTCAACAACTGTTCATTTACGAGAGAGAGAGAGAGAGAGAGGTTGTGTATGTATGAATTACCACCGTTTTGCCGCGTTTCTCTATTAACAGTGAAGCTGTGGCTTAAATTCCTTTAGAAACAATGATGTTACCAGCTCCTTGTTGAGAAAGACAATGTAGCTCTTGAGCGATTAAGCTATTTTATTGATACAATTGCGGGGCAGCGCTAAAAAGTTTGTGTTGCTGAATGTCTGTGTGCGGCTGCAACGTGATCTGTGTGAGTGAACGTGCGTGCGTTATAGGCTACAGTGAAGAGAGCGCATTAGTTTAGAACTCTTCTAATTCTTATATTTATTTTTTTAAATGTCGAGTGCGTTAATTTGTGTAATGATAACCTACCAGCAATGTTAAGATGCTTTTTTAAATATATTAATATGAGTACATTACAATATAAATTTATTAGTACATTATGATTTATGGGCTTAAAAACAAGATGCAAGCAATCAGAATATTGTACCTGGTGGGGAGTGCCCAATGTAAACATGAAACATATGCCATTACTCATATTGTACTGTGGTACAGTTACAGAGGCCCTTCATAATGCAGACGTCAACTGCCTGCTCTGCCAATAGTTAGCAATGGCCGTATAGTATGCAGTGTTTAATAAACAGCTGTTTTACTAAAATCTTCTGAGGTGAAATTCAGTGCAGTCCTGTATCGTTATATGTATCGTATCGTGACTAGCTCGAATAGATAGATAGATAGATAGATAGACAGATACTGTATATAAATAGATAGATTTCAAAAGTTTGGGGTCAGTATTTTTTTTAAGGACGCATTTACATTGATCTAAAGTGCCAGTGAAGACTTTCAATTATAATAAAATTTCACAATGTTATTGCTTTACGCTATTTTTATTATATAAATGCAGTGAGGATGGTGAGATACTTCTTTCAAAAACATTAATAAGCCCCAACAACCTCAAACTTTTGAATGGTAGTGTGTGTGTGTGTGTGTGCGCACGTTTTTGTGACAAATGAGGACATAAATTTGTATAATGACAAGGGTATGACATATGTATTACAAGGAGAAGGTGACTTTTCAGGACATTACCCCATGTCCCCACTTTTCAAAACGCTTATAAATCACACAGAATGGAGTGTATTGAAAATCTGAAATAGCACAAAGTTTCCTGTAAGGGGTAGGGTTAGGTGTAGGGTTGGTGTAGGGCAGTAGCACATACAGTTTGTACAGTATAAAAACCATTACGCCCAAGGGATGTCCCCACTTTTCACAAAAACAAACGTGTGTGTGTGTGTGTGTGTGTGTGTATATACGCACTACATAATAATATCAGGAACATAGTGCAAAGTAAAGTACAGTATATACAGAGAGCAACCACCCAAACAGTGCCCATGTACAATGATAAACTGCACGATTACAGGTCTCTGAGATACACACAATACAGAATATTCCATCATGGACTTGTGTGTCATTCCATTACTTAATTAAAGTCCAATCCACCTCTGATAGCACTCCAAACTCCACGCGGTAATTACAGTAATCCTCTCAGGTCCAGTTTTGCCCACAGACAAAAACATCTGTATCCACAATCGCTGGAGTTTGGTTTCATCGCCATCATAATTACATCGCTATGAGATTATTATGCGCTGACTGACCTTTTGTTCAGTCAATTATCAACAGGCATTTCCACAGTCAGGCAGGATTTACCCAATGGAAAACAGGCTGTACGCCATCAAGGTAAATCAGAACATGAGAGTGGCTCTGCATATAAGCCTCCCAGTGTATCAAGTGTAAATAGGATTATATGTGGCTTAACAATAATCTCCTGACAGAGGATTTATGGGAAGGAAAAATACTTTCCAGGTGTGCATTTGACATACAGAGCTAATCGTCTAACACAATTGAATGAGATGGACAGTGAATTTCACTCCACTGGGATGGTGATGTGGGATAGTAAACCAGGTGTATAGATAGTCCCACAAGTTGAAAGGAAGTGTAAACATTTGTAGCGGTCACAGATTTAAAAAGCATTTATTTAAAATATAAATATTTTGTAACATTAAAAATGTCCATTGTCACTTTTGATCAATTTAATTCATTTCTTTAAAAAACTAATTATGCGGTAGAGTATCTTCCAGCACCTTATTTATCTATGGCCCATTGGAATACTTGATGCTGATTAGTCAGCCACACCATTCTGTGGTCAAATGACTTTTGTATATAATGTATATTGACTAAACTGCTTAACTTTAGTCCTGCTATACATAGGCAACTGGTTTCTTACAATGCTGTGCTACTCAGATCAATATTTCATTTCCATTTATTCATTTATTTTTGTTAAATAGCCTTGTAGTAGGCGGAATAATTTAGTCAACCACAAAATAAACCCCTTCAGGGTAAAAAAAGACCCACTTTCACAGACTCCTTCGATTTAGAAATAAATTCAGTGTGAATGTATGATGAAACACGCCTCTAAAACAGGTCACAATACCTCCATAATTGACCATAAAAGTGATTCTGTGTAGCCGGTGTTTTAACATAAGCTTTTACAATGATAGGTTCTTACTGGTGCGTGCAGGGCAGAAGGAGGCAGGCAAAGTGTCATTAGCATGGCCGGAGTCCCAGGGTACACAGCGTTCTTCTATCCAGACACAGCGAACACCAGGACCAGAGCTCTGACAAAGCTCCACCTCGAGGAAGACCTCACAGCTGGCAGGTTTATACACCAGTACATCGTTCAGGATAACACCAGAGAAACCACCAAAAACGTACATTGAGCTGAGGGGAAGAGAAAACACAGACCTTTTCCGTTAGTATTTTAAACTGTTTGTCTTGCCAAAACATCTTTCCAAAGGAAATGAGAGGATTAGGCCACACATTCAAGTGAACATTTTTTTCCGACACAAGATAAGTTGTTTAACTAAATGAACTTCAGTGGAAAAAAAAATAAAAAACAGGGTACAGGAAGAGTGCATATAATGATGGTATCTACAAGTGGAAAGAGACCACATCAGGAACTTACCCATTACTGACAACTGCTGTGTGTCCAAAACGATTGACGTCATGATGAAGATTGGGATTTGGAAGAACTGTCCACTCATCACATGCTGCAAAGCACACACAAACAAAGTTAAAAAAAAAAAATAAACTTGAAAATAACATCACATTCTATTAGATAAATAGAGAACATTATAATACCTTTATAAAACATTACCTCATTAGTAATTCAATACAGATATATCTAGTAATATCTGATGTAAAGATGCATGATATATGTCAGTACCATAACAGTTACCGGACAGAATTGTTATAAAATATATTCATATTGAAAATTTAATTGGTCATATATATATATATTTACAGTGGGGCAAAAAAGTATTTAGTCAGCCACCAATTGTGCAAGTTCTCCCACTTAAAAAGATGAGAGAGGCCTGTAATTTTCATCATAGGTATACCTGAACTATGAGAGACAAAATGAGAAAAAAAATCCAGAAAATCACATTGAAGGATTTTTAAAGAATTAATTGGTAAATTCCTCTGTAAATAAGTATTTGGTCACCTACAAACAAGCAAGATTTCTGGCTCTCACAGACCTGTAACTTCTTCTTTAAGAGGCTCCTCTGTCCTCCACTCGTTACCTGTATTAATGGCATCTGTTTGAACTCGTTATCAGTATAAAAGACACCTGTCCACAACCTCATACAGTCCAACTCCAAACTCCACCATGGCCAAGACCAAAGAGCTGTCAAAGGACACCAGAAACAAAATTGTAGACCTGCACCAGGCTGGGAAGACTGAATCTGCAATAGGTAAGCAGCTTGGTGTGAAGAAATCAACTGTGGGAGCAATTATTAGAAAATGGAAGACATACAAGACCACTGATAATCTCCCTCGATCTGGGGCTCCACGCAAGATCTCACCCCGTGGGGTCAAAATGATCACAAGAACTGTGAGCAAAAATCCCAGAACCACACGGGGGGACCTAGTGAATGACCTGCAGAGAGCTGGGACCAAAGTAACAAAGGCCTCAAATCCTGCAGTGCCAGATGTGTCCCCCTGCTTAAGCCAGTACATGTCCGGGCCCACCTGAAGTTTGCTAGAGAGCATTTGGATGATCCAGAAGAGGATTGGGAGAATCAGATGAAACCAAAATAGAAATTTTTGGTAAAAACTCAACTTGTCGTGTTTGTAGGAGAAAGAATGCTGAGTTGCATCCAAAGAACACCATACCTACTGTGAAGCATGGGGGTGGAAACATCATGCTTTGGGGCTGTTTTTCTGCAAAGGGACCAGGACGACTGATCCGTGTAAACGAAAGAATGAATGGGGCCATGTATCGTGAGATTTTGAGTGAAAACCTCCTTCCATCAGCAAGGGCATTGAAGATGAAACGTGGCTGGGTCTTTCAGCATGACAATGATCCCAAACACACCGCCCGAACAGCGAAGGAGTGGCTTCGTGAAGCATTTCAAGGTCCTGGAGTGGCCTAGCCAGTCTCCAGATCTCAACCCCGTCGAAAATCTTTGGAGGGAGTTGAAAGTCTGTGTTGCCTAGCGACAGCCCCAAAACATTACTGCTCTAGAGGAGATCTGCATGGAGGAATGGGCCAAAATACCAGCAACAGTGTGTGAAAACCTTGTGAAGACTTACAGAAAACGTTTGACCTCTGTCATTGCCAACAAAGGGTATATAACAAAGTATTGAGATGGAATTTTGTTATTGACCAAATACTTATTTTCCACCATAATTTGCAAATAAATTCTTTAAAAATCCTACAATGTGATTTTCTGGATTTTTTTCTCATTTTGTCTCTCATAGTTGAGGTATACCTATGATGAAAATTACAGGCCTCTCTCATCTTTTTAAGTGGGAGAACTTGCTCAATTGGTGGCTGACTAAATACTTTTTGCCCCACTGTATATATATATATATATATATATATATATATATATATATATATATATATATATATATATATATAATGACCATATGTATGTATATATGTATATGTGTATATATATATATATATATATATATATATATATATATGAGATGACCAATTAATATTCATATATATTTTTATGTTCTTGTGCTCACAAACACTACATTTATTTGATCAAATATACAGTAAAAACAGAAATATTGTGATACATAATTACAGTCTAAAACTGTTTTATATTTTCAAATATAATTTATTCCTGTGCTGGCAACGCTGAATTTTCAGCAGCCATTGGTGGAAACCGTGATATATTTTTTTAGGATTCTTTGATGAATAGAAAGATCAAATTATATATTTTAAATAATTTTTTGTAATATTCTAAATGTTTTACTGTCACTTTTTATCAATTTAATGCATCCTTGCTGAAAAAAAATATATATATATTTTATATATTTATATATATATTTTTTAAATGTTTCTAACAGATTATCTTTGCTTTGCCTTCATCTATCAATACACAATTTCTAAAGACACTGAGAAACTAATAACAACATAAAATGACAATTTTATACTGTACATTATAATGTTGTGATGCCTAAACTCACTTGTAGTATTTAAATAACTGTTTTTTTTTTTGTTTGTTTTTTTTAACAATGTAGTTTATCTATATCAGCCAGAATATTAATATCAGTGCAGAGATATTTTACTCATCAGGAGTGAAAGCAGCAGTGTATTCCATAATCTATGTAAACTAAACCTTTTTACTGACAGAGACATCTGTCTGTTTTGAGATGTACATGTCGGTCCAGGTTACTTGAGCTCTCTGGCATATGTTATTCCCAGGCTGCCAGATCGGACACACTCTTGGCTCGTTACACGCTCTTTAATTCAATAATTAGCTGTGCTCATGGTCAGTTAATCAACAAGGAGAAGAAACCAAAGACTCTCTTTACATTCTACAGGCTTTCCTGCTAGTAAATGCATTAACGTGCATACACACAATACATATGCAGACAGATGTGCCAAGAAAACATACAGTATATATACACACTGTTAACACGCCCATGTGCACAGATGTTTTGTAGCATGATTCTTACATAAGAAAACAGCAATATACAGGTCACAGGCAAGAGCAAGAAACAGAGAGAGAAACAACTGTCACATCTAACATCTCACAGTCTCCCTATAGCACCACTAATGACAGCATCAGAGATTAACACCACACATTACATGCTCTCAAGCACAGCACTGCATCACAGAGATACCCCAACACAACAACATACTGCAGTTCTGTCTAGTGATAGTGAACAAAGATGCCTTTATAGCTGCAAACGAGAAAAATAAACCACTGAATACTGAAGACCTTGTCTTAGATATTCAGAGCTGCTGATGTCAAAAGATCATCATAAAGCACTCACTTTTCACCCAAATTTTACTCTGTCACTACAATAAAAAAGAAATATAAACACAAAAATGACCGTCCAAAACTACTGTAAAATTTATTATTAATATAATATTAATGCAAAATAATAATACAATTTAAAATCATGTTATTGTTAAAGGGGTGGTTGACTGTTTTTTTTCTAGGCTTGACTGTGTTTATGGGGTGCAGTCTAACATGTGTTCATGCTTCTTTTTTAAAAAAACAAATTTTTTCACATAATTTACCTTTATTCCACACCGCTCTGTCCCTTCTCCTTTGAACGAGCTGATGATTTCCTGGTTTTATGAAGACCCTCCCTCAGAAATGCGCAATGGGCTCAGATTGGTTAGCTGGTCCAGTGTGTTCTGATTGGCTAAGCCACCTCTAAACATACCGCCCCTCACCTTAGCGGCATGGGCTCCATTTGTATTGTAAACAATGGCGTCGTCAATTTGAGTCCAATTGAGACCCTGAGAATATTAGTGAAGAGGATCACCCAGAACCTGTGCAAGCACGGCTCTTAATGGTATGTTTTTTGTTTGTTGTTGTCTCATACTTTTATATACGCTGTTATTTGTAAATGCTACTGCTTATGTTAGCTTTTAATATATGGTTTTATCCTGATTAAAGTTTTAATACAGTGCGGCATCCGCACGCGCGTCCATATATAACGTTAAAAAGTTAAATCGGAATCAACCTCCCCTTTAATATATAAATATATATCCGAATATAAGACAATGTTTTTTGTTTGGAAATACATCTGAAAAAAACGGTCATCTTATATTCAGGGTCTAGACTTTGACATGTCAATAATACACCCACAACAATAGGTGGCGCCAAACACGCATAAAACGAGTGTGCCATGAAATACGTAATGTAATGTGTTTTGTAAAAATCGCGAGTGATGAGTCGTGACTGTCATGTTAGCCTGATGGGACCAAACCTCCTCTGTAAGTGATTTTAAAACGTAAGACAGCACACAGATTTGAAGACTACAATAAAATTTCACTTCTACTGATAATAAAATTTTGGTAGGCTACTATGAGATGGATAGCCTAAATGTTATATAATTCAGATGGGCTACCTGTTATTTTGATGTTATTTTTATGGTATCAAAAAGCATATATTTTTAAATGTTATTGTCAGTACATTTTACCAGTATTTACCATACTTTCGAAACAAAAATTAAAATAGGAAAAACATGCAATATGAAAATAATTTAAGAAACAATGTGTTTTACAGAGAAAAAACAAAAACAAAAAGCCTTTTTCCAAAAGGTACATCTGGAAAAAGGGGGCTCGTCTTATAATCAGGGTCGTCAAATATTCAGGTCAATACGGTATATATATATATATATTAAAGGGGTGGTTATTAGGGCTGGGTAAAAAATATTGATATCTCGATATTAATCGATTCTCATTTTTACGGAACGATATTGATTCTTAAATCCCAAGAATCGATTAGTCTAGTCTGTTTTCAGTTAATGGAAGGAACATTGAAGGGCACTTCCCATCCAATATATAGCAATAAGCACTGTGCTTTGGTACTTTTAATATGAAACAAAGTCTCAGATTTCAAATTCTGTCCATTGTATTGTAGTATTCAAACAATAAATGCCATTTTGGCGCTATTTACTGTGGAGTGACAGATCGCTGTAGTGCCTCAGTTTAACAGGCAGCCAGTAGCACACGTGAACCAATCATCTCCTCCACATTAATACCAGTTTCAGCACGAAATAAACATGACTAAACATCCAAAGGTAAGTTAAAAGAAAGAGTACAACTTTACAATCTGTATCTTGTCTCATGTAATCGCTCAATCAGTGTTTCAGCCACACAAAGACGTCAATATAACGGCTTGTGAACAATGTCACGTAACGTCACATTTACCTCAGAAAAACATATTTGGTGATCATAAACGCATTAGTCAGATAAAATCAAAAAAATAAAAATAAACTTTAATAATAAAAGAGGGGAATTTTGCTAAACAACATATTCATTTACTGTTCTTCAATGTTTAATTTATGTTTGAATAAATCCATCAAGTTTTTATGACTGCCACCATTATGTTTATATTTCAAAAAAACTAATTGAAGTAGAAATATTATGTAGGCTAACTGTAACTTTATTATTTTAAAAACTTCATTAAGTGTAATTTTAACAAATCAGTCCATTTTAACCTTCAGTATTATAGTAATGTAGTACCAATTGACTCTCATGTATATTTTACAGCATTAGTTGAGATATTTTTTTTCCTTGAGAAAATTTGGCATGTACCTGTACCTGATAAGCTTGTGAATCGTATCGAAACGTTCGGTACAAGGCTTTCGGTTCAGTACGCATTACAAACCGAACGATTCGTTAGACTAATCCTATTACATTTGGAAAATAAAAGAGCTTAAAGTGTGTGAAATATAATGCTCTCAGTGCCACTGCGCTCAGCAAGGCAGCCCAAACGACGAAAAGGGCAACGTGCTGTCTAGTGGATGGGCACGCACTGCAAAAGGCCCCGCAATAACCTCCCCTTGCTTGGGTGCGTCGAAAGACGATGTTCTTGTATCGATGATAGCCAGAGATATTGCCAAAAACATCAGTTATTAGCAATATTAAGAGAATTTGGCATTTCCAATTAACCCTCAAAGACCAAGACAAAATAACTATTGTTCTTAAATGTTTAATAACTTTTGAACCGCTAATCCTATCTGAATACTTTAGATTCTCCGATTTTCTGAGATATCTCATTTGTCTTATTTGGATATTCCAAGGCTCCGTAGTGTATGTGATTACATCATCACATTTTGACAACATTGATTCGTCAGGAGAAACCAATGCATTTCGTTCCTCTGAGCCAAACAGAAACGATTGTTGATGCTTAGTGCCCAGATTGGTTCAAACTGTCCCATATTCAACCAATAAACATAGGTTTTGGTCTTTTGAACCACTTATACATCTTGAACCACTTATACTTTCTTATATAGTTCATAAAGATCATTTTCACAATTTTTTCTGTTGCACTCTGTATATTTCTCACTCATTTTGCATGTAGTTTGTGAATCATTTGCACTGTTTGTATTTTTGTTGCAGAAGACAATTTGTGCAATTGTTTTCACTAAATAGCTGCACGGTTTGAGTTTGTTTTGTTCATACTCAGATTGAAAATATATTTCTCTGAAAAAAAATCGCTTTTTTCTGTGTTTTGTTATTATATAACACTGATTCCATTTTCTTTACTCCCTAAACTGTTTTTTGGACACATCTATATTGTTAGTAAACTAAATAGACCTGTTTTCCACTGAAAAGCGCCTATAACAACATTGTAATAAATGGCTATAACTTGCTTGGGGAATGTTATATGCAGACAAAATTTTATTTGGAAGTGTAAACCACCCAACTTTCTAAAGAAAAAAATTGTCCCAGGTTACGCATGTAACCATGGTTCCCTTTCAGTCGGTCACTCCGAGTCACGTCGGATGACCGACGAATTGGGATCTCGCCAGAGAGACCAATCCACTTTGAGTGTAACTAAACGAGCCAATGGACATTGGCATGCGATCATTGCATCCAGCTGCCGCTGATCACAGCGTGAGTATAAGAGGCAACGGGTTCCTCACCCCTCAGGCGCTCCGCAGCCGGTGGGGTTGCCGTTGGAGCGGGCTGGGACCTCTGTAGAGCGGGGTTTACCACCTGTTTCCTTCGGTGCTCCCCCTGACGACCAGATGTCGATCGCTGCATCGGAGAGTGAGTCGCCCTCTGGGGATGACGACTCGGCTGCGTTGCCCCCTTCGGGTGTGGTAGCGTTGTCCGAGCCAAACCCAGAGATGACGGCTATGCTTTCCCGGGCCACCGAGAATGTCGGGCTCGTGTGGAATCCTCCACCGCGTCCCGATCCTTCGAGGCTGGACGAGTGGTTTCTCGGTGGGGGTCGCGCTGGTTCTCAGCGCCCTCCTCCGGTGCCATTCTTTCCGGAAGTGCATGAGGAGCTTACAAGATCGTGGAAGGCACCTTTTACTGCCCGAAACAACTCTTGTGGTTCCTCCGCTCTCACCACCCTCGATGGTGGGGCCGCTTTGGGGTATGCGGGCATCCCCTCGGTCTGTGGCCATGCAACTATGTCCAACAGCCGCTACCACTCTGCGGGGTGACCCGTGTCTCCCCTCGCGGGCCTGTAAGTATTCATCAGGTCTAACTGGCAGTGCTTATAGAGCCTGTGGGGAGGCGGCTTCTGCCCTTCACGCCATGGCGTTACTGCAGGTCCACCAGGCCAAAGCCCTGAAAGACCTGCACAAGGGTGGTCATGACCTGGCGGTTCTACATGAGCTGCGTGCTGAAATTTGTGCCAACGCAGAGGATCTCTTTTCTCGGCATGGAGTTGGATTCGGTCAACCAGACAGCACGCCTCACCCAGGAACGTGCTCAGTCAGTGCTGAACTGCCTCAAGACTTTATCAGGCAGGACGGCGGTCCCACTGAAACTCTTTCAGATAGTTCCGCTCGGTCTGCTCCATATGAGACCGCTTCAGCACTGGCTCCATGGCCAAGTCCCGAGGTGGGCGTGGAAACGTGGTACTCACCGGGTTCAGATTACACCGGCCTGCCGCAAAACCTTCAGCCCGTGGACAGATCCCTCGTTCCTTCGGGCAGGAGTGCCCTTGGAGCAGGTATCCAGGCATGCTGTCGTATTCACAGATGCCTCGGCCACCGGCTGGGGAGCCACGTACAACGGGCACGCAGTGTCAGGGGTGTGGACGGGTCCCCAACTGTGTTGGCATATCAATTGCCTCGAGTTGCTGGCAGTACACCTTGCCTTGAGCCGCCTCAGAGGGCGCCTTCAGGGAAAGGACGTTCTGGTCCGTACGGACAACACTGCGACCGTTGCGTATATCAACCGGCAAGGCGGTTTACGCTCCCGTCGCATGTCGCAACTCGCCCGCCACCTCCTCCTCTGGAGTCAGAAGCATCTGAGGTCCCTTCGTGCCATCCATATACCAGGAGTGTTCAATCAGGCGGCCGACGAGCTGTCTCGAGCGGCACTCCCTGGGGAGTGGAGACTCCATCCCCAGGCGGTCCAGCTGATTTGGAGTTGGTTCGGAGTTGCTCAGGTAGACCTGTTTGCATCTCCAGAAACCACCCACTGCCAGTGGTTCTACTCCCTGTCCGAGGCAACTCTCGGCATGGACGCACTGGCACACAGCTGGCCCCAGGGCCTGCGCAAATATGCGTTCCCCGCAGTGAGCCTGCTAGCACAGACACTGTGCAAGATCAGGGAGGACGAGGAGCAGGTCTTGTTAGTGGCTCCATATTGGCCCAACAGGAACTTATGCTCCTCGCGACAGCCCCTCCCTGGCCGATTCCTCTGAGGAAGGATCTGCTTTCTCAGAGACGGGGCACCCTCTGGCACCCGCGTCCAGACTTGTGGAAACTCCATGTGTGGTCCCTGGACGGGACGCGGAGGTTCTAGGTGATCTGCCCCAGGAGGTAGCTCTCACTATCGCTTCAGCACGAGCTTCCTACCCTCTTGGGATTTGGCATTGGTGCTAAGAGCCCTACAAACTGCCCCCTTCAAGCCTTTGCAGTCAGTCGAGTTGAAGTTTCTCTCTATGAAAACCCTACTCCTGACTGCGTTGGCCTCGATCAAGAGGGTCGGGGACCTGCAGGCATTTTCGGTCGACAAATCGTGCCTTGAGTTTGGGCCGGCTGACTCCAGTGCAACACTGAGGCCCCGGCCCGGCTATGTGCCCAAGGTTCCTACCACTCCCTTCAGGGACCAGGTAGTGAACCTGCAAGCGCTGCCCCTGGAGGAGGCAGACCCAGCCCTAGCTTTGCTCTGTCCTGTACGCGCACTGCGACAGTATGTGGATAGAACTCAGAGCTTTAGGACCTCAGAACAGCTCTTTGTCTGTTACGGAGGACAGCAGAAGGGGAAGGCTGTCTCCAAGCAGAGGATGGCCCACTGGATAGTGGATGCCATCACCTTGGCCTATGGAGCACAAGGTGTGCCCTGCCCGCTCAGGTTGCATGCTCACTCCACTAGGGGTGTCTCCTAACACGTTCGCTAGGTTTTATAGCCTACGTGTCGAACCGGTTTCCTCCTGTGTTCTCACCTCAAACGGGCAGTGGCACTGAGAGGCCCGGCTAACAGTCGGCTTGCGGCGTTCTTTCGCCTAATTCTCCAGAGAGTTCCTTAACCAGGCAAACCCTGTCGAGTCCTCCAGCACTCCGGCGTCCGGATGTGGCGGAGCGTCCGGCGCCAGGCCTTTCAGCCAATGAATTCTTGAAATCTGATGTGAGGCTAGTGCCCATATGAGAGACCCTGCCGGGATCCCATATATGTATTCCACGGTATGCTTATTAGAGCCGTGTTTCCCCTGGCAGACCACGTTCTGCCATCTCTAATGATGCAGCCTGTGCCATCTCAGAGACTTCCATGTGCAATAGGGCCCTACGGGGTTACTTGACATGTCTAAATGCCACTTAACCCCCTCGGGGAGGAGGTGACTCCGCAGTGTGCCTCTTCCAAATGGAAGGGCACGCTTCCCAGTGTTATCCAAGTCCTACTGTCTGGGTTGTCCAAGGAACAACAGTAGTTGACCTTCTCTGTGTAGAGCCCGGTCCTATCGTCTGCCTTATAGGAAGGATCAGGAGGCCTACACAGGGCACTGGAAGGGGCAGCTCCTGTGGCGTTTTGGTAGGGATCCCAATTCGTCGGTCATCCGACGTGACTCGGAGTGACCGACTGAAAGGGAACGTCTCGGTTACGTATGTAACCCTCGTTCCCTGAAGAAGGGAACGGAGACGTCACGTCCCGTCGCCACAGTCGCTGTACCACCGCTGAGCGGCCGGGTCACCGGCTCGGCTCCTCAGCGAAAGCATGAATTAATGCGGTGCACCCGCTGCCTCTTATACTCACGCTGTGATCAGCGGCAGCTGGATGCAATGATCGCATGCCAATGTCCATTGGCTCGTTTAGTTACACTCGAAGTGGATTGGTCTCTCTGGCGAGATCCCAATTCGTGGGTTACATACGTAACCGAGACGTTCCCAGAGGGAACGAGACGCTGTGTCGGAAAACGCTAGGGGAACGCCTTCAGCGATACCATGCTCTGAATCATGTGTGTAATCAGTCCAATCGATGGGCTAGACATCATGGGCGGGTGATGTAATGACCAGGACGCTTAAACGCACGTGAGGCGCCACCGGCATTAGCTTCTAGGAATGAAGCAAGCTCAGTAGGAATGCCGGAAGTATGGCCCTGAGACGCAGTGTCTTGTTCCCTCGGGGAACCATGGTTACATACATAACCTGGGACGTTCCCCTACAGGAACTCAAACTGCCCACGCCGCCAGACGTGCAAATCCCTGCCTAGTGTGGAAGAGCACAGCTATGGCAAGAGAACAGAAGGGCCCGGAGTGGCTTGCAAATCTAGGTCATAGAACCTGACGAACGTGAGGGGCGTAGACCATCCCACAGCATTGCAGATGTCCTGCATAGGCACACCTGCCAGAAGGGCCTTAGAGGTTGCCACACCTCGAGTCAAGTGAGCCTTGACCCCCAAAGGCGAGGGGAGATCAGAGGACTCATAGACAATGGAAATGGCATCAACTATCCAATGGCTGAGGGTCTGCTTAGTAGCAGGCAGACCTCTCTTAGGGGGACCATAGCATACTAGCAGTTGGTCCGCCCTTCTCCACAGAGGACGTATGCGTCTAGTGCTCGCACTGGACACATACAGTTAAGCTTCTGCTGGTCGGGCTCCCTGAAGGGAAGAGGACAGAAAGCCTGGAGTATGACAGGCAGTGGTGTAGAGGAGGGGACCTTAGGGACATACCCCGCACGAGGGTAGAGAAATGCTTTGGCCAAACCGGGCGCAAAATCGAGATATGACGGGGACACTGAGAGGGCCTGCAGATCCCCATCTCTCTTAAGAGAAGATATCGCCAGAAGAAAGGTAGTCTTCACAGTGAGATGGCGATCAGAAATCTCCTCAATAGGCTCAAAAGGAGGTCTACAGAAAGCTTCTAGCTTCTAACACCACAGAGAGGTCCCATGGTGGGACACGAGATCGTACTGCGGAGGAAACTTGTAACTAGAGGGTTCTTGCCCACTGACTGGCCACCAAGAGGAGCGTGGTAGGCCGCTATAGCCACCACGTAGACTTTCAGGGTGGAGTGGGTCAACCCTGCAGAGAATCTAGCCTGCAGGAACTCCAGCACTGTACCGACCAGGCAGTTAACTGGGTCAAGCTGGCGGTCTCCGCACCATGAAGTGAAGAGTCTCCACTTCAGGGTGTACAGTTTCTTCATTGAGGGAGCTCTAGATTGTAGGATGGTCTCAACAACCTCAGGGGCCACACGCACAGCTTCCATAACTCCGGGCGGGGGTAAAGGATCGTGGCCTCCCCCTGTGAGAGGAGATCCCTCCTGACAGGAATGTCCCATGGAGAGCTGTCAAGGAGAGAAATCAGGTTCGAGAACCATACTTGGCCCGACCAGAATGGGAAGCTAACGGACCCCGTCTTGATGCACTCTCTCTAGAACTCCCGGGAGCAGAGCGATAGACGCATAGATGAAGCCTCGGCCAAGTCTGTACCATAGTATCCAGCCCCAGTGGAGCTGTATGAGTCAGAGAGAACCAGAGGGGACAGTGCGATGTCTGACGAGTCACAAACAGATCCACCTGAGACTGGCCAAAAACTCTCCATATCTGCTTCACCACCTCGGGGTGAAGCATCCATTTCCCGGGCCTCGGCCCCTGCCTCGACAGGATGTCTGCTCCCATATTGAGATGCCCAGGAATATGAACTGTTATCAGTGAGAGGAGCTTGTCCTGGGACTACACAAGGATCTGGTGTGCCAGCTTGTACAAGGGGCGTGAACGCAGATCTCCCTGGTGGTTGATATAAAAGACCACCACTGTGTTGTCGGTGCGCACACATGTCCATCTCTTAGGTCCGGAAGAAAGCTTTTCAGTGCTCGAAACACGGCCGGCATCTCCAGGCAGTTGATGTGCCACATGAGATGGCAACCGCTCCACAGACCGCGGGCAGGGTGGACCGTTCCCCCTAGCGGTACGCGGCGACAAGGAGCTCCCAGCACCGGGCCCTGAGACAAGAACCAAGGTTTCCTCCAAATGTCTAAGGCACGTAGGCGTCGCTGCGTGACCTTGATCATGCAAAGTGGTTTTCCCCTCAGGGAGAACCCCTTGGTCTTGAGCCACCACTGTAGGGGTTTCATGTACAGCAGGCCAAAAGGTATCACGTTGGACTTAGCTGCCATCAGACCCAAAAGTTTCTGAAACTGTTTGACAGTAAGTGACCGGCCTTCTCTGACTCTCGCGACTGCAGTGAGGATCGACTCGATCCGAGCAGGAGACAGACATGCCTGCATCGTGGTTGAATCCCACACCACGCCCAGATAAGTGGTCCTCTGTAATGGAGAAAGCACACTTTTCTTGGCATTTAGTCTTAACCCCAACTCTTTCATATGAGCAAGAACGACATCTCGATGCCGAACCGCCATCTGCTCTGACTGAGCTAAAATCAACCAATTGTCGATGTAATTTAGTATGCGGATGCCCTGGAGTCGCAGAGGAGCCAGAGCAGAATCCACACACTTCGTGAAAGTACGGGGTGAGAGTGCTAGGCCGAAGGGAAGAACCAGATATTGGTAAGCTTCGCCCCTGAAAGCAAACCTCAGGAACTTCCTGTTACTGGGAAGGATGGAGACATGGAAGTAAGCGTCTTTTAGATCTATCATGACAAACCAGTCCTCGGACCTGATCTAAGACACAACCTGTTTGACAGTGAGCATTCTGAACTTCAGTCACATGACTGAGCGGTTCAATAGCCACAGATCTAAAATCGGACACAACCCCCCATCCTTCTTTGGAACGATGAAGTACCGGCTGTAGAACTCGGACTCTCTGTCGAGAGGAGGGACCACCTCGATGGCCTCCTTCCTCAAGCGATTGTTTACTTTTTGTTCTAATACCAGAGTCTGCTCGGGGCCCATTAATGTGAGAAAAAACCTCTTGAAAAGCGGTGGCAGAGCGCTGAACTGAACGCGATAGCCTCTTTCTACAGTTTGCAGGACCCAACGAGATACATTTGGCAGTAGTTTCCACGCTGCTAAATAATCTACTAAGGGAACCAGTCTTTCGAGATTGGCCTCTGATGTATTTGGAGCTGCTAGATCGGTGCCCTGAAGCGGTGGACCAGCAGGAGATGGCCGAACTAGCTGCTCGAGACACCCCCGAAGGGGTGGCGAGGCTCTCAGCTCCGCTACGTTCCCGGGAAGAAGATACTGAGATCTCTTGTGGCCATTACATAGTGAAAAAAAATGAGAAGAAACGTATTTCGTGTTAAACAGGTTGTTTTTGAAAGTCGTTGCTTGAAATAGGCTAAATAAAGCTTTTTATTTCATTAATTTTTATTGATGACTGCAGTGTTAATATTTTAATTATAGGCCTATAATTAATTGTATAATAGACCTGTTTTAAAAGACAAATTAAGGCAAATTAATTGTAATGTTAATTTAATAATAAACTTTAATAATAAAAGTAACTTCATAATAATAATAATAATAGGCCTAATAAAAATAAGAATGATTATTTTTATGAGGCCTGCATTAACCCTTAAAGACCTAGAACATTTTTGGGGCACCTAACACGCCTGCACTTTTCTTTGTTTCTTAACTCTTTCAACGCCATTGACGAGATATCTCGTCAATTAAGAGACAACGCTTCCCCGCCATTGACGAGTTTTTACGGCTTTCCGTGTTCTGTGTGTATTACGGTAAGGAAAGCCCTAGCGCATGTCCTGAATGAGTTACGGGACTTCCGGGTCTTTAGGGTGCGAATAGAAGACGATCGGCATACATGGAGGGTCAGAGAAAATGTAGATCATATATAGATCATAGCCTATGTAGATCATGCTTTGACCATTTTGAATCTGATCGGGACGATGTAGTCCGTGAGAGAGAGAGAGACACAGAAACATCTGTAGTTATAACCGATCCGTCGATCTGAATAGGGGTGTGTGTGTGTGTGTGTTCTATCTATCTATCTATCTATCTATCTATCTATCTATCTATCTGTCTGTCTGTCTGTCTGTCTGTCTGCATGTACAGTATATGTATATATGTAGCCTGTGTGTGTATAATCATATGTATGTATATGATTGTGTGTGTGTGTGTGTGTGCGCGTGCGCGCGCATGTACAGTATATGTATGTATGTAGCCTGTGTGTGTGTATAATCATATGTATGTATATGTTTGTGTGTGTGTGTGTGTGTGTGTGTGTGTGTGTGTGTGTGTGTGTGTGTGTGCATGTGTGTGTGTGCACGTGTTTGTGTGTGTGTGTGTGTGCATGTACAGTATATGTATGTATGTAGCCTGTGTGTGTGTATAATCATATGTTTGTGTGTGTGTGTGTGTGTGTGTGTGTGTCTGTGTGTGTGTCTGTTTGTTCTGTTTATTGAATGCAATTTAAATTATTCATATAATTATTTACAGGTGAAAGAATATGACATCTGAATGTATTTTGCATGAAAATGTACTACTTTGATAAAAATGCATTTTTCTCAGTTTTTTGTCCAAAATGTCGTATTTTTGATGGTACCCACCTGTGTTCAAATGGTCATAAAACATGAACACATGAAGATAGAATAAAATAGTTTTTTTTTGTTTAAAAGCAGAGACTTGGTTCTTTATTTTGATATATAATATGTTCTTATATTCATAGCAGAAAATATTCTGAGGGCCGTCAAAGTTAGGTGAAAATCATCAAAAACGCTGGCGGTGGCTGGCAACTTTTTTAAAAAACGCTGGCGGTGAAAGAGTTAAAGGTGCTGTATGTAGGATTGACAGGATTGAACTAAGTATTGCAGTCCAAATTCAAAATATTGGAGACGTTTTTTTTCACCTGGCCCCTCCTCCTCAGACTTGACGCACATGCAGGTTGCCAGATTAACGACACCAACAGAAACGAGCGCACATGCCGATGAATACAATTAAATACGCTTTGTTTTCCGCCAACTGGCAACCCGCGGTGCAGAAATACAATTGGGTAAACTGGCAGTGGGCGGGTTTCACAAACCATGACAAATGGAGAATAACTGACTGTAGCATTGTTTTTCAGATAAACAAGTATGTTAACTTAGCATGTTTCTTAAATATCTGCAAACATATTATAGTATTTTTATTCTTTAGTAGAGTCAAAATCCTACATACAGCACCTTTAATACCTATTCTAGCAGTCAGCATCAAGTGTCATATATCATTGTAAACAGGAGAACTTGAAGTTTCAGTCTAGCTAATTTAAAGTCCCAATTTTCCTTTTGTTTTCTCTTAGAATGAATGAATTTCCAGAATTTTAAGAAAAACGCAAGCAACAATTGGGAGTTTTTTACTGTGTATGCAAACAGAAACTCCTGAAGTTTGGTTCCCCTTCAGGAACTTGAGCTGCGTCGGAAAATGCTAGAGAACAGGTAGAGAACAGTAGATGCAGTAGGAAGGAAATCAAACCCGTTTTAATTACAAGCTTAATAAAATATGTTTTTGTGCCGAGGCAATCTGCTACCTTGTCTACTGGTTGTATTAAAACAAAAGGTCTGTGCAGAAAAAACATAGCTTCACAACGCCTCTCAGCCAGAGCGCTACAATTTTATATATATATATAGGCTATATATATATATATATATATATATATATATATATATATATATATATATATATATATATATATATATATATATATATTTATGTAATTTATTTATTCTTTTGATGGGAGAGCTGAATTTTCAGCAGCCAGAAATCACTGTAAATCAGTGCTCATGTAACTTTATTATTAATGTCGAAAAAAGTTGTGCTGCTTATTATTTATTTGGAAACCATGAAACATTTTTTCAGGACTCAGGATTTTGTAACATTATAAATGTCCTTACAATTTAATGCTATAGAGTTTCAAAGGCCATCACACACTTTCTTAGTCAACACAGACTGCCACAGCATTACTATGTAAATTTGGCATTTACCCCTCAGAGTTCTCAGGCAAACAGGGAGCAGAGAAAGTATGGCCAGGTTGCAAACAGCTCTCTTGAGTGCAGTGCTGATCGAGCTGCTGTTTAACTAAGATCACACAAGCATACACACAAAATTTCACCTCAGAAAACAGACCAAATGGCCACACAAAGAGGATTTAGCTAATCTCTGACCTCCTGCGACACTCTGTGACATAGTGGTTTTACAGCAGAAGTTAATTGACACTGGACATGACATGAATGGACATGATTTGATAAAGAAAACATTGTCCTAGAATGTCAGGAAGACTTTGTTCCATTATAACTGTGCTTTCTTTCTCATTGTTTGCCATATGTGGATTAATCAGTAGTAATATGATGGAAACAATCTGACATTTAACCGTATCATACACCTTGACACCTTGACATTAATGCAGTCTTTTAAATTGCTGTGGAAGCAATCACTGTTTGAGTGCAAAGTGAATTGAAATACCACTCTATTCCCATCAACTGATGTAGCTTTAAAGTGATAGTTCACCCAAAACAAATGAAAATTCTGTCATTAATTAGTCACCCTCGTGTCGTTCCAAACCCATAAGACCTTCGTTCATCTTCGGAACACAAATTAAGATATTTTTGATGAAATCCGAGAGGTCTCTGACCCTGAATAGACTGCAACGCAGCTACCACATTCAAGGCCAAAAGCTTCAAAGGCCAAGGCCGTAGCTTTAAAATCAAGGTTGAACCACTGATTTTAACAATGTCCTTACTACTTTTCTGGACCTTGAATGTGGTAGCTCCGTTTCTGTCTGTGGAGGATCAGAAATCTCTCAGATTTCATCAAAAATATCTTAATTTGTGTTCATCACAAAGAATTAGCAAAACTTTTGTTTCCGAACTGTCCCAGGGAATGTATGAACGGCAATGAACTGCAAGGCAGTCTGAATACAATGATCATGTCACATCATTGATTTTTGAATGCAGCATAGATGTACTGTATACTTCACTGCCTATGATATTGCACTATCCTGCTCGTTCAATTCCGTGACAGTTGAGCTAAGAAATAAAGACGGCTTTTGAAAGTTGTGGTTGGTGGTCAGTTTGAGTGTAAATGTATGATTTGACCAAGTTTTCCATTTTTGATGTCATTTCTAGCAAAAAATAAATAAATGTTGCAGATCACTAAATTATTATGCTGTTTTAGAAGTTTGTCCGAAATCAGTTCTGGGAAGAACTTCATGCATAAATGCTTTCAGACACAGCCACTGTCTTCGTCCATCACAGTACGGTCAAACATTTTAAGCTACCCCACAGTATTCTGGCTGGAATAATTCATTACTTCAATGAATCTGGTCCAAATTTCTACAGATCTAAAGGTGACACTCATATTCTCTCAAATGGTAAAACAGCTCCTGATAGTCATCGCTGGCTCTGCCTAGATTTCATTTCCTCACAGGATATTGGCTCAACTCCCATTGCTAATGTACAGGAGACAAAGAAACAGAGCGAAGAAACACTAGATGACAGGAACAGATAGAGCAGAGGTAGAGAACAGGAGATGCAGTAGGAAGGAAATCAAACCCGTTTTAATTGCAAGCTTAATAAAATATGTTTTTGTGCCGAGGCAATCTGCTACCTAGTCTGCTGGTTGTATTAAAACAAAAGGTCTGTGCAGAAAAAAACATAGCTTCACAACGCCTCTCAGCCAGAGCGCTACAATTTTAATTAGGGTTCATTTTCCCTGAATCTAATTAGAAGTACGAGAGTGGGGGAAGACATGGCAAGAGGGTACGCAAATGAAAACTGCTTTCTGTGTCATCCTAAATTCAGTCCCTCATTGCGAGAAAAACTGCATAAAAAGAACTAATAATGCCCCTTCTCTCTCCTCAAAAGTTAAGTTAAGTCGTGACGTAAAAGTTGAGTCAGAGTAAAAATAAAAAGAAAGAAAGAGAAATTAATGGAGAGATGGAGTGTGCTCTTGAGCAAAAAGAGGTGAGGGTTAAGGACAGGACAGGGAACTTGCCACAGGTGGGAATTAAGTAACATTAAAAAGCTCATTAATGCAAATGAAAAAAGAGGAAATTAAGGCCCATTTTGCATTCTGGGAAAGTACATACTGCATACTTTATAGTGTATACTGTATGTGCTCTAGTTAGACACTATGCTACAACTTGGTACAGACCATCTTATCATATACTGTTTTTGTTTACATGTCATGCATGTAGCTAATTTATGTCCCACATACTATTATTTGGCAAGCATTAATCTTCACTTAATACTGTTTAGAAAAATATGCAAATCGAGTAGTAACCAAAATGAAAAGTTATTTTGGAAAGGCTATGTGACAATGTCAGCCTGAAAATTGACATAGACAACATTTCAGACATTAGCACAAGGGATTACTCGACAACATTTCAGTCTTGTTTATTAACGAGGATGTCAGAATATGACTTGATTAATGCTGGAAAGCTGAAAACTGAAGAGTTGTGACCAACGTCCTAAGACTAAGTACGGTTTCACCCAAGGCACCACTGGGTTCACAGCAATAGAAACGATAGTAAAAAACACAGAAGAGAAGGTGATGTTTTGACTTTTTTTGTTTTCAAAGAAGTTAGCTAGAACAAACTTATTTACAGCTCTTTAATGTATGGCATTTCATTTGATCACAGAGGGCCTGTTTACATCTGGTCACTTCATGTGTTTACTCTGATTGGATAGCTATCCGATTGTTTAAAGACCAGGTGTAAATGCCTTCCAAAACACTTTCGAGATAGATTTCAATTCCAGATGAAACTGTATAATTGTAAATGCATTTGGTTGTTGAAACCACATATGTAAATTTTACTCCTCCCAAAATGTTAAAATAACATGTGATAGTGTGTTATAAGACATCATAGCCAGATAACTGCCACAAATGAAACTGAAAGCAAGTCGCAAACACTCAACATACAATAATTTTCATTAAAAGTAGTAACACTAACTTATCTTTCCAGTGCTGATGTCACCTGTTGTGGTCTTTGATCTTGAAATTAGCTGATGATGAATAAAATGCAGCACGTATCTGGTGCCTTCGTTGACGTGAACTTTATTAAATTTGCATATAGCATTGAAGATCTCACTTACACACTTATGTTTTGTGGAGACACATTTATGTGGAACTGTTTTAATAAATCAGAAAGCTATCTGATCAGTAAAAACAGTAAAAAGTGCCAGGTGTAAATGTAGCCAGTGATATATGTATGGTTTGGCCAGCCAAATCTTAAATTTGAAGATGACAAAAGTGCTTCTATACAGCCTTAGGGACAGAAGACTTGATTTCCTGGGTTGGCATCATATGCACTATTTTATTACAGTTTTGCTCTTTTTAAAAGTTTTTGTTTTGACAACACACTTCAAAAGTAATAAAAACTTAAAGTTCTTACTTATGTTTTTTTTTTCAAGTTTTATGGAACAAATACATTTTATGCAACAAATAAATGGCTTAGTGTTGCCCCAGCAATATGTTGTCTGTTACAGGTCTTACACTGATGTGAAAAAAAGTAGGAAATTGGTTTCCTTTTTTTTTTTTTTTTAATAATATATGAACAAGTAGACTTCTGAAGAAAACTTTTTTGTTGAGTTCTGTGTCTCTATTGAGTTTTTAAATCTTAAAGGGGTGGTTGACTGTTTTTTTTCTAGGCTTGATTGTGTTTATGGGGTGCAGTCCAACATGCGTTCACACTTCGTCTTTGAAAAAACACATTATTTTTCACATAATTTACCTTTATTCCACACCGCTCTGTCCCTTCTCTGACAAACGCCTCGATAATTTCCTGTTTTTATGAAGCCCCTCCCTCAGAAATACGCGATGGGCTGAGATTGGTTAGCTGGCTCAGTGTGTTGTGATTCGCTAAACCGCCGAGTGTGCGTCTGAATGTCCCACCCCTCAGCTCAGCGGTATGTGCTCCGGTTGTATTGTAAACAGTGGCATCGTCTATGCTTATCAGTTTGAGCCCGATTGAGACACAGAGAATATTAGTGAAGAGGATCGCGCAGAACCTGTGCAAGCACGGCATGTTTGTTTGTTTGTTGTTGTCTCATACTTTTAGATACGCTGTTGTTTGTAAACGCTACTGCATCTGTTAGCTCTCAACATACGGTTTTATTTTGATTAAACCTTTAATACAGCACAGCAACCGCACGCGCATCCATGTGTAACACTTCTCATTCCTGTGTGAAAATAAGTGAATAATTGGAACAGTTTGTTGGAGCTGATCTGACGATCTGAATGAGAGAGAGAGAGAGAGAGAGAGAGAGATGCAGAGCAGGGCGACGTGAGGAACAGTATTAAGAACCGCTGTTTTGAACATTGATTTTGAAACTTGTGAATCCATTAGTATCGTTAGAAGACAGAATCGCGATTCATATATGAATAGATTTTCTCGTGCACCCCTAGTTTTCTCTTCCTTTTCTCTAAAGCAGCACAGCATGGCCTCGTCCCCTTTGTTGCATGTTCCCGAGGGTGAGGTTTATCTGGGTTCGTGACGTAACGGACCCGGGAAGTAACTCGTTGTAGTCCCTACGAGCTGTTTTTGTGGGCATTAAACTGCCAGAATTTTAAAAGACATATCTCTGTCTGCATTGAACTTTCAGCACTGCAACTTTGCAGATATTGTTTATGCTCAAACAGCAACATTACACACTAACTAACATTAAAAAAGTGAAATCGCAATCAACCACCCCTTTAACATTAATCTTATCTTAATTAATTAAACTGAGTTAACAATTCCTAAAGGAATAGTTCACAAAAAAATGAAAATATCCATTCAAGATGCATCAGCTGTTGACTCTTATTCTGTTGGCACATATTCACTGCAGAGGATCCATTGGTGAGCAAGTGATGCTAAATTTATCCAATTCTGTACTAGGGCTGGTCCGAATACCATTTTTTGAGCTTCGAAGCTTCGGTAGTAAATCAACACCGAATATTCGAAGCGCTCAGAGGGAGAGGGCTGAACATTTTCTTCTTTCTAATAAAGACAGGAATCTCTGTGTGTGTATCTGTCTGTTTGAATTTTTATTATGTCGAGAACCGTTCATCCAATCGACTTCACGCGTGGCGGGTGTGTTGCTGAGGACCCAAGGGAGTGCAGTGTCACATTTTGGTGCAATATGGACACGCTACACATTCAGAATTAATAAACTTTTAATAAACTACAGAACAGTGCGAGCCGGAATGAATGAATGAATGAATGATGCATTTATATAATGCTTTATTGTGTATTGCTGTACACCCAAAGCGCTTTACAATCATGTGGGGGGGGTCTCTCCTCAACCACCACCAGTGTGCAGCATCCACTTGGATGATGCGAAGGCAGTCACAGGACAACGGTGCCAGTGCACTCACCACACACCAGCTACAGGTGGAGAGGAGAGAGAGTCATAGAGCCAATCAAGTGGATGGGGATTATTAGGAGGCCATGATAGACAGGGGCCAGTGGAGGCAATTTGGCCAGGACACCGGGGTTATACCCCTACTCTTTATGATAAGTGTCATGGGTTTCTTAATGACCACAGAGAGTCAGGACCTCGGTTTAACGTCTCATCCGAAACGAAAGACGGATCCGGAACTGGCGTGCCTCACACGCGCCTCACACGGGCAGGGCTTATATGCTCTGAGAACGGACACTGCACTAGTGATACAAAACACACAGGTCTGTTAAGAGCAATACTTTTAATAAGGTAGCCTAACATTTTTCTAACAAACAAATCACTCCAAAAAATCAGAAATTAGCAGCACAGTAATACTGACACCGTTAGGGTAGGCTATTAACTAAAAGAAGAATGAAAAATAAATGAACGAAGTTCAACGAACTGTAATAAATAAAGAACACGGTAGCATACTTTCAATAACAGCATCACACATTTTAATAAATGAACAGTTTAAATAAAATTTCATTTTTATGACTGCCGTATTCGCAAGTATTTTTCCAAGCAAATTAAGTGCATGTTTTTATCATGTGTAAAATTACTGATTAACATGGCGGATATGTTTTGCAGCTCGTTTTTTTTTTTTTACACCAACACTATAATATAGGCATACTACTTACAGAACTCAAGTGATTTTTCAAACTTGATGTGCTGTTGTGGTAATCCAGTTTCAAATCAAATATTTGGCACACACTGCCTTTGTTGTGTCCTCACTCAATTTAATGTGCTCCCACACAGCTGAGGTCTTCGGCATTTTTGTCTTCTCTTCCAGATGAACTGAATCATGACATTCACTCATGGGCGATTCATATTCAAGCTTGAAAGAGAACCGCTTCGCGGGGGATGCCATGTGTTTGAAAAAAAAAGAAAAAAGAATATTCGAATCTCAAAATTGAAAATCGAATGCCAACCCACCAAACGAATATTCGAATAATCAAATATTCTGGTCCGGCCCTATTCTGTACCGATAAACAAACAAAATGATCGAAATTTGGGATGGCCTGAGGGTGAGTACATTTTCAGCAGATTTTAATTTTTAATTATTCCTTCACGTTTTATGATCAACTAAAACACAGTGAAGTAAGCTACAACACAAATGTGGTGAACTACTTTGCTTGCAAAGTTAAGTAATTGGTTTCTGCGGGTTTTCCAAGTCATTTCAAACTTAAATAAATAAAGAATTTAGAAAAGTACCGGCTGCAGTAAAAAGCAGGTTTGCAAAGTAGTGCAATTCTAAAAGAGCACCATCACTGCACTCAATGCAAACATAATCAGTCCAATAAACAGTAATTTAAATACAAACAGCATTTTACAAGGTATAAAGTCAAGAAAAATGTTTGTTCATCACTTGTTGGAAGGGCAGGTTGAAAGGGCTGCCCTCTGTATCCTCAACGGGAAGAACAGAAGACCAACCGTTATGAGCAATTCCAGGAGCATTTCCAGAAAGCCTGCTGGTGATTAGAAAATGGCCTAATTTGCTACTTTAATGAATTAAGTGAGTGGAGCGGATTTTAGGCCAGTGCTTTAGTGGTAGTGATGGATATGTGGACAGACCAGTACGTGTGAAGCCAGTCAAGGCTGTCCAAGCGAACTTGTGCAATCAGACAAAGTGGCTTGAGCGCACAGAGCCAACCCAGACTCAAGCCAAAAATGACCACTCCCTAAGACCAGAACAGAATCAGCAAGGTCCAATGAGTCCACAAGCCGTTGCTACAACTTGAGCTGCAAAATTCTGTGCAAACATACTGCAGTAGAGCAGCACCAGGTTGAAGTGATAGTTGCTAGTCTACTGTTACAGAAGTATGAAACACTGTGGGAGGAATTCGCTAAGAACGAGCACAATCTCTTACAATCTCCTCGCATCCTTTCTCTCACCCTCCCCTGGCTCCACAACCTCCTTGTCTAAGGTACTGTAAAAGATATTCATAAAATAATAGACACCATCTGGCCTGCTGGCATTCGCTGCTTTTTACGAGGATTTAATGATGGCTAAATATTACTGTCAGCACTGAAAGGAACACTTTAAATCATTCACTGATATTCCTCGTAAAAGTACCATTCAAAAACCCACATTAGCCAAAGTTGCCAAAGGCCATAGTAAACCTATAGCGTGTGCATCATGCTCCACTGGGACAACGTACGCCATAGAAAATATCAAACAACAGTCATAAAATTTATTGTTGGCTTGCAGGAGAAAAGTTGTGTATGTTAATTGGTGTTTAATATTTTAAGGTAAGTGCAATGTCAAACATGATGTGCACTCTTTGTTCTCCAAATCAGCCCATTATAAATGATTATTTAAAGTGTTGTCAACATTTACAGTGCCTGACTCTGCAGAAGAAAGTTTTGTGAACTTGAAAAGTCTACAAAGAAAAAATATTCCATAAGGTTTTTTTTTTTTTTTTTTTAAGCTCTGTGGCATAGCACCACCCTGTGAGTGAAGAAATGAATGTGTACCACCAGATACCTTCAGACAGATGCCTATGGCCAGACATTATACCATAGAGGTCAAAGGTTTCAGAAGCAATCCATCACAGAGGTCTTGCCTTGAGAAAGGTCACACTGAGGATATCTTTAAACCTACGTTAACAGCCCCTCAGCTGCGTGTGTGCTTACAGATTTACAAATGATCAGCATGACTGCAGCAACACACTTACACACTCTGTTCCAAAACCTAGCAAGCCGCCTTGCTGTACTGTATGCAGCCTACGTAGACAGCTGCCTTCTAAAGCCCAAAGTATACTTCGGTTTTATGCATCAGCAAAGTATGTGCAAATCCAGATTTTTCCAAACATGCAAATTCTGTATGCTTAGCTCGCACATGCGCCTTGAATAATTTTGTGTGTGTGTGTGTGTGTAAATAAGTTGCTTCACAAGTTGGCAACACAAAAGAAACTGAAGAGATGGAACAATAACATCATCGAACTATGTATGCCTGAGTTGACGAGCACTTGTGTGAGGTGGTTTATGAGATAACTACAAGTTGCACACTGAAGACTTGACTTACAAATTAGTTTGGCTTTAACATGTTGGTAACATTGTGATACTTTAATAAGCATACAAATGCATAGCACTCACAAATGCTGTGTAAAAATACAACCCTTTATAATTATATAAAAAATTGTATCAATATATTCTGTAGTAAAATGGATGACAATTACATGTAGGCTCTGTCCCAAATGACACACTTGTTGTATAAGTGTGTAGTAGTTATCTTGCATAGCCTACTTGCAATGGTCATCGCATATGTATGCCTATGAAGTGCCACCATTAGTCATTTAGCATTAAGAAACCCAAGCTCATTGGAAAAATGTGCCTGTGGCAACATTTCTGCAAAATGGTATTACGTTGCTTCTTGCACATTTTATAACACTTTTAAAGTGTAACGCTAAAAGCATGTTCAGTTTTATCTGAAACAGATTAATGTGAACAGTTTATCAAGTTGGTTGTTAGATGTATTATGGCAGTTCAAAACTTAAATGTCTAGTGAGTGGCACTAAAAGTTAAATTATCAATGTTGATGAAGATAATGTACCACCTACATTAAACCTAAAAGTGTTAGCAAAGCAAACATGACACCAAAACACATTTGCAGAAGCAACCATGCCATTTGAGCTTGCTTCTTCACACCTTCTCTTTTTTGTGTGACTCGCGTTTCAAGCAACTCATTCCAGAGAGGTCTGCATTAAAAAGTATAATGCCATACCAGGTGAGCTACCGAGCAAGCTTACTACATCAGAAAAGCTGTACATATATCGCTGGTTATGTGATGGAAACATCAAAATGTATCAGTTTACAAATCATGCTCTATGGTAAAAGTGTTTAAAGATCATAACATAGTACTGTGCAAGGAACCATGCAAAAATAAGTCTTTAATAAACAATCTGTCCCTGTAATTAAAATTTGTGTAAATGTTTTAAATGTTGGCTGTGTTGTACTACCACGTGTGTTCCTTACGCAGTGAATTTTATGGTAATTTTTTCAGGTAATATTTTTAATTCTGTAAAAATGTAGAGGAATATTTTTCCAATGAGCCTAGGTTGGCATTTAGGTTTCAAAAAAAGTATGATGCATTTGGGACATAACTGACATTTAGTTTGCTTTCCCATTTTTTTTTTTTTTCTGACTGGCACAACGCATTCTGAAATTGTTGTTAGAATTTGACCAATGAAGGAATCTTAGAGGGCAGCTAAATTATACCATTCAAACTGGCTTCATGTCTTTAGCATATAATGCCTTAAAATCCTGTCTACATAGGCAGTTCACTAAGTTTTGGAACAGAGCCACAGACACTCACTTCCAAAAAGCAAAAAGTGAGACCACTCACGAGGTGGTATGCAGACTATTTAAAGGTTCTGCACTGGGAGGTCTTCCATGGGTACCACCAAAGATCTGATTACAGACACCACACACGCAGTCACTGCATCCTGTATGTGTCTCGCTTGCATATGTCAGCAATATTCTGAGAAATTCCATTATGACTCAACTGTGCATTCCAGTAGATCTCCACTGGCTTATCAGCTTTCTGTAATGAACTGTCAGTAATATCACACTGCAGCAGCTTGAACGAAACAATTTACAGTAACTGTACCGCTGAGTGTGCATGCATTCTGTTTCTCATAATACGTAACTGGATCCATTCATACTGAAGAGTCATAAATCATAGTGTGTATGGTAAATTAATTCAAAGTGTGGTAGTTGTGTATGTTATAAAGCTTCATTAAATGTGAAGTGCAAAAGTTTCCAAACAATGGCACTATTATTATTTTTACAAAGATCACAACTGGGAATTTGGGAAGAATCACTATTACTGTAATTCTACACTTCACCTTTAAGGAAGTACTAGTGTAATCAGAGAAAGGAGGTCACAGGTGGTTCATACCGATGTCATAGGACAGGAAGTCGGAGGAGAAGCATTTGGCCCCGTTACTGAGTGAGGTGTCATTATGAGTGTTTCCCCCGAACACCAGCAGAACTCCACTGATCAGCACAGCGGTGTGGAGGTATCTTGCCAGACCGCTTTCCTTCAGAATAAACCTGGGGAGAGGCAAACACACATCTCATTGGCTATTGTAATGCAGTGTGTGTGCGTGAGTGTTTAGCTTATGGGATGGAACAGTTGGTCTGAAGGTCGCTCTCCACAGGCTAGGTCAGATACGCAGACGGACGCCATCAGTAATATGGCACCACAGAGACATCTACCCACACAGAAACACACACGTATGCATAAGCACTTGTGTACACACACAATCACAACTCACGCATTGTGTCACATGAAGAACCAGACAGTTTTTACACTGATTTAAGTCACACAGGCTTTAAGTTCAGCATAACATAGTAACAGTTATTGGTTTGATTCAAGTCAGTAATAATAACTGAACAGTAAGAAATTCAGATTATTTTAGTAACTGTTTTTTATTCACTAAAAATAACCATTCAGTTAGGAATCAGACTACACTGAATCATTCATACAGGAATCAGACTACACTGGTCACGATTAATGTTTTTGATCCTCTAAGTTGTTTATTCATGAATCAGACTAAATGGGCTGCACTGTATGGTTTTGATTCACTAGAAAGAACTGGCCCCTAAGAATCATCCATTTTCGAATCAGACTATACAGGTCACATTATATGTTTTTGAATCATCAAAAAAGCATTTTTTTTCAATAATCAGACTATGCTTGTCACACTGATATTTTTAATTCTCTAAAATCAACCCACTCACAAGTGTTGTTCACTCACTATTCAGACTAATCATGACTTGCTGTAAGATTTTGAAAAAGAACCAGCTCTTAAGAGTCATTTGTTTATGAATCAGACAGCACAGGGTTGTATTTGTATGTTTTTGAAGCAGACTACACAGATCACACTAAATCAGTTGTTCACTTGTGAATCAGACTACACAGGCCTTGCTGTATGGCCTTGCACGAAAATGAACCAGCTCCTAAGCGTCATTCATTTATCATTTTTTTTTTCTTTTCTTCTTTTTAGTTTCCAAAAATTCAAAACTATACAATATACTTTCTTAAAATCTTCTCTAAAGTTCTAACTTCAAAAATGCACAATGGGTTCCTAAATTCCTTCACCACTTCTCCCTTTCGCTTTCCATCTCATGTGCCATATCTGCTTTGACCTCATTGTGTTTGAATGTGTGAGAATAAGCACTCTGTGTCACTCTGCATCCACTCAGCACTCCTCTCTACACTCTGTCAAACACCCCGAGCCCTGGAAGCGAAGCGTTGTTTGATGCATTGTGCAGCTCCTTTCACTTACTTTGCCAATCAAAAGCTAGAGAGTGAGGAACACACAGACAGACTTCTGTGTGTTGTGTGTGCAAGTGAGAGATCCTTGCGTTTAAGGGTAAGAGAGCTTTTAGAGACAGGTTTCACTGTTAGGCCAAGCAAAGAGACAGTAAATATAAAGGCAAAGGAAAAAAAACTGGGCATGTGTCTCTTCTTTTAATGTCTTCCATCTGCAAGCACAGAAGACAGTGACGTTCTAGGAGAAATGGCTGGCTTTGCGCAGCCAACAACTTTTAAGTGAACCGTCTTTGAGTGTGAAAAGGAACGAATGCGAGAAAGAAACCTCAAATTCACTTCTACCACTACTCTGTGCTTTGTCTAAGCTTCAAGAAGTGTTCCATAGCATTCATAAAGTCATTGGTGATACCACTGGGTTCAACTGTAGGCCAAACACTATGTTATGATAACAAATGTCATAACATTGCCAAGTTAGTTTTGGAGTTAAAAGGTAAAGAGTGTAATATCTGCACCATTAGTAGCACCAAAAGTGGCTACAATTCATTTGTTTGACTGACCAGACAGGACCAGATTTGAGAACATTGCTGTAAACTGGGGGAAAAAACAGAGTAAAGCTTCTTATTTTACAGTGCTCTTGTTACACATTGCATGTAATTACATGTTATGTAGTTGTGCATAATTACATTGCAAACAACCCTATAAACCAAACCCTAATCCTAACCCCACAGTAAGTACATGTTATTAATATTACTCTGTACCTTTTTAAATTCCAACCACCTAAATTTGGTGCACAAATATTTTTCCAATTTAAAGAAATATGCCGTCTTTCTTAAAAATACATACAGGTGCATCTCAATAAATTAGAATGTCGTGAAAAAGTTCATTTTTTCTTGTAACTTATTTCAAAAAGTGAAACTTTCATATATTTTAGATTCATTGCATGTAAAGTAAAACATTTCAAAAGTTTTTATTGTTTTAATTTTGATGATTAGAGCTTACAGCTCATGAAAGTCAAAAATCAGTATTTCAAAATATTAAAATATTTACAATTGAGTTTCAATAAATTACCATCCATACAGTATAAATGCCGGATATCTCTTGTTCTTTGAAACCACAATAATGGGGAAGACTGCTGACTTGGCAATGATCCAGAGGACGAACACTGACGCCCTCCACAAAGAGGGTAAGTCACAGAAGGTCATTACTGAAAGGTGTGGCTGTTTACAGAGTGCTGTATCAAAGCATATTAAATGCAAAGTTGACTGGAAGGAAGAATTTGGGTAGGAAAAGGTGCACAAGCAACAGGGATGCAAGTCAAGCAAAGCTGATTCAAACACTTGGGAGAGCTTCGCAAGGGGTGGACTGAAGCTGGAGTCAATGCATCAAGAGTCACCACGCTCAGACGTCTTCAGGAAAAGGGCTACCAAGCCACTTCTGAACCAGAGACAACGTCAGAAGCATCTTACCTGGGCTGTGGAGAAAAAGAACTGGACTGTTGCTCAGTGGTCCAAAGTCCTCTTTTCAGATGAAAGTAAATTTTACATTTCATTTGGAAATCAAGGTCCCAGAGTCTGGAGGAAGAGTGGAGAGGCACAGAATCCATGTTGCTTGAAGTCCAGTGTGAAGTTTCCACAGTCAGTGATGATTTGGGTTGCCATGTCATCTGCTGGTGTTGGTCCACTGTCTTTTCTGAAGTTCACAGTCAACGCAGCCATCTACCAGGAAATTTTAGAGCACTTCATGCTTCCTTCTGCTGACAAGCTTTATGGAGATGCTGATTTAATTTTTCAGCAGGACTTGGCACCTGCCCACACTGCCAAAGGTACCAAAAACTGGTTCAATGACCATGGTGTTGGTGTGCTTGATTGGCCGGCAAACTCACCAGACCTGAACCTCATAGAGAATCTATGGGGTATTGTCAAGAGGAAGATGAGAGACACCAGACCCAACAATGCAGATGACCTGAAGGCCACTGTCAAAGAAACCTGGGCTTCCATACCACCTCAGCAGTGCCACAAACTGATCACCTCCATGCTACGCCGAATTGAGGCAGTAATTAAAGCAAAAGGAGCCCCTACCAAGTATTGAGTACATGTACAGTAAATGAACACACTTTCCAGAAGGCCAACAATTCACTAAAAATGTTTGAGTCTTATGAAGTATTCTAATTTGTTGAGATAGTGAATTGGTGGGTTTTTGTTAAATGTGAGCTTAAATCACCACAATTAAAAGAACCAAAGACTTAAACTACTTCAGCCTGTGTACACTGAATTTATTTAATACACGAGTTTCACAGTTTGAGTTGAATTATTGAAATAAATTAACTTTTCCACGACCTTCTAATTTATTGAGATGCACCTGTATATCTACAAATACACACATATATATATATATATATATATATATATATATATATATATATATTCCTTGTTCTTCAAATTGATCAAATAAAAGAGTAAAGGTGACAGATGAATGTGAACACCAAAGATCTTCTCCATCATCCCTTTAACACCTATCCAAAATATTACTGAAATATATACTTAAATATATAATTACACTGTAACAAGGACAGCTTAAAATGGTGTAACAAAAAAAAAAAACAGTAATTCCATTTGGTGCACAAATTACACACTTCCTTACTCTAAATGAGCCTAAACTGGTTCTTAGCTAATCTTACTTGGATTAAACTTGGTTTAAAAGGTCTTACATAGTTGAAATCACTCTTAGTTAGTTTAAGCTGGTCTCCCAGCCTTGTCAATCTGGTGTTTAGCTGTTTTAGCTGGGCGGCAAGTTGAAAAATAACCAAACCGACTCTACAACCAGCCAATATACTAGTCTGACCAGGCTGGCAGACCAGTTAAAGTTAGGGTAGGTGATTTTGGACAGGCTAGCAATAGCAAGCTTTGAAAGCATAAGATTCCACCCTCCCTGCAAATCACTCTCCAAAGCCACGCCTCCTCCAAAACACATGAATGTGCACAAGCAGACCAGAGACTAACCAGCAACACGAGAGGCGGCGCTGGTGAAGGGTTCAATGCAATGCTGTCAGATTACTTCATGTCTCATTCACCGGTGAGAAAACATTACAGTGCAAAGTGCATAGTATTACAGTAATAATGCCTTCCATTCTTAAAACGCACTGATGACGTATCATGTCTGCCTGAACAAGGTGCACGGAGGTATCCAAATACATACATTAACTGGCAGGTAGGACAGCCTATCGTAGCCCTCGTACTGAGGGATTAATATTTTATGGTACTACGCCTACCACGGACAATATAAATACATTTAGATCACTTAATTTAGTGACTGCTATCAGGATGCGAAGAGACTTTCAACCAGCATAACAAAAATGTTTTTGAACTAAATCACCCACACTGCCTTCAAAACCAGCACACCAGCGATTTAAAGGGATAGTTTATCCAAAAATGAAAATCTGTCATCATTTATTTTTCCTCATTTTATTCCTGACCTGTATGATTTATCAAACCTGTATGACTCATTTATCAAACCTGTAAGACTATTTCTTTTGTGGAACATAAAGGAATATATTTTGTGAAATGTCACTGTGTTTTTGTCCATACAATAGAAGCCAATGGTAGCCAAAATGTTTTTTTTTTAACCAACATTCATCAACATGTTTTCTTTTGTATTAGCAGAAGAAAGAAAGTCAATGAGACGGTGCGTAAATGATGAAAATTTTCATTAATTAATTAATTCATTCATTTTTGGCTAAACCATCCTATTTTTGCTGTTTTTCAGCAGGGTTATTAAAAAAAGATAAAACACCTGTTTGGCAGTTTGGAATCGTTACTCTTGGACTAAAACTCCAAAGAACTCAGCCTGGCAACAGTAACCTGGCATCATTTATAGTGTCACTACTAGCTTATTTGTAACTGCTGACATATTTCACACATGTCGGAAAGTCTTGGTCAGCACACTCATCTGCTTAGCGAAGACATGATTCCTGCTCACATATGTGCTAAGGTCTGATTTACGTGTGGATGAAAGTATCTGTTCTTTTTGTAAGGGGGTAGAGGCTGAAATGATTAGTCACAGTCATGCAACAATACACAGTCAAACACACTTTTCAAAGTATTACATGTACACAGTGTGGATACTCACCAGGTGTGTGTGTGGACCTGATAGCGGTACAAATGATCCACTAGGCCGTATTTGTTGGCAGGGAGGGCTTTGTATCCTCCGTGGACATATATGGAATGTGAAGAGCTGTCATAAACGCTGCTGTGGCCATATCCTCCTTGCACCAGCGCCCCATTCATCTCTGCCACCGACCAGGAGTTAGTACCTGACAAAGAGTTAGACTTTACTCTCAGAAACTCATATGTGCAATATATGCTAACAGCATAACGCAGAGTAACATGAGAAAGCAAACTTCTTATAAAAAGGAAACAAGAAACAGGCAGAAAGAAAAAGATCTTTCTTTAAATCATATTGTTATTAGCATAAAAGTTCAAAAATATACAGCAGTAGTAACATAGTACATTCATAGTGACAGATGGTAATACCATATATCACAGCACTCAATGATTTGCATATTTATGAGCCGTGGCATTTACAAGGTGCTTTAAAGAATATAATAATAATAATAATAATAATAATAATAGCATTCTCCAGGTCCAGAAATAAAGTATTACTATGATAAATGCCCAAATGCAGTATTAAGAAATTATTATTATTATTATTATTGTTGTTGTTGCTGTTGTTGCATTTAAATACTAAAATATTTGAGCACAAGGGTCAATGACGTGTAGTACCTCTCCTACATATGTACCAACTTTAACTTTTCAAAAAACATTAGTTATTTGTAATTTTTCTGTTATTCAAAGTGTCAAAACATCATGTGTTGCGACCGTCCGGCCATAACTTTGAAACATATCTTTGAAACTACCCTAGATTTATTCAGATTAATTTTCTGCACTATTTGGCATGATTTCCAAAGTGTTTTGTAATCCTGTATAAAACTGCAAAGCATTTGTATTTATATTTCCATCATAATATTCAAACAAACTTTGTCCGATAATCTCCATTTTATGAAACATCATGTGGTGCGACCAACAAGAAACTATAATTTTGGTACTTTTATGTTGAAATCCATTCAAAGATAGGACGTTGAATCATATAACAATTTGCCAAGGACCCATAGAAGCATTAAGCAGGTGTGTAACTCTCTTTCAACTTTAGAAAGAAATTACCTTTTCAATCGCTGGTATGTAGTTACCACATTTGGATATCATGTGGTATGACCTCAAAAAAACAATGAATATTAAGTTATTTCTACAAGCATTTATTTTTATTATAAATTCCATAGTGACCTTTCATGGGAAGCTAGCTTGTTTTGTTTAGGTGGCTAATTCTATGCTTGTAAATTTTGACTGAATTTGAAAATATCATGGTGCTGCCAAATATCATGTGGTGCGACCACTGCTGTTTTCCATTATAGATATATGTCCCAGATTTGCCGTTTTTGTGCTTTTATATTCAATTAATAGTTTATATACACAAAATACTTTATTTTAATATAATTTAAAATAGATTTTTATGCAATTTGGGTCATTTCGGGCAGTTTATGTTTAATCTTTGTACAATATGAGAAAAAATGCAAAAAATAATAATTTAGAGTATCTAAAGTTTGGTAACTATGCATTTATTAGTCATTTATTATATATTTATTAATAACTATTTTAATCTATTTTACCAGATTCCACTGCCAAGCAAAGTAAAATAATCGCTCGCCATAGGCAGCATGTTAATTCTGACCCTGCAGTCAAGCAAAAACTCCAGATGTAATTTTCTGCTGTAAGAAAGAGGATTATGATTTCATCTCAGAACCTGAGCCAGCAATCTTCCGCTACTATAAATTGACCCTTCGCAAAGACCCGCCCTTAGTTACTGTTGCTACATCTAACAAACCATGGCACTTCTATGCCACACATCATGTACTCATGCAGTGAAAAATACATCACAGAGCAAAGAAGATACTGACAACACGCCGACATTAGAGCAAAGTCTCAGTTCAAATTTTGTCATTTTTTTAAGAAATTCAAACAACAAATACTGTTTTGTGGCTCTTTAATGTGTCGTGACAGATCGCTGTAGCACCTCAGGTCAAGCGGCATGTGAGCCAATCATCTCTTACTAGTTATAGCACAAAATAAACGAATGAACATCAGAAGATATCTTGTTTCAACTGTAAAAAGATGTCAATACACACTATTTTTCAAGTTCAAGCCCACCAACGTTAATCTACTCTCCTGTCTGGTTTGTTTGTCGGAACGACAAAAATGGCAGATTTGGCATTATGATTGCTCAGATTGCCTGTTAATCAAACTCCCGGCGAAGTGTCAACTGAGCAGCCAAGGTTGGGCAAAGTTTAGAAATAAATGGGTCTAAAAAAATTACTGCAGTTAATGCCATATGCTGAACTTTTCACACATTTCTTTAAATAGATTTTTAATGATGTAAGGTCTTTGTGCCATTTGGAGCTGCCACTCATCACGTGGTGCGACCAATAATAGCAATAACTGTATTAAATTAAAAATAAATTATCTAATTTCTGTGGCTGAAATATGAATCAATGCTATAGTATGCTTAAGTGAATGGTATTTTTAAAATATTTTTTATCAGTTTTATGCAATTTACAGAAAAAATAAGTCCGCTAACTACAATTAAGAAGGCAACTCTGAAATTATAGAACAAAAATATGAGATCATTATTTACAAAAACTCAAAAGAAATGCAAATACTTTGTTTCTAAACACTTTAATTACTGAGAACATCTAAAAAAAAAATGTTAAGCATGTTAAGGAAATTAATTAATTTTAATATAAATCATGGTCGCACCATATGACATTTTTTAAGGCTACGGCCGATTCATCTAGATGAAAAAGCACTAAAATCACTTCATTTAAAATTTTTATATGAATTTATATGTACACAACACAACCTTCTTAATGTTTGAACAACTACAAAAGATATTAAAATTTTTTGTATTGTAAAATTTGCCTGTCGAAAATCTTTATACGTCAATGACCCACATATACTCGAAACATATAATTTTAACTGCTTACACACAAAATCTTTACTTGTCACACAGTTTTTGAAACCTGACACTCAAACACCAGAACCACACACCAAAACTGCAAAACCATACATTAATTCTCTGCCTTTGACTCAGTTTTCATTTTCATAAAACACTTTTTGCAAAACACAACACACAATTCTCTATGTAACACACAAAAATCTAACAGGAATTAATTTATGGCAAAGGTGTTTGCAAACGTTTGCTTTTTTGTGATATTTTGAATGCAATGCTTCATTTTGCAAGAGATGTGAAGCATTTTGCATTTTGTTGTTTGCAATTCTTGGATTTGTGTGTAAAGTTTTGAAAAAAAGAGGCAAAGTTTTGAAAATGTTTGTAAGCAGTTGAAAAAAAAACTGTAATGTTCTTTTCATTGATCATACATGGAAGGAAAAAAATTCTATAGTTAATCTATGTCTAATCTAAGAATCTATGTCTAAACTTTAATGAGGGGCATGACGGATGCAAAAATAAACTTCTGAAAAGAAAAAAAAGTCAGTAAGATTGAAAAGATTGAAAGGAATAAAAATAATGGAGAAAAAAAAGGGAAAATATTACAAGAGCAGCCACGGAACACCACGTGTCAGCAAACATATAAGTCATGTGAGCATTGGTGGTTCAGTGGTAGAATTCTCGCCTGCCACGCGGGAGGCCCGGGTTCGATTCCCGGCCAATGCAACAATATATTTTTAACACGTTACTTTCAAATTAAGGAAATAGAAAATACATTTATACATTAAAACTAACTTTAAACATAAGTTAATATTGTGGCATAACTACATCTAACACGCCGACATTTAGCATTCTCGTCTGATTTCAAGACTGTGGTTAGTTGCTCGCTGGTAGAACATCTGTAATGAATTACACATGACTAAGTGTTACAAAGACAGAGGATCCCACGGTTAAGCAGTCTCTGCCTTTCCTTGCTATCCTGACTTGTTACATCACTGTATTTATTCCTATATCTTAAGTTTAAGAAAAACTTCTCTTCAAATATTGCATCATTCTAATTTCGCCAAGCTTTTAATGTCATCAATTTTAACAGATGTGTAGCGGGGTGTGATTGCCATCATTTTCACCAGCTCTAATAAGCTCATGTATTCATTTATAGAGTACGACCAGAGAAAGAGTAAGAGGGGGAAACCAAAAGCATAAGAAAGAGAGATTTAAGTGGAGTCTCAACAGAGCTCAGACACATTAATCATTGTTCAATCCCAGACAGTGCACTTCAGGTACACCACTTCTTAATGACCTAAAGCATGAGTGTGCGTTTGAGTGGGTGTGTGTTTGAGTCGAGTCAAGTAGAAAATACCACTGAAAGAAAAGAAAGTGGAAAACCTTCACTTTAATGAGACTGGCCATGTCAACTCACCATGTCATCACTAAAGCGCTGCACTAAGTAAATGTTATAATACACTGCCATCTACTGGAAGCCAGAGAAACTGTCTGCATTTGTCAGACTGACATCAATGCAGCCTCTGTCGTGAAACTACACGCTCAGTTCATGTGAAGAATATTTTTCTCAATAATGCAATCCTGAATCTATTTCAAGGCACATATCTGCACTTACGAATGTTGTACTCCTGGACAAGGCTGAGGTAGCTGTAAATGGGTGAATAGCCAAAAAGCACCACCATGATGGGTTCTCCATTCCTGTTGTCCACTATGTGAGCAGTATGTCCCTCCACAGCAAAGGGTTGGACTTGCAGCCCAGGGCTGGGTGTTTTGGGGGACCAAGACCGGGTACGTGTATCAAACAGCCACAGTTCATCTGTTACGTTCCCGGAGCCTGCCTCCAGCTTCCCACCAAACATGTAGATATCATCCTGTAAAGGATAGAGCAGAGAAATTAAGATGATATGATGAGTTCTTGTGCAAGCATTTGAGGTATTACATCACCTCAGGCTGAGCAAAAGTTGGAGACCAATTTAACCGCTTTGCAGTAGCACATATTCTCCTGTGTAAACAGCCAATCAATACACTGCATCTGGAAAGGACTCCATGGAGAACAAACTCAAGCCTTGTGACACTGCTGCATCTCTTTAACTAACAAAAACAAGACTCGAACTTGAGCGTATAACTACAGAAAATTAGTCTCTTTACCATCGCAATGTGGTGTTTACAAAGTTTAGAAAGGTTATGAGCTTATCCCAGGTCAAAAAGACCAATCTCCTGAACACCAATTAAACTATAGGTGTCCTATAATCATTACATAAAAAATACAAAAGTTATTTTTTGTACTTTTTATTAACTGCATATACTATCATTCAAAAGTTTGGGGTCAATAAGATTTAAGAAATTATTACTTTTATCAATCAAATACCCCATTACATTGAACAAAAATTACAGTAAATACATTTACAAAATATTTCTATTTCTATTTCAAATAAATGCAGTTTTTTAACATTTTATTTATCAAAGACAAAATATTCCACAAAAATATTAAGCAGCAAAACTGCTGATAATAATAAGAAATTTTGGTTGAATCATGTGACAAGTTATATGGAGAAATGGCTACTGAAAATTCAGATAAAGATATATTCAAATATAAAACGATTATTTTAACACTTATTTTAACAATTAAGTCTCTTATGCTTGTCAAGGCTGCATTTAATTGATCAAAAATACAGAAAAAAACAGCAATATTTTTAAATATTATTGCAATTTAAAATAATGATTTTCTATTTTAATATACTTGAAACTATTTATTTCTGTGATGCAAATCTGAATATTCAGAATCACTACACCCCAGTCTTCAGTGTGACATGATCCTTCAAAAATCGTCCTAATATGCTGATTTATTATTAATGTTGGAAACAGGTTTTTTTTTTTTTTTTCATTCTTTGATGAAACTTTTAAAAATAAATACTGTTCTTTTTAAAAAAATCCTGAAAAAAGAATCACACTTTTATTAAAAAATAATAATAATAATAATAAATAGCAGCACAACTGTTTCCAACATTGACAATAAATAAGCATATTAGAATTATTTCTGAAGAACCATGTGACACTGAAAACTGAAGTAATGGCTGATGAAAATTCAGCAAGAATAAACGATTATTAAAACCGAAAAGAAATTATTAAACGAAAAGAAAACCGTTATTTTAAATTGCAATACTTCACAATATATATTTTTGATTACTGATCACAATCTTTTGAACGGCGGTGTATAGTCACATGCCATACAGTATATATATATATAAATGCAACCCTGTGTTTTGTACTTTGTTGATATTGTAACTTTCGAAGGCAACGGTTGGCCTAATGACTATCAGAATGGAAAAGAAGAATTTGAGGATATCTGCACATTTGTTTGGTTCAGATAAAAGTGCAGACAGCCGCTTTATGATTCATGAAACCGTAAGCAAAAGGCCATCTCATATTCTGCTGACTGAACTCATATGCATGTACACACACACAAGCATGCACAACCTCTAATCCTCTGTAAATGCATTCGCTAGCCTGCTACTGCATTCCTATCATCAAAGTGCATTCGACAAATAAAGACATCTGCTAGATGATTTTAATTTCTCCATTTGCCAGGGAACTTTTGCCACAATGAAAACAGCCTATATAAAACATAATGTGCACTGTGCATGAGAGAGAAAGTGTACGTATGACCACTAAACTGTTGCACGGGTATATCCACTGTTGTATTATTCTAACTTAAAAGTAGCCCGGTAAAACCAGTTTACACTGTGGACTGAGAGAAAGTTCCTGCTTATTTCCTTCAGACTCAGTGAGCGTATCTTAGAAACCATTAGCAGTATAAACATTCTTATGAATCCGGAGACATTATCACTGGCTCTGGCGGTGAAAACGAACACCCAGCGGTGGAAAGAATGTGATTCACAGTTGTGTATGGAATAACTTCACCCCATTTCTTAAATTAAACATACATCTCAGTTGTGCATGACAGCATGCATCTCAGCCAAAATTAAATCCAGTTATAGTTCGTTATCTAAACAAAATGAAGGTCATCCAAACAAAAAACCTTACCTAGAGGGATGACAGTGGTTCTCTAGGTGTAAATGAGTCCTGTCTATTCTTGTGCATATTTTTGTACATACTGCAGCAATAATGCCTATTGTATTCTGTGTTGTCTATAGTCTGTGGAAAAGCATTCAAGTAAGATTTTCATTGTACTTCATACATGGTACTTGTACATTTGACAATAAACGACTCTGATTTGACTTTGACTATCTCAGTTCACACACCCAGACTTGATTTACACTACATTTATTTATTTTTTTTGTCCAAAAAAAAAAACCAAAAAGTATGTGAACCCTCTCATTCGATATGTCTTTTTTTTTAATAAACTGTCACAATAACAGACCTTTTTTTTTTTTTTTGGAAAGTTCAGTTTTTAGGATCAAAACCATCAAATGCATTATGGTTTTAACTTCCTCTTTTCAGTTGTTTCCGCCATTATTCCTTTACTTTCTTCATTCTATTTGTTAAACATGCAGGCTAAGCTAAGTACTTACGTTGTTCCAATAAAGTCGTCACATTTATCTGGACTGACAAAAGAAAAGATATGCTGCATTGGCCGGGAATCGAACCCGGGCCTCCCGCGTGGCAGGCGAGAATTCTACCACTGAACCACCAATGCTCACATGGAAGATCAGTGGGTGTTCCCGTGGTCATGTGATACTGCATTCACCATACTCTCAGTTACACGCTACACATTCCACAGTGCGCACACTTCCTTTTGTTTCTCCAGTTCTTCCCGTTTCTGATTTATACTTCTGGTTTCCCTACTCTTTGTGCTGACGCTCCTGCTTTCATCACATTGGTTTTAGCCGCCATGTGAGCTACACATTCCACATGACCACGAGAGCGCAATAACTCCCTCCATGTAAGCATTGGTGGTTCAGTGGTAGAATTCTCGCCTGCCACGCGGGAGGCCCGGGTTCGATTCCCGGCCAATGCAACACAGCTTTTCTTTTGTCAATCCAGACAAAACAAAATGTACCACTTTACAGAAACAAATTAATACTTAGCTAACTTTAACTGTTTATGACAACCTGTTCATTTAACAAGTAAAATAAACAAAGAGAAGTAAGTGCAGTAAGATTTGGAAAGAGGAAGTCGTTTTTTTTAACACAACTAAAAACAAAATTTAACATAGAGAATGCATTTGATCAAGTACCCATGTTTAATACACACAAAAATACTGCTTATCAGTAAATAATGAAAAATGTAACAGTTATGCTAACCGCTGCATTGCTAAGCTAAAAGCTATAATGTTAAATCACTGGTGTAAGAATCTCTAATATCAAATCACCCTGAAGCTTACCCTGGGATATTATTAAGTGCTGACCTCTCCTACAGAGGGAAGCATGACACCCAGGAAAAAGAGAGTACATGACAAATCAAGAGACTATATATCATTTAACACCATCTTTTAAATAGCACTAAAGCATAAACTGTCAGGATTTTATAATGTAATGATTACTACATTACCTGATAAAAACTACTCTAAATAAACACTAGAGGGCACTGTTGCTACAAAATAATGAAAGTATATGCAACTCGATGCAATATGCAGCTAAACACTATCTGACCCTGTAACATTATGGACAACAATGACTGAGGTCACATCTTCTCAAATGTAAATCACAGGCTCTGAATTGTAATTGCAAACAGTCAAATCCCTCACTGAGGCATTATTATGCAAGGTATGGTAATTAGAAGTGTGTTTACCTTGTGAAGAGCCAGAGAGTGTCCATAGCGCTGCAGAGGGCCACCGTTGATTGGTATTACATCCCATGTGCTGCTTTCTAGATTATAGCTGCAAAACAGAGGAACGTAAGAAAAAAGGAAGAAAGAGAAAGTGCTGCACATTCTTTGCAAGTTGACAAAATGTACACAGTAAAAATGTTTATATTTGTGAAAGAGGTTGATCAAAATACTGTAAAAACAATGTAATGTAATTCACTTTTGTGCTGACAAGGTTGAATTTTCATCAGCCATTACTAGTCTTTAGTGTCACATGATCCTTCAAAAATCATTATAATATACTGATTTGGTACATTTATTATTACAATGGTAAAAACAGTTGTGCAGCTTAAGAATTTTGTAAAAACCATGATACATATTTTAGGATTTTTTTTTTTAGGGATATAACATCAAACCCTGAATATCAAAAATTGCTTTTAAAGATCACATCACATAATTAAACACAAGTGTGCATGAACAATTCTTATAGATACAAGTGATGTGATGCATGAAATTAAGTACAAAATATTGGCTTATTATGTCGCCAGGCGGCAGAACTTACTTTATTACCATCTGAAAGGAGCTGTAGTTAAAGGTGAACCCTCCAATCACCCACATCAGCTTCCCATGAACCACTGCTTTATGGGAAACCCGGTCTAGTGACTGTCCATCAGGCTTCACATTAGGCAGAAACCAGTACGGCTCAGCCGAAGGAACTTTTAAAGAGCAATCTGGACCTGAGATGAGAAAGAAGTCAGATAAGAAACTAGACGGGCAAATTAAACTACAGAGAAGTGTTTGTTCACAGAAGATGTGTGTGTCTAGTTTACGACTCTGAACAAACACTGAGGGATATGAACCAGAACTGTCAACAACTTGATATGTATTTTCAATAACATGGTTAACAAGTCAAATACCTCAGGCAAATATGCTGTTTCTGTCCTTGAATTACAAATGCTCTGATAAATCAAACCTCAGAAATCTAATCATAAGTGCATGTGTTAAAAATTGCTGAATAAATGGTGATAAAAATGGTAATAATAAAAGGAGCATAAAAAAAGAATAAAACCGTTTGTTGTTGTTACATACACTATGAATTACTACAATTTAAAGCAGCTACACGTTTGAAGGACTGATTTAAAAATGATCCAGCACTGCCATCTAGCGGTTAGTAAAAGCCACTCTCGAGTCTAAACGAAGAATAAGGTTGCAAGTTCACATCACGCCAGAGAGGGCAGTCTTTTCCCAACATTTCTCCAGTCGTCTCCATCATAAAGTCATTAAACAACTGCGAATCATCTTAGCATCAGAAGAATAGACCGCCAAAAACAAGTCAAGTACTTTAAAATCCCCCTGCAGTCACTAATTTTATCTCTTAAAACTCATCTTTGTTAATCAAAATTACATGTTTAAACGCTTTCCCCATGCAAATAATGTTTTTATGCCATGAATGTAACTACAACCTCACCTCACTTAGCATGCTCGGAGCCATGAATATGTTAACTCGTCCCCGCCATGACTCAAAAACACCAGCTCTCCACTTTTCCACTCATTGAACTTAAGCACCAGCGTTAAACACTACACAATGGCAAGTGGCAATAATAGATAAACAGTTATCTGAGAGTGAACCCGTGAGTCAATATATTCTGAATGGATTATATCCATAAATGCGCAAAGAGCGCTCCCATTAGCTATATGAATAAAAAGATGTCACTTCTGAATCTCTATGTTGCCCAATTATTATCTTATTCAGTCGCATCTTCCTACTTACATCTTATTTGCACCTTGTTTGGTATAATGAGAGAGGATTCGCGACCGTGCAGAATTTAGCCTTGGACAAAACTCTGCCGTTTTCAGCGGTGAGTGGATTCTGACTTACCTAAACATCTCTGATTGGCCATTGCGTTCATAAAATCAACAGGTATGTCTGTAATTGGCTACAATGCGCAACGCAGCAAAAACACGTTGTAAACAGAAACATACGACCCACCAGGTATGAAAAGCCCCGCCCAGCAGGTTGATGGGATTTGTTACATGGCGTTTTCAAGATGCCTTTTTGAAATTCTCTTTGGTACACCGCAATTTTAAGGAGAAAATCCTCAGCAATGGTGTTGCCTGATAAATTTGCAAATGGTTTTCTTTAGGCATATTAACACACCAGACAGACATTGTAAGCAACGTTAAAAACTTGATTTTCAACACAGGGGGTCTTTAAATATCAAAACATTATGTCCAGTAACCAAATACAATTGAAACTGTACACTAATAAAATCTATATTTGCAATTATATACTTGTATAATTGCTAATATTCACAGCTATATGTTTATTACTTTCACCAGATGTTGCATCATTAAATTAACCAACATATCATTGATAACCAGCAGGTGGCACTACTGACATAAAACATAAGACTCATTGTGATTTTGTTACTGGTGTTTATTTAGGTGGCTTTAAAGAATATTTAATGTATTTGCAGTCACATGGAGTTTGAAAAATTCATATAGGGAAAATGCACAAATGTACACTACCCTTAAAAAAAACAGTCTAATATTTCATGTTTATGTTTTTTGAAAGGAGTAACAGTTATACAGTGAAAATATTACATTCTAAATTACCTCTACTTTTTTTTAAATTTACTTTAAAATGTAATTGATTTCAGAGATGGCAAAGCTGAATTTTCAGCATCATTACTCCAGTCGTCAGTGTCACATGATTCTTCAGAAAATATTCTTCTATTGGTGCTCAAGAAACATTTATTATTAATCATTTTTAAAACAGTAGTGCCGCTTAATATTTTTGTAAAAAAAAAAAAATTATAATTTTTTTAGGATTCATTGATGAATATAAAGAACAACATTTATTTGAAATATAATTATTTTACAACATTATAAATCTCTTTAATGTCACTTGTGATCAATTTAATGCATCCTTGCTGAATAAAAGTGTTAAATTCTTACAAAAAAAAATCTTACTAGCCAGTCACTGAACAGTAGTGTATGAGAACATTTACATTATCAAAAAATCTGACAGTTTTGGAGACATAAAGACATAAAAGACATCTGAAAAATTACTTGCCCCTCACCTTGCCAGCTATCATTGCAGACACAGAGCTTTTCTCCGGTGAGGTCGCAGTATCCCCGGTCAGGACTGCCACAGTCATCCCAACAGTAGGGAATGTCACAGGCCTCACCTTTCCAGTATCGCTCACACTCGCAGTAAACACTGCTGGAGATGGAGTTACCCGTTGTACACCTTCCATGACCTGAACAGTTATTAGGACAGGAGTTTATCCTGAAAAACACAGCAGGGGGAGATTGATCAGGAATGTATATATTGAACATATAACAATTGAAAGTGGGTGTGTGTGTGTGGGGGGGGGGTCTCATTGTGAAATAAATGCTTTCTCTAGTTCATGTTGGCCACAATTATTACTGGCATCCAATTAAATGTTTTCTCCTATAATGCCTTAGGAGTTTGAAGAACACCTGATTAGAGATCAGAGACCATTCCTTCATCCAGAATCTCTCCAGACCCTTCAGATTCACAGCTCCATGTTGTTGATTCTCTTCAGTTCACCCCACTCATTTTCTACATGGGTTCAGGTCAGAGGACTGGGACGGTCATGGCAAAAGCTTCATTTTGTGCTCAGTGACCCATTTTTGTGTTGATTTTGATGTTTGTTTTGGATTATTATCCTGATGGAAGATTCAACCACGCCCCATTATAAGATTTCAAACAGAGGCAGTCTAGATAGGCAGTTTAGATTTTTTTAATCTGTTGGTATTTGATAGAATCCATGATGCCATGCATCTAAACAAGATGTCCAGGACCTCCGGCTGAAAAACAGGCCCACAACATTAAAGATCCAGCAGTATATTTAACTGTGGGCATGGCATGGGGTACTCTTTATCCCTCTTTGTACTAAACCCATCTGGTGGGATTGCTGCCAAAAAGCTCTTTTTTAGTTTTATCTGACCATAGAAACCAGTGCCATTTGAAGTTCCAGTCGTGTGTGGCAGCTGAATATGCTGGAGTTTGTTTTTGGATGAGCAAGGAGAATTTTTCTTGAAACCCTCCCGAACAACATGTGGTGATGTAAGGGATGTTTGATATTTTTTCTGACCCCAAGACTCAACTAATCTCTGCAATTCTCCAGCTGTGGTCCTTGGAGAGTCTTTGGCTGCTCAAACTCTCCTCCTCAATGTGCATTAGGACGATATAGACATATGTCCTCTTCCAGGCAGATTTGTAACATCTTTGGAACCTCTTAATTATTGCCCTAATGGTGGAAATGGGGATTTTCATGCTCCTAGTCACCCTGGTGTGCTAACAATTTTTAAATATGAATGGGAATATACTTTAGAGATATTTTCCGCATAAGAATTTCTAGGGGTGCCAATAATTGCGGCCAACATGCATTGGAGAAAAACATTTATTTTATCATGAGATTTTCTCCCCACTTCAATTGTTTTACTTCAATGATAGGTTAGAATTCTGTGAATTTTTGAAAGAAAGATCAAAAGGATAAACAATGCAGATTTCACATCCGCCTTTGCTCATATTTACCAAGGGTAGCAATACTAGTGGAGGGTACTATATATATATATATATATATATATGTATGTAGAGTTTATTTGCAAAAACAGATAATTTTTAAAAAATGTTCATAAATCATGTTTTTTATTATGTTATCATGTTTTTATTGTGTTACCTAGTCAAAAAAATAACACCTGTAGTTTCATTGAGATTAACTAGAATGCACAATGAAAAACCATGATTTTTGAGAATTGTTAAAAATGGAGTTATCTGTTTTTGCAAATGAACTCTTCATGTAAATATATATATATATGCATTAAAGCATTGTGACTGTATAACCATACTCACGAATAAAAGATGTTGAATCCTGTAAGATTGTAGGCAGCATCACTGAAGAAGTGTAACAATGCGTATCCAGATGTGGTCACCACCTCAGGAATGGTTTCATTTCCTTTAGTCTCTGGGACAACCAGGCCACTGGACATGCAAGAGTATGACACACAAATGAGACAGGAAAGACTTCCTTCCTTTGTGTTCACATATTCCACTCAGCATGAGGACAGCTGTTGCTAAGCAAACAGCATAAGGAGCAGGATAAATCTCTACTGCATGCTCTTGACTGTCCAATATTCTACTAATATGGAAGAGGATAAGCTCACTATCAGTGCTTCAGTACAACAAAATTGACAACCACAGAGATGCAATGGACCAGACACTGCACACCAACATGAACACACACTAAAGTACACAGCAGGTCATCTGAAAACAAGGCCTATCCCATTAAAAAGGCATAAGAGATAACATTTGAGAGGTAGAAGAAAAGAAAAAGAGAGAAAACAGAGTGAAGCAAACAGACTGCTTTCATTTATAATGTGACACCTAACTTAAGTAGTCAGAAAGCATAGGGAGACTGACTTTATTACGTCATTCGCAGTGCTTCACAGAAGTGGATGGTCACTAAAGAGTTCTTTTGGGGCAATTTGCATGTTCCATTTTTCTAATCGCTGTAGGTTTTTTTGCAGAATTAAGTGTAATTTAGTTTGTCACCAGCAATTCCAAAAATCAGCAGTAAATTTCTGAGATATGCATATTTCTCCTGCTATTTAGATTCCCTGCCATTTATTACTCTACATTCTAGTCATTTTAATTAAAGAATTCATCATTCATTTCCTTAATGATTGCAGATGAGGCTAAATGATGAACTGGGAAATAAAAAAAATTAGTGGGTGAACAGAGGTTAACATCCTCGCTATGCTTTCAATTAAAAAATTATTGTATTGCTAAGGGAAAAAAGTCAAATTAACACAAATTAAAGATCAGCAAACATTTTTTAAGCAAACTTCATGGTTGACATAGTCTGATATTATGATGATATTTTATGCACTGTCTTAGGCCAACAAAATGCATTTCTGTTTGACATGAATTGACGTTTGTATCCGCTGTGTCAGTTTGTGTGTATTAATGACTTTGATTCCAATATCACTTACCTAAACACAGCTACCAAAGGTGCGTAAATCGAGTCTCCATCAAAGACATACATGTGATCCCAACTGCACTCTGTGGCAAAATGGTTAAACCTCAACCTGAGCACAGCATTTGGGCTAAAATAAAAAGCAGAAAATATGTTATTTTTTAAAAATAATTAATAATAAGACAATTGTATTTAAACCTAAAATCCACTAATGTCCACTAATAGCTCCAAACATTTTTTTTTTTTTTTTTTTGAATTCTAATTTGTAAGTTGCTTTGAACAAAAACATTTGGTAAATAATAAATATAAATAGCAAAGACTGAGATACTGGCTTGACATAGTGGTACTCACTATCCTTCAATCAGCCAAGTGCATTTAGTCTTGTACTTGTAGTTAACTGGTCCATCAGTGAGTGATCCTGATGACTCTGTCAACCTGACAAAGAAAAATACAAGGATCAGCTGACATCTCAAAAGGACCTTGATAAAACCAAAGTAATAGAGAATTGATAACTACAGTATATATGTGAATTCAGACAGTTGTGCACATGTGCATATATATATTTTTATTCTCTAAGATAAACCTCTACATATTAAAAATTAATAAAACTATAGAATAATAACATAAAAATTGTAATGTCTTCAAAATATGCAATTATAGAATATGCAAAATCAAAATATAAAATCTGATTGTTATACAAACACTAAAAAAAGGTCACTGAATGCTTAAAAAAATGCTTTGGAAACTCCTATTTCCAAAAAGAAAAGAAAAATTAAAGTCTTCATACTTTAAGGTCCAGAAAAACAAATGTAATTCTTAGCATTTTATTTGATTAATCAAATTCAGTATAAACTGTATCATATGTGCATGATTTAAGTGCAATAATACATGAATAAAAATTCAAGCATGTTTGAAACTTGATGAAGTGTGTGATATTAGGATTTTTGACATCTTGACTACACAGCCTGCCCAGTAAAATCCTCTACAGCGTCCAGTGTCACCATCACGAAACGCCATCCACGTGCGCCAACAAACTGGCCATGTGACACTGGTGCAACCACCTGCTCCTGATTCATCCTCTTTCCCCTCATTTTCCATCCCTCCTCCTCCAACACAGAAACGAGGGTCATAATCCCAACGGATTGAAGCAAAATATACTCATTTGTCTGACAATGGAGGACGGCCAAGACCAGAATATTACAGAGCCAGTCACAGCAACTGCACATCAATCAAGAGATCAGCTTATGCACCAAAAACCATGTTTATCACACAAACAGCGCAAGAGGCGAACATCACCAGCAGCACCAGCCACAATGAGTCAGAGCATAACGTAATGAACAACTGGCACAACAAATCACTCAATCCTAAATGCAGTGGACACAGTGTTTTCTTCAGTGATGACCACAGAATTAAATACAAACATTATGACTTCTGTTTTGAGAATTCTACAGTAGTGAATCACCCATGACCCTTGTTTTGCAGTAAAGTGGATTTTTCATAACCACCACCCATGAAACACTGAAACATTAGGGGAAAACAACTTTTAGGAAAATATGACTTTTTTTTGTTTGTTTAATTTGACATTTTATTAAACAAGCTACATTCTAAACCTCAATATAGACAAAAAAAAAAAAAAAAATGACTGCCCATTCAAAAATAAAGATGTGTCATAATACATAGCCTATTTTATGTTGCTGCAGAGTCCATTTAACTACAGCTTGATTACTGTTTAAATACTATAAAAATGAAAAATATGATTAATTTCAATGTATTTTAATACTGAGGTTTCACAAACTTGAACAACAAATTTTCACTATATATCTATGTATGTAATATCTATGCAAAAAGCCTGTCATCATGTCAATCAAACACACTGATCACACTGTGCTTGTGTTTAGACTGGGCCTGACTGTAGCAGGAGCTCAAATGGAGGACAGAAAGTGAGCTGAGGCAGATGACTAGAGATCCTCAGGCTAGCACAACAGACATGGCACTATCAACAACAGACACTTGCCTACATTAGTGGAAAAAAAGGGCATTTTCTGCTTGTTTTTGGAAAACAGCAACCTAGAAGGTATCTTAGTCTATTATTATTTTTTATTATGACTTGGCAATAAAAAAAATTGATGGATTTCACCCTCAACATCAGAAAGACAAAAAAAACAAGGTTTTTGATTTCTCAAGGCTCAACTGTCTAAAATAATATGGCATAGTTTAGTGCTGGGCGGTATACCGGTTCATACCGAATACCGGTGTTTATTTTTCTTATGATATGAATTTTTAAAATACCGCAATACCGGTGTTATTTAAATAACGTTCGGAACGCGACACTGTTTGAGAGGGGTCTCTTTTCACTATTGCATTGTGGCGAGGACAGCTGTATGTGTTACTAAGCGTGAAAGTTCTGATGCTGTAGAACTAGTAGAACGTGATGATGACACAGAAGAACTCATACACAATATCCACCGCCTGCTGCATCAGCTCCCGCGTCTCACACACACGACCGTGACTTTAGCACTATATTTAGCAACTTTCAGACCCTTTTAGCGGCTTTTTCCATAGAATATACAAACTGACAAACCTAGCGACATTTTTGGATAAACCTTAGCTATGGTTCAGTTGGAAGATGATCTGACTCTCCCGGCGCAGTGTCGCGTCTCTCTGCGTCTGTTCTGTGCAGCGAGCGGCAGAGAAGCACCGCATTCAGCTGTATCACCAAGTGGATAGGTGGCCTAATGGATAGAGAGCTGGACTTGTAACCTGAAGGTTGTGGGTTTGAGTCTCAGGTCCGGCAGGAATTGTAGGTGGGGGGAGTGAATGTACAGTGCTCTCTTCCACTCTCAATACCTCGACTGAGGTGAGACCCTTGAGCAAGCCACCGAAACCCCAACTGCTCTGGGTGTGTGTGTGCAATCGGAGGGGTTAAATGCAGAGCACAAATTCCAAGTATGGGACATGTCACTTCACTTTCACTAGAAGCAAATTGGTATAGAAACAATTTTCAGGGTTGCTTACAATTAATAAAATGAAAGAAACCAAGTAACACATTGAAATAAACATAAAATTAGGATTTAAACTGAAACAGAATTTTCTTGTAAAACATGCTCCAATACTCTTACAATGTCGAAAAATATGTTTTTTTTTTACAGTATATGTCACAATATAGAAGAAATGACATTCCATTATATTGCGGCTTTAAAGAAAGAAGGATAAACACATATAACAAAAAAGGACACAAGATTTTTATTTTTTTTTCCTGAAGCATTGTGCCTTATTAATCTCCTCTCTTCCACTCACTCATGTGTCATAAAATGTAACCTACTTTCACTGCTGTCTGGGACAGGATGGACTACCTGAATTCTCCTGAAATATTTTCTATTGTCCAAGGTGACTTAAAGCAAATTAATTACAAAGGCTCAAGGTACTCAGAAACTGCTGTACATTGGCCCGTATAACAAATTAAAAGCTACTATGCACTGTATTTTACCCCATGCGAATGTAATGAGACAATGGATACCCTATTCTACTCAGTCACAGCTGAACACACAACATCCTTCTGAACTGCAACCACACATGAATACCTCAAGAATAACTTGCGACTTTCACCTCAACACCTGAACTCTCTGAAGAGAACAAAGGCCGCTTTCAAACTGAAATCATTATTAAAACAACAAGGCCTTTAAACCATACAAGGTAGAAATATGTAGCAACCCGAAGAGACACACTCTGACAACAAAATTGATGAGAACAAACTTCAGTATCTCTGGGATAGTTTTAAATCTCCCTGGAGTCTCCTCACAATAGTTGAAATAGCTTTAATAATCATAACATTAATGTCTGTAAATGTCTTGAACTGCACAAGAATGAGCCAAGTAAGCCACAAACCCATGCTTATCAGAAAACAGTGCTTTATATCCCATTCTTTTTCTCCCAGTTAACCCACAAACATTTCCAAACCCTTTAAAAACACAGTGTGCCCCAAACACAAACCACATCTGGCAAAAACAGACAAAATCAACTGAAGTTATTTCACCGCAAAGCCAGCAATGTAAAGAAGTCAACTGTGATGTGTTTGTTGAAACAGTTTGGAATGAACATTGAAGACTGGTGAAAAATGTACTTTTGTTAAAATGTAAATCTACCGTCATCTATACTTGATACTAATAAAGAAGGGCACTACAATCTTTCTTCATTAGTTGCAAAAACCTCATGGGGGCATAAAATGTATATATTTATACCACTTCATATAGTTAATCAATTTCACACGAAAGACTGCCGTTTTTTCTCCAAAATGTATCATGATTATAAATGTGATACTGATTTTTTTTTTTTTTTTTTACAACAGTTCAATAAACAAGAAGTTAATTAAGAGACTTATGTTTTAGACACCATATTGCCTGTATTTTCGACAACAAAAATAATTCCAAACAAAGCCACAGCACTGTTTTGCATCTCTGAGCAACATGACGGTGTTTCGTTCCTGAATGAATCAACCTCAAAATGATTCGGTTCAGTCGCAATGACTTACTTATTAATAGTGACTTGCTGCCTCCTACTGTCGGTTTTAATTTCACATTTAAAGTATCTTTTTATTCTTTAAATAATTTCAAATATCAGTATTCAACGTTTTATGTTTAATATATCAAAACATTATTTATGCATTTGTAACTGCAGATTAAAGCAATCATGTCTTGCATTAAACAGTGTGTAAATACATCTAAATGCCACTTCAAATGCAGCTTCTGTGTTTCCTCTGCATTGCAAAGATGAAATTTTGTTGATACTGATTTCATTTGCTTGGTAACAGCCCAAACGTCTTGTTATTCTAATTCACTGATTAAATGTAAGAATTTCACTCAAAAGATAATGCACACTTTTAGAAAAAATGGCTTTATAAAGGTAAAAATGCCAATCAGTGTGAACTGACCACCACACAGAATATGAAGAATATCAAAAGCTTTAGGAGTCAGCTGTCCACGGAAGTCCGTAAGGTACCAGCACAATAACACATTCAGCAAAATATCGTCTAATTATCGTTATTGATAAAATACCAGAAAATATTGAGATATTATTTTTTGTCAATATCGCACACCCCTACTTCTTACTACACAATGTGGTGAATTCAGGGCTAGTAATTTCATAATCAGAGATAGTAGCTTTAATCACAAAATGGAATTTAATATACTGGTAAATATTTCGCAATTGTCTTGTCCCAGACAATAAAGAATTAGCATGCCCAAAATCCTATAATACTAATTAAATATTAGTGCAGGGTTACACCTAACAACGAGACCCTTGAGATATGCATACAAACAAATGCATATGCATAAATGCACACAAACTATGCAACAAATGTGTATGCATTACTGGATTATGATTAAGACAAAAGGGCTAGTGAATGTCCGTCAGCAGGGGATGATCTCATTTTCAAGACAATGCAGAGTCCAAATGTGAGCTATAAAAGCACTACTGTTACACTACAACAGCACTGCCATTCTAAATGGAGGCTGTGTCACTCTTACAAGAGGTGACAGGACTATTCTTAGAATGTGTTTATTGTTGGATGGGAACTGCTGAATTAAATGGGCACTTAGAGACAAAACATTTTCATTTTTGTGGTTAACAAGTGTCTGATAAGCCCTGTACCACATCGTAAATGTTTTTATTAGAGCCACTCTTGCCAGCTCTAGCAACAGTAAATCCTTTGAAGCATTTATGTTAAAAGAGACAAAGATGTATGCTAAAAATATCACTTACTCCTTTCTTCATAAATACTTCAGTTTTTACTGCGGGTGGGGGTTTTATGAAATATGTTTAGGTTTGGGTTGTTCCACTCCAGTAATAGTATACATTATACAGTCACAAAATATTTCATTTGTCTAATTTTATTGGTCAGATTCATAACACTGTAACATTTTATGCTGCCCACACACCACATGATTTTAGCCCTGGTCACTGACAGTTAATCAAGATCGCCAACCAGTGTTGGTCATAGACTTCTGGGGTCCCTAAGCAAAACTTTTTGAGGGGGGCCCTGTCATTGTGTACGCAAAAATTACCCCAACCCCTTAATCTACTCTTTCTTTTTTTAAAGTTTCTAAAGTTATTGCATAAAGAGAATGATTCTCTCATTTTCTTTTGTTGTTTGATTAACATTAAATGACAGAGAGAGCAACAGGTTTTTTAGGCTGATGCCAGTTTAAGACCTGACAAGCTGACAAGCATTCTATTACTTTCCCTATACTGTTTATGTTCATTAACAAGACACAACTGACAGAGTTTAAGTAAAAACTTGCCAATACTTACATTTTGACATATTTTTGTGTGTATATCGCACAGCCCTGTCATTGAATCATCTTTGAGAGCAAGGGGGCCCCCTGGTGGTTTAGGGTCCCTATACAAAATTTACGTACTTTGCATATAAGGAGGAAAACCTGAAAATCGGTTCTCATTCACGTCGATCGTTTCAGGCAAATCAGTTCTCATTCATGTGAGTGATGATTGCTATGTGTGAATTATCAAAGGCAAGATCTGAGAGATGCACTGCAGATGCCCAAGAGATATTCATGTTATGTCTGCCATACACTTTACACCACTTTTAAAGTCTTCAAATTACTGTTCTTTTCACACTACCCAACTGTCTGTCATCGTCAATGTCAATTCCAGTCAAAACAAATTTCACACTACAGGACTTGGACTGTAGACAAATCTGAAAATGTGAAATGCCACCACCTTTTCTACAAGATTAAATCAATCCTGCATATAGATTAAATATATCCACTGTGTGTGTTTTGCACATACAACAGAGGCACTGTGGAGACCTAACAATAAAAGAACTGGTCATTTTTCTTAAATAACCTTGACCCGCTGGCACTGTCCTTCATTAAAAATGAAAAATCACTCATGCTTAGAGACAATGGGGGCAGCAAGGGCAGAGATTGATATTTGTAGGCCTCTGACGTATAGTCACGGCTCGTCGATTTCCCGCCATCCACTCATTCATCTACTGAGCCAGGGATGAAAACCCTACTGGCTTTTACATTACAACCACAATAAGGTCAAGAGAAAGTTAATAGAACTTCACAATGGCCAAGCCTTAAATAGTCCTTCACTGCTCGTCTACAATGCCTCAGAGCTTGATGTGAAAGATCAGAGCGTGAGGGTCTCATGACTGAACAAAAATGTAAATATACCAAAGCATGAAAAACTTCATCTTTCAGAAACCCAGAGCGAGTTGTTTTAGGGACTCTTTTAATGCTGCAGTGCATTTGATGATCTTGTAGCCCATCCCTTGCTAAAGGGATTCATATCGGAGAAGAGCTATAGCACATAGCAGACTGAATGAATCACATTCTTTTCCCCAATACAGAGCTGTCCTTTTTGATGGTCTTGTTTGACAGCTCAACCTCACAACCTGGATTTTTTATTTTTTTTTTGTAATGGAACTGGCATTTGAGTTCAGAGAAGAAACACACCCAACCTCTGCTTCCTGAGGAAACTTGTGAAATTATATTTATATTCCCTGCCTGATCTTCCATTTGTGCTACTCATTCATCAACTCATTACTGGTATGAATCAACTAGTGTACATTTTATAAAATAACATTTTATGGCAACTGCTTCCTCCATGATCAAATATGGCAATTTGCTAATTTACAGGAAGAGTTCGCCCAAAAATGAAAAATGTATCTTTATTTACTGTCCCTCATGTCATTCCAAACTTGTATGACTTTCTTCTGTGGAACAAAAGCAGATATTTTGAATAATTCAGTTTTGATAACCACTGACTTCCACTGTATGAACAAACAAAAACACTGACACATTTCTCAAAATATCACAGACAGAAGTACTACAAGAAAGAAAGTAGCACAGGTTTGGAACAACTGCACGAGTGACTGCATCCAAAAGCACAAAGTGCTTATTGCTTACTTTGCAAAAGTTACAAAAAAATCTATATTGTATGAATGTGATTAGTATAATTGTAATCAGATGTACTTGAGACACGTTGTCACTGTCATGTGACCTATGACGTCTGTTGCGTTGTTTAACTGTCACACACAAATTGTCTCCCATACGCTCATGTGATGGTAAAGTATCCATTGGATGTGCTCTATAGAATATCACGCAACAGTAAGTCATCTGGGTCCTGCGAATTCAGACACGCTATTCTTTTTCTATTTAGTCTTTTACCTACTATATAGTAGGGAAGTATGCATATTCGGATGAAGCCAGTGTGAATAAATAATGACAGAATTCATAAATTTTTGGATGCTTTTAAGATGTTAAAATGGACAGAGAATCTCTGCACTGATGCTGTGAAAAAAGCCATAAGATGAACAGTTTAAACACATACTGTACAAGATTAAAAGAAGTCTGCTCTCATACAGTTTGATTCACAAGTTGTGAAGAAGCTGTCATAATTACTTCATGATGTTTCACTGTAAGTCAAAAATGGAAAGACTCTGAAACTAAAGAGCTTCTCCCCACCTGAGAACAGATGAAGGAATACTTTAGTTTGGAGACCAGTTCCCACTTATAACTAGTTGCTTATTAGCATGTATAAAGTACTAGCTTATTGGCTGATTATTACTCGTAATCATAATTAACAGTTAGTAAATAATGTTTGACCTATACAAAATAAAGGTAAAATAAAGATGTACAACATTAAACTAACATCACTTTTTTTTTACAGAAGTACCAGGGTTCACATAAAGTAGCCAATATTGTCTTGGACAAAGCACAGCCTTGGTGTCGTTTGAGAACCACTGGTTAAAAAGTAATTTCCAGCAAAAGACATCACAGAATGTGTGAATAGTAGCAATACAGATAAACGAGAGAAAGGCATTGTTTGTACGAATAGTAGATGTGGTACATTTACTGGAAAAAGTAATCCAGCAATTTTACAACACTTTTGCTATGAGTTCACTTCCCAGTGACTGGGGTTCCATTATTTGATCTCCTGCTGGGAAAAGCAGTTCCCATCAGCCAAAAAATACTGCTGTAATAGTGAAACAACCACTCCCTGAGGTTTGGGAAAACAAGAGAGCAGTGAATTGTAATGTTATCTGTATTAAGGGCAGTTAAACACATACAAACACGGTCTACAAAGGGTTTCAGTGGTCGTGCCAGCACTTACAAACACAGATTACACAGAGCAGAGCACCTGCTACATGATGCTTTGAACGAGCACAACCTGTTCAGTTGATATCAATAAAGTTCTGCTGACAGCAGAGCCCTCTCAGCCTGAACCAACGAATGAATATCACTGCCTCCTCAGCACTACACTAATCCAAATTTATCCCATCAAACCACTTCAGAGACAGAATGGATTTCCTTTCAACAGGGCAGGATAAAACTAAAACATTCCCACAGGTTATACACTCACATTACACTTTCTACTATCAGGACAGGATAAGGTTTTGTAGTTTTTGTAAGAAGTTTGAGTAGCAGCTATTTTTGTGCTGATTCAGATGGGATGTGGCCGCTAAGGAAGGTCAAGTGTTTTAGTTCTATGTATCATCAAGACTTGTATACTCTTCAAAAGTTTTAATCTTCAGCATCATTACTCCAGTCTTCAGGGTAGCATGGTCCTTCAGAAATCATTCTAATATGCTGATTTGGTGGTCAAGAAACATTTCTTATTATTATCAATGTTAAAAAACAATTGTGCTGCTTAATATTTTTGTGAAAATAGTAATATTTTATTCAGAATTCCATTTAAAACTACAACTAAAAACATTTATTTAAATACATGGAATATAAAATATAAATATTAGTTGAAAATTTTAAATTAAATGAAATTAGAAACTAACTGAAATAAGTTTAAGTTGAAGCCCTAAAATAGAACTAAAAATAAATAAAATTAAAAAATTAAACCTAAATATTTTAAAAAGAATTAAAAAACACAAAACTGTCAGGCTTGTGTCTGTTGTGTGTTGTGGTTTTCTGTCTATGTGCTCCCCTTGATCTAGATTTTCCTCATGTTGTGCCCATATATGATTTTCCTGTTCCTGATCCCATTCAGTTCTATTAGTCCCAGCTGTGTTTTGATTTGATTCCCCCTGTGTTTAATTAATTACCTCGTTTATTCCCTGTGTATAAGCCCTGTGTTTCCCATTGTCCAGCGTCTGGTATTAACGTCGATGTTGTGTTCTTGTGTGTCTCTGCCTGCCTTTGTTTTACCCCATTTTGAGAAGATTAAAGACTGTTTTGTTTGAGTTTACCTCTCGTCTCCTGTTCTTCGTTTCACCACAGAAGGCAATCGTGACAAAAACATTATTAGACATGAAATGAAAACTGAAATATAAAAAATACAACTCTAATTTATTTTATTAATTCAAAATTACTAATTCAAAACATTATTAAAATCTATTGAAGTATATATAAATAATTCTAAAATAACATTGATATAGGCCTATATACAGTGGGGGAAAAAACATTTGATCGCCTGTTGATTTTGTAAGTTTGCCCACTTAAAAAAAAAAAAAAAGAAAGGGTTTATCATTTTTATGGTAGGTTTATTTTAACTGATAGAGACAGAATATCAAACAAAAAATCCAGGAAAAAAAGCAGCATACAAATGTTAAAAAAAGATTTACATTTTAGTAAGTCAAATAAGTATTTGATCCCCTACCAACCAGCAGGAATTTTAGCTCCCATAGATTGATTATGTGCACATGTGGAACACAGATTAGTCCTGTCACTTTAAGAAAATACTCCTAATTTCAGCTTGTTGTTTGTATAAAAGACACCTGTCCATAGAATCTGTATCTTCCATTCCAACCTCTCCACTACCATGGGCAAGACCAAAGAGCTGTCAAAGGACATCAGGGACAAGATTGTAGATCTGCACAAGGCTGGAATGGGCTACAAGATCATCAGCAAGAAGCTTGGTGAGGAGGAGACAACTGTTGGTGCGATTAATCGGAAATGGAAGAAATACAAAATAACCATCAATCGCCGTCGGTCTGGAGCTCCATGTAAGATCTCACCTCATGGGGTAAGGATGGTCATGAGAAAGGTGAGGGATCAGCCCAGAACTACACGGAAGGAGCTTGTTAATGATCTCAAGGCAGTTGGGACCACAGTCACCAAGCAAACCATTGATAACACACTACGCTGCAATAGACTGAAATCCTGCAGCGCCCGCAAGGTCCCCCTGCTCAAGAAAGCACATGTACAGGCCCTGCCAAAATGATTCAGAGAAGGCTTGGGAGAATGTGCTGTGGTCAGATGAGACCAAAATTGAGCTCTTTGGCATCAACTCGACTCGTCGTGTTTGGAGGAAGAGAAATACTGAATATCACCCCAAGAACACCATCTCCACCGTCAAACACGGAGGTGGAAACATCATGCTTTGGGACTGTTTCTCTGCTATGGGTACAGGGTGACTTCACCGCATTGAGGGGCCAATAGATGAGGCCATGTACCGTAAAATATCAGATATATACCTCAGCTAGAACACTGAAGATGGGTCGTGGATGGGTCTTCCGCCAAGGCAACATAGGAGTGGCTCAAGAAGAAGCACATTAAGTCCTGGAGTGGCCTAGCCAGTCTCCAGACCTTAATCCTATAGAAAATCTGTGGAGAGAGCCATAGAAATGATAAACCCTTCTCTTTTTTTTAAGTGGGCAAACTTACAAAATCAGGGGATCAAATATTTTTTTTCCCACTGCATGTATATACAGGACAGAGTAAAGAGTTAATTCTCAGAGTAAATGTGCCCCCCCTGAAAAGAACTAAACTGTTAGTTTTAATTTGGAGCCAAAAGAAGAGCAACTTACTCATTCAACATAGAAGGCTCAGCAGCAATAATTTCAGCACATTGATTTTAAAACAATATTTATTGTATAAAGTATAGTAGCATATGTAAAGTATAGACTTCATAGTAGATCTGACAGCACTGGTGTCCCACTGAATCTTAGTCCAACAAACAGAGACAAACAGGCTGTTGAAATCATCCAAACATACCCATCTTATAAATAAAAACCAGACTGGAGTAGAAGTGTTCTGACACGAACACAGAGAGACTGTAAAACTGGTAATTAGGGTGAGGTCTAAAGCGGTTTAGAATGAGACTATGTCTAAGTGTAAATGAACATTTACTATGTTTTCCTGTGAAGCCCTTTGTGGTGAACAGACATTAAGTATATAACAGAGCTTGATGCTCCAGTGTGTGCAGAACATCAGCAAGCCCAAAAATGACGTCAATATGTTTCAACTGTATATGATTTGGGGTTATTTATAGATTTGTCAACATACAGTATATTGCTCTGCCATTTATGTCATCTTCAGACAACAGTCAGGAGAAACTCAACCCACAGGATCACACAGAATAGACACTGTGACATATAAAAAAACAGAGCACGGCTGGGTATTGGATCACAAGCATAGATCACAGCGATTAGTGCTGAAGTCTGCCGTTCCATCTCCCTAATGAGAGGACCTGCCACTGTGATTGTACAGTGCGGGATTACAGGATTAAAAACTGCTTTATGAGGCAACATGTGAGATTGTTCTGTGATCAATGTGGCCTAATATAAATAATAAAAGAGGCCACAGAGAACTCAATCATTAGTTAAAGATATTCAACCAAAAAATTGAAAATGTGTCATCTTTGACTCACCCCTCATGTTCTCAAAGCCAAAACAAATGCAACAGCAGATATTAGGGAGAATGTTACTAATTGACAGCCTCAATCACTACTCACTTTCACAGCATCTTGTTCCATATAAAGTAAACGCTGATTAAGGCTGTTACATCTTTGGAGTACCACAGAAAAAAATACAGTCATGCAGATTTGGAACGACATGAGTTACCATGAACTAAAAAAGAGAGCAGCATTTTTTATTTATTGCTAATTTATAAAAAATAACGTGATTTTTTATTTTATTTTATTGTTGTTGTTGTTGTTTTTTTAATTATTATTATTATTGAATATTGGAGAACATTTTACAAGAAAATACTATTTCAGTCTCTATTTTAGTTTCTACTAACAGTTTAAAAATCAATGTTGTCAAAAGAGCGCGGAAACGGTACTGCACTCATAGATCTTCAATTGCATGCATAAAAGTGCCGGCACGCGCTCCTATATCTTTTCATATCCAAGCGTGAATTAAACTACGCGCATGCAATGTCGTGGTCAGTTAAGTCATGAAGTTACCAAAAGGCCTTTAAAGCTGCCTTAAAACTGTGCATGCATGTAATATATTATATATGAGTCACATTTAAGAATATGTCTCTGAAATGGTTTTCAAAACTCCCGTCTTCTGTCTCCTGTCTTCCTCATCTAACACACCCTATTCAACTCGTCAGTTCATTAGTAGAGCCTTTAAGACCTGAAGTGGGTCAGAAAAGGTAAAGAGATTTGAAAGAAAATACAATGGGTGTCAGATCCACATCATGGTCAGCAGCGGAAGCTCTTAAAGCAGCCAAAATCAGTAACTTTTATAGCTTTAAGGATTCATCTATATTTCATTTAGAATTTAGTGTTAGATAACTTCAATTTCAATTTCTGAATATTTCTTCTGAAGGGCACAGGCAAATATAACATTTATTATAATGGGGTTTATGTGAAGATTGTTTTAAGTTCACTAAAATTAGACGTTATTTTTTAAAGTCTAATAAATGTTAAAATCAATATCTCTCAATTATACTGTAATGTTGAATGGCTATAGTCAATGGTTAAATATTAGAGGGAAAACTATTTTATAGAGACATCAGTAGTACTGGTATCAGTGATCACACACAGGAAGCACATGACAAACCCACCAAAATAATTTCCTACAAGCCAGCATGCCTGACATTCTCAACTACATAAAAAACCATCAACAACCCCCTAAACTTACTCAGACATGCAAAAACTTTCTTTTTCTTCTCCACACAAACACACAAAGTCTTCCCAACACACCCTTGCCTGGGGATTAGTGTTTACGCACACGTTTTTCTTATATGAATGTACTAGGGAGCCACTAAACACTAGCCACCTCCCAAACTGTACGACTGCCATGGAGGACGAGGGGCTGCGTCCCTATAGACAACAGATCTGGCCTCTCAGCCCTGCTCATCTGGGCCTGCTGTGAGGAATCGGACACAGCTTGTGTACACTAGAGCTCATGTGCACTGATGCTTCTCTGCAGTCAGCCAAGAGCAGACCCAGAGTTCAACTCAAATAATCAAAGCACGCTGTGGCGTCCAGAGCACCACACCCTGAACAGAGCCTTCAGAATCATGCCTGCGAGGTGATATCATAGAGCCGAGGACAATCCCACAGGGATCCTGACTGGCTGACTGACATGCTCTCTGTGTCAGATTGCGGTCATTTCCACCACTTACAAGAGGAAAGAGGGAAGGGAAGAGAAGAACATATACTGGGCTGCATATAGATGCAGTTGGAGTATGAAGCAGAAAAACAGTGAGAAAGTGAGAAAAGACAAAACACAAGGCCAAAGGGTGGAGACAAAAGAGATGATGGGTGAACAGGGATGAAAATTATACATTACACACATTTTTGTTCTTTGATGAATATAAAGTTCTGAAGAATAGCCTATTTGAAATAGAAATCTTTTGTAACATTTTCAAATGTCTTTACTGTCACTTTTGATCAATTCATGTACTGAATAAAAGTATACATTTCAGTGAACAGTACCATGTAGATAGATAGAAGGATTGTAAAGTTTTTAGGACAGTCTTAAGGAAGGTATCGCTGAAATATTTACATTTAGTGGGCGATATATGACCAAAATCTTTTATCACGATATTAGTCATTTTATTTCATGGTCATGATATATATCATAATACAGTTAATTTTGCTTTAAATAAGGTCATGATATCAAAATTTGTGATTACATAGAAATTTCATAATTCTTGTCACCAGTGTCAATATCACAAAAAACTAATGGTAGCCTACAAAAATAAAAATAAAAAAACTCAAGTTTACTGAAGACAATTAAACAGTTAAAGGAACACTCCACTTTTTTTGGAAATAGGCTCATTCTCCAACTCCCCCAGAGTTAATAAGTTGAGTTTTACCGTTTTGGAATCCATTCAGCCGATCTCTGGGTCTGGCGATAGCACTTTTAGCATAGCTTAGCATAGATCATTGAATCCGATTAGACCAGTAGCATCGCGTTCAAAAATGACCAAAGAGTGTCGATATTTGTCCTATTTAAAACTTGACTCTTCTGTAGTTATATCGTGTACTAAGACCGGCGGAAAATTTAAAGTTGCGATTTTCTAGGCTGATATGATTAGGAACTATACTCTCATTCCGGCGTAATAATCAAGGAACTTTGCTGCCGTACCATGGCCGCAGCAGGCGCAGTGATATTACGCAGCGCCTGAAAGTAGTCCCCAGCTAGGTAACTAGTTATAATATAGCTGGGGACTACTTTCAGGCGCTGCGTATACGCCTGAAAAGGCCCCGATATACTTCAAACAAAATCGAAGAACGAACTGTCATTTCGAATAAAATCAGACCGAAACGAAGTTCATTTTGAGTTCGTTTCAGCAGTTCGAAACAGCTCACCAAAGCGAACTCTCTGGGGGAGTTCGTTTTAGCTCCTAAACATCTTTGAGCTACCATTGGTCCATGGTAGGGCTGGGCGGTACATCGAGTTTGTACCATATATCGATATATTCTTTATAAGCGATACGGTATGAGGCAATACCGTTTATATTGATATACAGTAGTTTGATACGAGCGCATCTGAAAAATACAGTGGAGGACACAGACTCAGCCGCTGCGGAGAAAGTGCATAATCCAATTTGTTCTAAACATATGACAAGCTTTATATTAAGGGCTTTAAAAAGAAACTCGTAAGATATAGTATAGTTTAGTGTTGTATAGTTTAAAGCGGCTCGCCCCGTCAGATGCTCGGACAGAAAGGCTGCGTGTGAGGCTGACACTCTGCTTAATGTGTTTGAGATGTGCTGTTTTCCTTAATGCATAACTTACATTTCACAGGTATATTCTCCGTCTTTAAATGTGAGAAAGTCATGGAAATCTTTCCATTTTGCTGTCAGGAGTGCACGAGCCGCCTTCTTTGCTAATCTCCACTAAAGTTCATAGACTTCAGTGAACGAGCGCCGCCGTGCGCATGCGCACCAAACAGACATAGCGCAATGAAATAGGAAAATATATATATTTCGCTGAAACATTTGTAGTTGGACAATATGACATATGTAGAATTTTAAACCTACAAGTAAGTGTATTTTTGTGATAGCAATAACTGTAAAGTGACTGTAATGTGGAAATCAAAATAGCTTAATACAAGTCTGAGCTTTTGTTCTTATTTATTTTCATTTTTAGTTTATTGAATTTAACTTGTGCTTTAAAAGCATTATTTTTGTTTTTAGATTGTAATGTTACAATGTTAGAATGAAATGTGATTTTGACCCTTTTTGTGCATAATATATAGGCCTAGGCTTACATTGTTACATTCACTTTATTAGTTTTCATAACCTTTAATATGTATTCTTTCATTGGACAGCATTGGGCAGTATGTAAAATATATACATGGATATTAAATACAGATTTTTAAAAAAAACGATACAAAGATACAAAAACGAAAATAGCGAGATGTATACCGTATATCGCAAATCGACCAAAAAACATCGAGATATGAATTTTTGTCCATATCGCCCAGCCCTAGTCCATGGCGATTACGCAATCGGCGGGTGTGTTCTGGAACTCCGCCTTCTTTGACGTGCAATTTTTATTTATTTATTTATTTATTTCCCAGTTCGTTTCTCATTCAATGGAGGTCAGGCGGGAGAACAACATCTCCAAGTCACTAGCAACATAAATACACTGTGTCGAATAGCTGAACTGCCACAAATATATCCGCACCTGTACGATCGCTCGCGGAGAGACTTTAAAGATTCCTAGAAAGAAATTGCAACGAAGCTTGGTGTCGACGACCCGGAGTTATGCAAAAAGCGACGTAGAGAAACACCAGATGCAAGTTTTCCAAAGCCATGAAAAGAATGAAAGGAAAGACTAAAGCTATAAGTTAGCAAGTACCAAATACATGTGTTTCAAATAAACATACTTACACCATACTGCTGCTGCTGTTGTTCTTACAATAAGCTAATTTAAAAGGTATACAATAAATGAAATGCCAAAAGAACATATAATAAAAGTCATGACACCACATAAAATAATAAAAAGGTGTAATAATTGATAATAATTGTAATAATTTAAAGTAACAAACAGGTTTGTGTTATTGAGATGACTCCAATATTTTTTTCCACATCATGCTAAAGTTTTCAGACTGAGTAATTCACACTTAAAGGACTGATTATGGAAATGGAATGGTTCTTTTGTATTGCAAACATGATACTTGACTCTGATCTGCTGCTGCGAGCGAGCGTCGCAACACATGTTTACATTAATCTACACCCCGCCTCCAGCAGCGCGGGGTGTTGGAATGTTCGAAAACAGTATACCGCCGCTCAGCCTTTTCAAACTTATTTTTGCCCCCAGACGAAGAACAAAAATGAACTTCGTTTGAAGTACATCGGGGCCTTTAGCAATTAAATAAGAATAAGAATCTAATGATAAGCAATAGGACAAAAAAACTACAGTAGCAAAAATAAAGAAACGCTACATACATTGTATAAAGTAATCAAATAAAAGCACTGCATGTTCTACAGTGTAAATTAAATATATATTTCTTCTAATTAAAGTTACAAAAGTGATTTAGTCAAGACAAGAGCAGTGAGAGGTTTCCTCTAGGGCTGCAAGAACGAATCGATTAAATCGATAAAAATCGATTACTAAAAGCGTTGGCAACGAATTTCATAATCGATTCGTTGTGTCGCGCGACGCGGAGACGTTTGATTATTAAAAAAAAAAAAACTTTAGTTGAGCGGAGCGGAGTGAACACACTCGGTCTCTCTCGCGCACGGATGCTAGCAGAGTTTGGCGCCTCATAAATAAAAAACAAAAAGTAAAAAAAAAACAAAAAAAAAACGAGCGGAGGTAGAGGAAAGATACATGGCGGAGGCAGAGAAATCCGTGCGACCCAAGTCATCCAAGGTGTGGGAGCAGGGGCGGCGTTTGCGTATGGCAGAGTATGGCAGTTGCCATACTCTAGCCCAGTCAGGTGCTGTGAAAAATTATCCAAACTCGAGTCGCTTATAATTCGTTTTTATTATTTTAAATCAGAGAGTTTTAAAAATAGTAAACCAATGATAAGCATTAAAATAACTTGTCAGTAAAACTTCGTAACGCCATTGGATCATCGAGCTCTCAGCGAGACCTCGTAACTTCACCCCGCCTCCGTTCAGATTGACGCGCGCACAGCCTGGAGAAGATGAGATCTCTGCTTTTCGCAATGCAAGGGTGAATAAATAATTGGTGTTTGAATAGTACAGCGTTTTCTTTACTCAAACACTATGTCAGTAAAGGATAATGTTTTTGTGTGTTTGAAGAGTGGAGAAGAATTAGTTATTTGCTGTCTATATACGTTTTAAATATCCTGTGCATTATGTGCATAAGCGCTTAATTTGAGATTTTGGCCAAGTGTATTAAACAACAAGAAAAACTAAGCGCCCATATAGCTACAATCAAAGTTATATAACCTGTAAAAGTTGATGAAAGCTTAATGCACTTATGCACTGCATAACAGCCGTTCTAACGACAGACAAAACACTCCATCTCCGTCATTCTCTGGTCAAAAACATTATTAACTCCATTTGAGCTTGATTTTCATATAATGTTAAGTGCAGGTGTCTGATACAATACCAACGCTAACGACGCAGTGTTGTTAAATTATTTAATTTTTGCACTCCCAAAAAGTCTATATATTTGGCAGATGTAAAGCATACATGTGTATGTTTTTGTGTTAGTCCATTTTATTTTATTTTATTATTATTATAACAGCTCAGGGATGTTCAAGGAGCAACATGTTTGTGCACTTTCTAAAGATTTTAGTTCTGTTTTTGAATAAAGGGTTGGAAATGAATGCTTTTTTTTTTTTTTAATCCGATTCATCGATTAATCGAAAAAATAATCGACAGATTAATCGATTATTAAAATAATCGTTAGTTGCAGCCCTAGTTTCCTCTCTTTTGTTGTTTGATTAACATGAATGACAGACAGCAGAATATTACACTGCTGTCACTTTAAGAGCTGCCTGGATCCAATATAATGATACACATCTGTTCTTTTCGTCAGCTGTTTGCTTTCACTTAAGAACTAAATTACTGTGTTTAGGAAACTTGCAAAGACGGGCATTTTGACACATACAACTGTACTTAACCGTTTAAAGCCTATAAAGGGGCAAAAATTTACTCAGTTCAATACGCCCGTGCTCTATGAGCACCATCTTCACGCATATAGCGAAATAAGTTCTCTTCCATTGCCGATTGCGTTCCAACAGCTTAAAATCACAAATTTTTAAACTGCAACGTTTAAAAATGTGTGCAAATGATAAGTTTTTGTGAAGCTGCAGCACAGCAACGTCATGTGAGCGTGTAACCGCGATAGAGACAATAGTCTAAAATCTCAAGAAGGGTATAACTACAGCCTGGAGATCTCCAAATGTGGGCGGGAACTCCAAAACGGGATGAGAGCTCCAAAATAGGGTGTGACAGACAGGCACGTGACACATTTGCGCAATTTTTTCTCCCAATCAACTTCAAGTATTTCACGAGTTCACACTTACATATAATAAACTGAGTAAAGGTTATGCGTATTCGGCGTGCTGTCCAGGGAGAGGGCTCTGAGCTCGGTCAAGATTCCCGAGCCCGGGGTACTCCCCCTGTCTGGGGAGAGGGGACCGAGCTCGGCGTTTAGCCCGGACTCAAGAGTGCCCTTGGTTGTGTAGATTTTACTGGTTGTGTCAATCACAGTGTAAATTTCCTACACTATGCTACAAAAATGCTAACCCCTAAACCTACCCCACACCTGACCCTAACCTTAACCAGTGAATTTGGTTGCACGGCGGAATTGGCGCTGAATAGCATGGTAAAGAAAGTTGCAGTTCAGGAGACAAGCAGTTAATAAGATGATGCGATATGAGATCGCCAAGCCGGCCGTTCCGTAACCGGACCTCACCGGACAATGGCACCTTTTTAGTTACACCCAGCATCACTACCCCCTCCTACCCTGCGAATCTTGAACCATGACCTCACCCTGCACTTAATACCTCTTAACGGGATGACTCCGTTAGCTTTGGGCTCTGCTCTCACGGAGAATATTGATTTATATTATAGCATATTTTATTTTATATCAACTAGAAACAATGCTTAATTTATAAAGTTTTATTTTGAAATGTAAGTCAATAACAATTGACTGAAGCCAGTGCCAATGGTGAAAGTCTTTGCCCTGCCCCATTTTGGAGGTTCTGCCCACTTTTGGAGTTCACGCCCCATTTTGGAGATCTCCGGTCTGCAGTTATACCTACTTGAAAATCTCTACCAGTTAGGGATGTAACGATTAACCACGAGCCGGTTGAAAATCGATTCAAATATGTGACGATTCAAATCGGTTGAGATGCTAAAAAAATCGCGATTCAGTTAGGGTTAGGAGCTTATATGAATGTATGTCTGAGGGGAAATTACTGTCTTTAGAAAAGTTTAGATGGTATTTCTTTTTCTTTTCATCTTGCCTCTGTATAATGCATATTGAAGTTCATAAGTGCAGCGCTGCTTTGTTTACAGTGGAAACCAAGGAAACGCTTTAAGCACCACCTGCTGGCAGAGAGTGAATCTGCGTCTCATTTAGCTCGTCTGCTGTTTCTATTTCATGCAAATATTTTGTATGTATAGTTTCACAAAACTGAAGTCCGACCATTCTGTTTTTGTTTCAAAACAATTATACAAATATTAAATTTTGAAATTATACAATCTAATTTAGATTCAAAACTGCTTATATTGCATGTATGCAGCATCTTTGTTTGGATCATGATTAAAATACAGTGGTTGCCTCTAATTTTAAATGGAAAGAGCACAGACAAAGCCTTATTTTGTTTATATGAAGAGATTTCTTTTATTTGTGTTACTTATTTATTTGATTTGGGGTTTGTTTTAAAATTTCAATTTAGTTTTGTTATTTACATTTACATTTTGTTATTTAGCAGATGCTTTTATCCAAAGCGACTTACAATTGAGGACAACAGAAGCAATCAAAACCAACAAAAGAGCAATGACATGCAAGTGCTATATTAGTATATTATTATAGTGTTATATTTCAGTTTCACAAAGAAACCTGCAGTATTTTGTCCAAGCAATAATAAAAGAACACATTTAATTTATAATTTGTCTTAAATCTCATTTTATTAAATCGTGAATCGAATCGTGAAGTCAAAATCGTGAATTGAATCGAATCATGAGATGAGTGAATCGTTACATCCCTACTACCAGTTGACAAATTCCTACAGATTAATCATGTCTACCAGTATATCAACCACCCCCATTTCACTTTGGGTACGTTTATATGCACACTTTTTGGTTCAATCAGACTGAATACATTCCGATTTCTGAATCTGAATGTAGTGTTTACATGAACGCTAAATAAAGTGATTGGGTTGATGTGCGCGTTTATATGTCAAGCTTCAAATCTGAATTATTATTATTATTTTTTTTTTGACATGCACACACTACACAAATATGGGGTTTCTCACCGTTTGCACATAATAACCACTCTCCTACACTGTTTCTTTATTTGTTTTTAACAAAGGAATTAATATTTATCCACTTCTGGATAAATACATATAAACCGCAGAGCCGTGCTGCTCATATTTATCACGCAGAAAAATGCCCCTCCCTGAGCACAAAATGGGTTGCCTGTGGTTGAGAATCCGAAACAAGGACTGGTGGGAGGTTGTCCTGCTCCACTTCACAGTTGCTGAGTGAAAGGAGAGTTTTATAATGACAGGACACGCATTTATACAACATTTTATTCAAAAGGAAGAACCGCTCGCTCCGCGCGTCATACGTCATTACGCTATTTCTGCATTATTGCACATGCGCAGTCCTTTCAGTTTCGGTTTTCAATCTGATCGAGTGTTTACATGCACGCTCAATCGGATTAGAAAAGGAATAAACCACCCCCTTCAATCCGATCGAAATTTCATTCCGATCGAGCTCAAACGGATCGATTAAGGTGTTTACATGAAGCCTTTTCAGTCCGATTGAGCCGTCAATCCGATTACAAACGGATTATTTGGTTGCATGTAAACGTAACCACTGTTGCTTTATCTTATATTGCCAACAAAACCATTGCGAATAGAATCTGTATTCCATATAGTTCCCAGCCATCTGGGTGAATGACAGAAATTGATGTTAAAGCAAGGGAGCACTAATAAAACTGAGAAAAAGAGCAAGATCCACAGAAAAAAAAATCGAGAGAGCAAGTGAAAAACTGGATAAAGGACAATACATGCAGAGTTCACATGCAGGTTTTGTGCTGAACTTCATGTGAACCATCTCTCTATACCCTCTTAAAATGTCACCCCTGTAGTGAAGGAGAAAGAGCGAGGCTGAGGAGAGAAGATGAGAGCGATAGAGAGAGGATAGGGAGGATGGGAGGAATGGAGCAGAGGATGTGTTCCAGCATAGACGATCAAAACAAGCCCAGCAGGAGCACTGGAAGACACACCAGAGACTCAGTAAAGCAAACACAGTACAGGTCAGAGGCCTTCAGAAGTGGCCTCACCCTGCACTTAATACCTCTTAATCCTTCAGCCCATTATAGTCAGATATTATTTAACCATGAGAATAGGATACAAGTACCTTTCTGGCAGTACTGAAGCATATTACTCTAACGTGATGTGATGCAACTAGTGCTGTCAATCCATTAAAAAATGTAATCGCGTTAATCACAGTCATGGACTGTGATTAATCATGATTAATCACAAATTTAAAATACTAGGATTTAGCTGTAAATGTGTTGAAATAAAGAAATGCATGACACACTAGTTTAAGAAAACAGAACCTTTCACACTTCCGCCAGATATGAGTCATACTCCTTATTATTCTTTTATCATTATTCTTTTGTTTTTATTCAGCCATTATCAGCCTTTATACTGGCAATAAAACGTTTACCAAGCCACATCACTTCAATCCCAGTATACATTTACCCAACTATTATCAAAAGTATTTCTAAATAAATACAACAAAACATTTTCTTGCGACCTTACGTGAAGTATTATGACAAAATGCATTATTAAGAATTGGACCTATTTTGCAGGTGCATTAAAGCTAACATTAGCATCATGCTACATAAGACAATTTATGAGATTAATAGTACATTTTTACTCAGAACTCACTTCAGACCACCATCGAGTGTTTGTAATAACTTCCTTTTACGATCACATGTGGAATTTGGTCGTTTGCTATTGTTAAAATGTTATTTATAGCCTTTTATATGGCTGCACAAATTAGCATTTCAGATGTACACATTCTTCTCTCGAGAAAAAAACAAATATCCTATCGTAATGGTGTGTTTATTATCTTATATAATCTATAGTGGCTGTTGTCATGTTTATTTCTGCTGTGTAAAAGCCTTAACATGTATGCTCTGCTGAAACTCACGTTGTTTGTGATGTTACAACCGCCTCTCCATTCTTAAGTTGTCAGGGATACATTCCAAGTATAATACACATTAGTAAAATGATCTATTTTAATTTTTATTTGTCTATATACACCTTGGGCGGCCGCGGTACATTATAAAAGTAGCCCAAAAAAACAAGTACTCCAGAGTGCAATCTGGACGATTGGGGCCGAGCGACACATTGGGGCGGGGCGACACGTGTCGCTCCGCCCACCCCCAATTCCATTGGTTTATAACACGGCAAATCTTATTGGTGTAGACAACCCGAGCATGCGCATTCCTTTGTGTACGATTTTGTATTTAATTTGGCCATATTACAGAAATATTATGTGCTAACTCTAGAATCATAGGCTGTATCCGTATTTGAGGGGACAGCCATTTTAAGTGGTGTTCGAAACCATAGTGGACGTTCTCGAGTGCACTCATTCAATCCCACAATGCACCGCAACTGATGTACCGCAACTGATGTACACTCAACCATAGACATAATATACGTAGACGCCTCATGACATGCTGGAACGTAATCCAGTGTCGCCGCCATATTGGTTGGGTCTCCTCACTCAATGAGGAGTCAATGGAGAGCGAGCAATTTATGCCCGTATTTTGTGCAGTTTACTGTTGCAACAACCCGCGCAGATACCAGATCGCGTGGGATTACCTTTCACAAGTAAGATTGAACAATAATTTTGGTTATTTTACCATTTATAATATTATGTCATCGTAACTAACGTTACTTACGTGTAACATTATTACAGCAGGAAATGGTACTCTCTCGCACTATCTCTTGCTGTTTTTTTTTTCTGTTCTTCAACTTTCAGAGGATGTGTTCTTACTCGGGGAGCACATTGCAGGAACCCAATTCGGAACTGAGAACCATCATTTCATGCTTGTGTCATTTGTGGTCAGTGGCGCCTGCAGGTGTACGGCTGGACGCACTGTGCGTACCATGAGCGCTCAGACTGACCTGTGATTTGCCCCGCAAACATTTCAGCAGTAAATTATAGCCGTATTTCTGTCGACTGAACCAGCCATGCCATTAATAATGAACGTATCAGCCTTTTGCATGCCAAAGTCCATTTCTGCTTATAAACAGGTCAGGTTAGACCACCACAATTAATTTGTAGCCTATTTTACAAATGGGAATTGTATTAATACAACGAAAGTCATGACAATGTTTTGCATTCAAGCTACCTGTAAAATTTATAGTGAAAAGTTCTTTAAAATCATCTGGAATGCAATAAAGTAATTTTTAAAGCTGTTTTTAAAGCATTTTGCTGATTGCAGACGAAATTACGTTGCAGAAAATCCTTTAAATGTTAAGGAATTAAGAGCAGAGCAACGTAAAAATCAGAAAAAAAATATATAATCGGGCCTGTTTTAGGCTTTTCCTTATTTTTATATTTTAGACTGATGAAAAATGACTTGCCATCTCCTCATTGGACGTGCCTTTAGAGAGAAATGCATATTTACGGATAACATAATGAAAGAGTTTTTCTTCTCGATTTGAATTATTTCGTTTTAAAGTAGTAATTTAAAGCTTTCTATAGATATATTTATCATATTTGTGACTCAATTCGTTGAGTTTCGGTTCATCATTGTGAAGCGCATGGGCGTCGCTAGGCCATTTTTAGGGGGGCTTTAGCACCCCTAAATTTCTGCTCAGCCCCCCTAAAAATCTTGCGATTCTTCCCCTTTAAATTTCAAATGAAAGCGGCAGCAGACTTCGGCTCCTCCCCATCTTTCTGCGCGTTCTTCAATCCACAGACTGCGGTGGCGCAGAGGAGAGGACAAGGTGTGTGTTTATCGATAGATTGTTATAATATCTACATCTATGCAGTTCTTTGTCATAAATACAGTTTACAAAAAGTCATGGGAGAGCAATCGGTTTCCAATCTACTGTAAAGTTTTCGCTGCATTCACCACTCATCACACCACAGCTGTTTCCTTCAGCAAAGCCCTTAACACATGAACGCATACTTTATAAAACGATCACGTTATTGCTATTTTCATTTGAAAATTTAGCTTTCAATATAGAACATAATATAACAGTGCATGTGGCATTAACTACCATACAGTTAAGCATAGAAATGATTAAAGACAGTGACCGACAGCACTCAGTCAGTGCACTCATTTTAATCGCATATCAGAGTGATTGACAGAGATTGAAACATTGTGTGTGTGTTTTGTATTAATTTTTAATGAATTTTTATTGAATTTATGTAGAACGGTTCTACAATTTTTGTACAAATGTAAATATTTATTTTTTATTATTATACCCTCATTGGGGGCTGAGCCCCCCTAAAATGAAATCTCCTAGAATCGTCCCTGGTGAAGCGCTCCTATTCAAGACGAGACGGCAAGCGCATCCTCTGTTTTCCTATTTATTTTAATAAAAGCACAAGGTTTTGTTGATATTGTGAATGCACACAAATAAAAGTAGACCCTTTACAGTTTACAGTTTTACTCTTACCTTTATGAGGAAACATTGTGGGCGTATTTTACAGCGCAGCCGCCATCTTGGATGGGTCTCCAATGCGGATTTTCACATGATTTGGTTTGTTACAAGCGGCAGAGATTTAGTTATGATACAGGACGCTGTCACACATTGAAAAATACGTGCTTTCATGCTAAAAGACTTTGTATTATGCTCTTTAACAAAGACATATGGTAGGCTATGGCATATTGATAAATGTATAAATTAATGAATTTTATATTTTAAAAAAGAAACAAGTTTGATTGTTCATTTGAATTTATTTCTCTCTCTCTCTCTCACGCACACACTCAAACACACACACACGTGAAAAGAACTTAAAATAATAGTGGAAACAACTTAAAATACGCCATAATGGTCTATGAGGCGTCTACGTATATTATGTCTATGCACTCAACGGCTAGAGAATCCCCATAATGCACTGTGAGAGTCCCGCGCCGAATGAATTCCCGCGTCTCGCCAGAAGATGGCGCCCGCAGCTGAATCATCCATTCCTTTAAATTAGAAGCACTCCTCCACGGCGTACTACAGCGTAATACAACACAGGTACAAATTAATTGTAAATTGACAATTAGGGTTTATACATAATTTCCGTAAAAGAGTTCAAGATAAATCTTACTACTGGAGCTGCCCGTTTCAAATGATTATTAAACAGCAAGCAAATATGCAAAAGCGGCAGTTCTTCCGGTGCACTGAGTGTCCGAATCATGGGTCCGAATTCACTCACTCGTTTTCATTCACTCCTTCAAGTGAACTGTATGAGTGGACTAATGTAGGGAATAGTGAATGAGGGTGTAGGGGGCGATTTCGGATACAGCCATAGGCCTATCTTAATTATTATCTGTTTAGTAACCATTGTAATTTTAGTCAGATGAAGTCTTTTACAAATAAACTCTTGACGACGGCACCTCCGGGTTCTTCAGGCTGAATAGCGCTGCATTCATATTTCCTTGAGGATCAGCAGCACTAAATTTCATGGCAACCTCAATGTTTCCTTGTTTATATCTTAATAAAATATTTGAGCCTATATTGATTCTCTTACAGTTTTTAAAATTTCCTATCTTATAGTAAATAAGTGTCCGTGACATCAGATATTAAATATCCAATTATTTATGTATCCACACCCTCATTGTGTGTGTGTATGTTTTAATCTGTGTACGGGATGAATTTAGATTCAGTTATTAACACTCGATCATTGTACCCATATAGACCTGCATAACTATCGAATATTAAATCACTCAGAGCTGCATAAAAACGTATATAAAAGAATGCTCATGCGCAAACGTCTACACCAATAAGCTCTGCTGTATTATAAACCAATGAAATTGAAGGTGGGCGTGTCGCCCCGCCCCATCGTCCAGGGTGCACTCTGGGGCTACTAAAAAACAGCAGCTCTGTAATTTTTCCCGCGACTATATTTTCAAAATAGCCCACTTGTGCCGTTACCCTGGCAACACTGGTTCGCTGCCTGTACTCTCATCACACAATGACTGCGTTTACATGCGCACGAATATTGCGATTATTTCCAATAATCAGAGTAAGGACTTAATCGCATTTTGATGTTTACATGTCAAGAGCAAAGCTCTTACTCCCGTTTACATGCAATTTCCATTATTCTTATTATTCGCTAAGAATTGTGGTTAATTTTTTCACTGCCATTATTCACATACCCCACTGGACAGCACAAACAAACAAACAAATTCCATCATATTTCTATGGCGCCGAAAAAGCGTGGAATACAGCGATACAAAATCATTATGCATTAGACGTAAATAGATTAAAACAGCGACCAGTAACACTGCTCTTTCTGAGTCCATCATTTGTGCTGTCCAGTGGGGTATGTGAATAATGGCAGTGAAAAAATTAACCACAATTCTTAGCGAATAATAAGAATAATGGAAATTGCATGTAAACGGGAGTAAGAGCTTTGCTCTTGACATGTAAACATCAAAATGCGATTAAGTCCTTACTCTGATTATTGGAAATAATCGCAATATTCGTGCGCATGTAAACGCAGTCACTGATAGATAACCTTCCGCGCTGCGATGACGGGAAGAAGTTGGGGTCAAACCTTACCAAACGATTAATTTGCGTTAAAAAAAATATTAACGCGTTTTAAAATATTAACCTTGACATCCCTAGATGCAACAGAAGTAGCCATGTGGTTTTCTACCTAGAAAATCAATGGTCTCAGTTTACAAAAAGGCACCAAATTCTGTTGTGTGTCTGGTTTCAGCTGCAGTAGCCTACTGAAATGTTTCGTTGCTTTTTTAAATTAAGGGAAAAGCTTAAAATGACTTTCTGTGGTAATCAACAACATGCCACAGATGCTGTAGCTAAAGCCTGAGTTATACTGAACACAAAAGATTCATTTTATTGACTGAAATCAACCCTTGTTTAAATCAGCACTGACATTAATCATTACTGTCTAGCCCAATTAACTGGTAAAAATGTAGCAATTCCTTGTCAAATTGAGGTTACTTGACCAGTTGAAATGATTATTGATTGCTGGACTGTTGAAACAGCATGTCTCGGGGACAGAAATCCTGTTACCTCGTAGTGTAGTACAACACACACATAAACCTTACAAAATCTTAAAGAAAATTCTGGAAGCAAAATAATCTTATGACAGGTTTGAGAAGTTCTACTGTAATAACTAGAGATCAACTGCTAATTATTTGATAGATATTTGTTTCTGACATTTAAGCAGTTTTATCTAATCAGATATCAGTTTTGTAATATTGGATTCACCAATAAATGGCAGCATTTTGTGGGCGCTTGAAGAATTGTGTTCATGTCGTTTGCTGTCAGATAGGCTGCAGACACACTATTCACTAATACAAGACTAAAAATAGCACTTTCAGCAGGTGTTTCATAACCTATATTCTATACCATGACAAAAACAAGAATAATTCTGATAACAATGAAATAGACTCTAATGGAACTTATTTGCTGTTTTGCTTGTTACTTTTCTGACAATACAATAATTATTTGAGTTGATAGACTACATTTTCATTTGAAAATATTAAACAGTCAATTTATTTTTCTGTTTATTCACTGTTGATTTTAAATATTGCAATTATGGATTCTGTTTGCTACCTCAATTCGAATTCAGGAATTAAACTGATATTCACGATTCAATTCTGAATGCACAACCAAATGGTGCTTTTTATATATAATGTGGTTACAAACACACAATTCCACAAACCTGATTCTAAATACACTCGAATGCACAAGAGCACAAGTGTGCACCATACCTGATTAAAGAAAAACAGAGCAGAGGTTACAGACAGAGACCACAGGCACCTGCTAAAATAAAAATAAAAAACTGCCTATGTGAGACAGACTGAGAGAAACGATATCAAAGAATCAGCAGTGACTTGACATATAAAGACAGACAGCAAAAAGACAGGTCTTCAGTCAACCTGCAAATCAAAAAACTAAATTCAAGGCAATATGTAATATGCCACACCTTTCGCGTTTAATTCAATGTGATATTTTCTGTTACTTGATCGATATAATGACATGTACACAAACTTGCTGATTTGAAAAGAAAACATGAATGCAATAACGTAATGTAAAATAAAGCTGACCACACATAAGCATACAAAAGGTATCCCAGTCAAATTGTGCATATGAGAAAGTTTGAGGTGAGGCTGGAGAATGTCCTTTCCAGGCTTTTTTTTTTTTTCCATTTCAGATGGATTAGTTTATCCTGTAATGGACAGATGGTCATATAAACAACACTCTGAGAGATCAGCAGAAGGGCACTGACACTAAAAGACAGTTTCACATGAAAGGTCTGTGAGTGACATTACAGTGGTCTGACTTGTGTAGTCATCCTCTCATAAAATGGCATGTATACTATCCATCCATACATTCACAAACCCTCAAAAATACATCTGAGGTTACTTCACAGGGCTGTGAATTACAATAATGACTTGTGGAAAGAGACACAACATAACAACAAACGATGACTCCTCATGTATATATGAAAAAAAAGTAATTACACTTTACCAGAACTCTAATGATAACTGACAGACCTCAAGTGTTACTGCAACAACATGTGTTTAGCAAGCAAAGAAATCATAAGGATAATTGGGCATTTAGGTTATTGTTCTGCTCACAATGATACTGACACAAATTTACCTTCATAATAATAATATTAGTAGCCAAAATGAGAGGAAATGCATTTGGTTTGCAAAATTCTACTATCCACTATGACCCCTGAAGGTCCAAGGACTCATTTAACATATTTTCTTTTCAAATGAGGCCTAAAGTAAGGCATTGCATGATGTCCCCTGGCTTACTGTGCCCACAGTAAAGACCATCAACAAGAGAATCTTTCTGAAGTATCCGAATGAAGCTATTTTTGACTCCCTCAGGACAACCAAGTATGTTCCAGGATGGAGTAAATAAATTATAAATGGAGAGCAGCTCGTTCATTTTTCCTTCTATTCCAGAGAGACATACATAACCTGTTTCTAAATCCATTAAAGTCAAGCATGAAGCCATGAAATCTCCATGCAGAAAAGTCAGTTAATTTTCAAATTGCACTTTTCATAAAAAACATATATTCAAGGTCTATAACCACGAACAATGATATGCACTGACATGGTGAAGTAGTTAAATTTTGGACTTTTTCTCACAGGATGTTATTAAGGAATTTGGAAAAACTTTTATAAAGCTTGAAAGCATCCCCACTCTTTGTAACTGCATTAAAAAGGATACAATTCTTTTTAGTATGCTTCAGGATTTCTCCTTTTGTGTTCCACAGTGAAATAAAAATTCATATGGCTTTGGAATGGTATGAGAGCGCACATAAATGACAGAAATTTCATTTTTTGGTGAACTTTCTCTTAAATCTCTTACTGAAAAGCACTTCTCTGACAGATTACATGGCATTTTGAAATGAAACAGACATCTGTGGAGATTGTCAAAGATAAGGGAAATACAAGGTCAGATTCTTCTGTTAAGCTCTTTTATAAGCTCCTCACCTTCCCAGAAGGCACTCTGAGTGACACTGCCCATAATGTTCTAGGGACTATTTTTAGATATACAGCATTAGAGTAACCAAATTTTGATGAAAGTGCTGCTGAAAACTACACATATTAGGAGATATAGACTCCGTCTGAACCTACTTTCACACTTCGTCTGGAACCAGAAGTTATGATTGCAGAAGATAACATGCCACTTACACATGAATGAATATAATCAGCATGGCTGATTCTTCAGAGAGAGAGCACAAGGCCAGTTCAAACACTCTAAACACATTTCCCTTACTAGAGCACAATGTATTTGAACTCAAGGAGGAAACCATTTTCAAGCATGAACGTAATTATACCTCTGAATTCAACTACTTAACCACTAAATGTGCATTTATGTATTCTAAACCTTTAGTTTCAGCCGCTGGGAATAAGAATACTCAGAGGTGCTCATTCATACCTCAGGAGATTTTATTGAGTTCTCAATTATATTTCATTTAAATATCATCTTTGTTTCAGATCTTTCTTCTAAAATTAAAATAAACACAGCTGAGACAACTGTGGACAAACGGTAAGAGTATAAAGCCATAAAGTGACTGTGTGCAAAATCCTGTGCTGAGACAGTTTGATAAGAAAAAGTTATGTATTCCCGATATTGCCTGTTTGTAAAATCTGAGTAGTTCATGACATTACTGAGATCTCTTCTGCAAACTGGAGATATGAGATTACTCTGGTCAGTTTTGCAGGAGTCTTCATTTGCTCGCCATATGATCTCATTGGTGTCAAAACAAATGAGATATTAAAGAGATCTTTTCATTTATTTATCTACAATATGGGTAAGTCAAAAGAGTTTTCCCAAACAAATTTCTGAATGCACACCAGAAGGAAACTTCTTAGACCTGATGAGAATCCAATGACATGTTCATCGTGAAAGAAATATCTCAATATACATACCATCAGTTATATTGTATTTGATGGTTTGCTAGCTACAAATATGTCATTTTTGCTAGTTATAACATGTTGAAAAGATCTGCATATTGTCTTCTGACTTAACTATACAGCAACTGTTGTGACCTTTCAAGAATCAGTATCTGGCTATAATGACATTGTGTAATAAGCATGTAATAAGTAATATTTGTAATGCATGTGTACCAAATTAAAATCTATGTGGGCTACAAGATACATACGCTACTGAAGGTGCACTAAGTTGCAGACTAGAAAAGAAACCTAAAACCCTTTATTTCGAGCTTTTAAGCGCTTAATAACAGTAAAGCAAACATTTTAACCAAGAAGGATTGCTCTTCCAACGCCACACTCTTGCTGCTAAGGCCACATTTAGCCTAAACGATGTTTGCAAACAATGAACCTGTTACACGGAGGGGAAAGCGTTACTTACTTGAATCTCCCTTGGCAGTGTTGACACTGATCCCCAGCCCATCCCCGTTCACAGACGCAAGTTCCATTGATACATCTTCCAAAGATGCAGTTTTTGTCACAGGTTTTAGAATAGGATCCTTCACTGCACACTAACAGGTAAAACACCGTAAACGTGAACAGGTACGTCCTGAGCTCCTGAGTCCTACACGGGAAACACCTCGTGGAGAAGCGTGGAGACGTTCTTCTGCCAAAATCCATCCTCCTGTTCTCCTCTGATCTAAGCATAAGGTGAGGTTACAGTCTTCATTAGACTTTAGCTTTTAAACTGTGAATTCTACACTCCTCGCAGTTTTGTTACAATTTCTAGCCTAGTTTTGTTGTCATTGTCACAATGCATGAATTTATTATATCCAGTATGTAACGTAACTTTCTCCAGTCAGTTCTCGAGGTAAAGCATTTACTTTAGCGCGTTATTCCAAAGAAAGCCTTGTCGTCCAAAACCGTGTCATTCCAAAAATAGCGACATCTGAGATACAGATGTGCAGTTATGTTAAACTGTGCCTCCATAGTCGCAAAAATAACAGCATGATTTCAGCATGGCTTCTCAAACAATAAGCCGTTTCGCCTTTGTTTCTCTCAGAGATGCACTCGGAGGAGAATGACAGCGCAACTCTCATCCAAAACAATGTGCAGTTCCCCGCTGCTGCTCCTGCTGAGCTCAGAGCCAATGACGAATCTCACTACGGAAAAGGTTTGGCTTATGAATATTAAGTAGCTTACGCAGACGTTGCTTGGTAACCTTCCGAGAGCGTCCTGTCGGTCACGTGACGCAATTCATATTCAAGAGCCGATCCTTTATCATAGTAGGATAGGAAACTAGTCGTCGTACATTTAAAGCGATAGCGCCCTATTGATTTGTGCAGAACATCGCGTCAAGCGGGTCATCATGAAAGTTGTGGTTTCGTGCAATACAGATATTTTTGGGGAGAGGTACGGAAACTTTAAGAGACCGTGCAGTTTTTGGCTTGTTTTGTTAAGGTCACAACTTAAAGGGATATTCCACAAAAAAAGAAAGAAAGAAAATTATGTTATAATTTACTCACCCCATGTTGTTTCAAACCTGTATGCATTATTTATTCTACGGAATACAAAAAGATTTTGTCAATATTTTCTCATGATCTCAACAATCAGGGGCGGATCTACCGGGGTAGAAAAAGCTGTGCCACCTCAGAATTATCACAGAATAAAATATAAATGTAAGCAGTGTTTCATGTGCTACTTTTCAGCCGCGGCGATGACAGCGTAACGGAAGATAATGGCAAAAAACAAACAAAAAAAAAACACGTCTTTCACTAAACTGTGCACGATGGTTGCACGCGCACGCAGCGCGCCCAGTGTAGTCGGCTTCATTAATGACTCTTTTGAACCGGTTCTTTTTGAGTCAAAAGCACAAACAGCAGCCCATCCACTAACGAATTGTTTTTACATTTGTTCGTGAATCAGATAATGCTTCTCGGTTTATTTAGAAGTCCTATGAGAACTCTAATCCCATCCGGATATGTCTGAGATTCATCCCGTAATTGTTTGGTGATCCAATTCTCTTTTCTGCCATAGCAGACAAAACAATAACATGAAATCAATAAGAAGATACCTATCACGAAAACTAATAGCAGAGTTAGGTAAGAGTCTTGTATTGCAGTTTTCTCGATTGTTACCATAATATAATTGATTTTAGTTGGCCTATTTCCCCAAACCATTAATTCAGTTCTCAAAACACAGACACATTTCTCAAAACGTTTAACAATGAGTAACTTAAACATTAGGTAGCAAAACTGATGACACCAATCAGAATCTCTGCATCCTAACAACGGAGAGAGGAGAGAGCTGAACGAATAAGATACATGGGTTTTATACTTATACATTCAGTAAAATTACAGTACCAGTACATTAGATGGACATTTCACTCTTCTATATGTACAGTAAACTGTAGCACATGTTGTACACCTTCAAACGTGTGACTGTCAAATTTTATTTGTAACCATCTTTTATGTGTAATGCTTGTTTGCAGAACTGAGAAATGAGATATAGCTAGTCTTGTGTCAGGAGACCAGGAAACTGCTATAGTACTGTAGCCTATACAGCAGGGTTCCTCAAATCTTTCCCTGGAGGGCCAATCTGCTGCAGAGTTTAGCTCCAACCCTGATCAAACTCACCTACCTGTAATTTTCTAATGATCTTGAAGACTCTGATTAGCATGCTCAGGTGTGTTTGATTAGGGTTAGAGCTAAACTCTGCAGGAGTGGGCCAGATTTGAGGATGCCTGCTATACTGTAATGAAATTTGATCAAATGTGCAGAGGATGCTGATTAAATTTTTTTAATTACAGTATTTTTTTTTACTGTACTGTATGTATTGTGGTGCATATAAACAATTCTTTGGTATTTGAACTTTTCTAGTGTTTTTCATCTACTGCAAGATTACTTTACAGTAGTAAAATGAAAATGATATGTTCCCAAAAGTTCATTGCTGAATTATTATTATTATCTGTAATTTAATTTAAGTTGTATAGACATTGAGCTGCAAAAATAATTCCTGAATCCTAATAAGAGTTTTTTGTTGTGTTATTGATCTCATGAGTGTTCACTGGGCAGAAAAGTCATCTGTGTATTTGAATTGTGTGTAAGCATTTAATAATACCTGTAATAACTAGATTGAAAAGTTTGAAAGACAAATGTGACCCTGGACCACAAAACCAGTCAATTTTTCGAAATTGAGATTTATACATCATCTGAAAGCTGAATAAATAATGCCACATAATAAATATGCCACAGCCATATCACCCTGCAGCCCAAGACCGGTTGCCCATGGAAGCTAAGCAGGGCTGAGCCTGGTCAGTACCTGGATGGGAGACTGTTAGTGCTGTTGCTGTTGGAAGAGGTGTTAGTGAGACCAGCAGGGGGTGCTCACCCTGCAGTCTGTGTGGGTCCTAATGCCCCAGTATAGTGACGGGGACACTATACTGTAAAAAAGCACCGTCTTTCGGATGAGACGTTAAACCGAGGTCCTGACTCTCTGTGGTCATTAAAAATCCTATGACACTCATTGTAAAGAGTAGGGGTGTAACCCCGGTGTCCTGGCCAAATTCCCTCCACTGGCCCCTGTCTATCATGGCTTCCCAATAATCCCCATCCACTTGATTGGCTCTATGACTCTCACTCCTCTCCACCTGTAGCTGGTGTGTGGTGAGTGCACTGGCGCCGTTGTCCTGTGGCTGCCGTCGCATCATCCAAGTGGATGCTGCACACTGGTGGTGGTTGAGGAGAGACCCCCCCACATGATTGTAAAGCGCTTTGGGTGTATTGCAATACACATTAAAAGCGCTATATAAATGCCTCATTCATCATTCATTCATTCATTCATTCATAAATAAGCTTTCCATTGATGTATGGTTTGTTGATAGGACAATATTTGGAATAGGATACAACTATTTGAAAATCTGGAATCTGAGGGTGCAAAAAAAAAAAATCTAAATACTGAGAAAATCGCCTTTAAAGTTGTCCAGATGAAGTTCTTAGCAATGCATATTACTAATCAAAAATTAAGTTTTAATATATTTACGGTAGGAAATTTACAAAATATATTCATGGAACATGATCTTTACTTAATATACTAATGATTTTTGGCATAAAAGAAAAATGGATAATTTTGACCCATAGAATGTATTTTTGGCTATTGCTACAAATATACCCCAGCGACTTAAGACTGGTTTTGTGTTTAAGAAACAAATAGTTTGGTCAGTTAGATGTTCTAGATGTTTGCTATAGTGTTGCTAGTTGGTTGCTAGGATATTCTGGGTGGTTGCTAGGCTCTTGCTATGCAGTTGCTGGGGTGTTACTAGACTACTGATAGTGTGTTCTGGGTGATTACAGACATTCCCACCTCTGGTAATAACAGAAAATCAAACATTGTTTTCAAAATTGATCCAGTTTCAATGCTTTGATATTATTGTATTTCTTTCTAATGTTTCTTTCAAAAGTGTTACTCTTAAACTTGCTCTAAAACGTGATTTATATACCATCTAAGTAGCCTATGTAATATTAATAGAACCGCATGTCTTCTTTAGTGATACAAGCTCAGAAACATTTACAACCTGTTGAAGTTTTTTATATGTGTATTGACTTGGTGCCATGATGGATATTGAAATGTTGTTATTTATTTTTCATTTTAAACAGTATAGATGATTACTTAATGGTAATGGAATATTTGTGAACACAACTGTGCATGTCAGACAATAAATCCCCCAAAAATATGCATGGGGGCTTGCTTTGGTGTTGCCACCCCTTATAGACCCTATAATGTATAAATGCCACCCTAAACATTATTTTCTAGATCCGCCCCTGCTCAACATAAACGTTGTTTTCTCTCTCTCTCTCTCTCTCTCTCTCTCTCTCTCTCTCTCTCTCTGCATGCGGGGAGTGTTTGGGTGTGGGTGAGGGTGCTCACGGAGAGGTGTTTGAAAGTTTCCTTTTCTTTTTTCTATTTTTGATTTAAAAGGGGAATTTGATACATAACATTTTTGTAAAGCTGCATTTAGATTTGAAAGCCACGTGTTGGTGGTGTTCGCGGTAGCGTCGGAATGGCGTCACCTCTGACGGGGGGAGAACCACCTGTTTCGCGGCGTCATGGAGTCCGGTGCGTACCTGCTCAGGGTGTATCGGTGGAGGATGTACTACTGGCGGTCGGAGAAGAGGTTGGTTATGACAACATCTCTTCGGCGTCCAGGATGAATAAAGCGGTAGTGATTTTTGTTAAGGAGGATAAGTTAGTAAACCGCTTGGTAAGCAACGGGATTGTGGTAAGTGGCGATTTTGTTGTTGTTTCACCGCTTGTTACACCTACGACAAAAGTTTATATATCAAATGTTCCACCATTTATTGGAAATGAGGATATTGAACGCGCATTAGCCCAGTATGGTAAATGTGCTAGTGCGATTAAAACTCTCCCATTGGGATGTAAAAATGAAGCATTGAAACATGTGATGTCTTTTAGGAGACAGGTATTTATGTTTTTGAATGTGCCGGAATTAGATGTGTCTTTCAGAGTAGTACACGAAGGGAAACCATATATGCTCTATGTTAATACAGGTAGCTTGAAGTGTTTTGAGTGCGGAGATATTGGCCACAAAAGTTGGCATGCCCGCATAGAGCCCAGGCTAATGAGGAGGCCGCAGGGCCTAGTGGTGTTTCTGTAGCTAAGGTAAATAAAATAATAATGCAGTCTCAGCCTGAAGAGGAGAGTCTTGCTCAGAACGATGAATTACGTGAAAGCATAGACAGAAATCAAAACAAAGAAGATACAACGGTGAATGTGGTAGAGGAACATGAGGTTTTGGAATGTAGTGCAGTCATGGTGGCAGAGAAATTGGGTGAAGGTGCTCCTTGTGAAGTGGTTAGTAGGAAACTACTGAAAGATCAGATGATGTTGGAAAGAGTGAGGATATGGAATGAAGGATGATGATACATTGTCTGAGGTATCTGACATGTCTGAGTTTGGGTCACAGAATATAGATGATACATACTCAGTGCAAGAGATTAACGATTTTTGGACTTGACGTTTGGAAAAACTGTTGAGGTGAAGGATTTTTTTCCGGATATAGACAAATTCATATGGTCAGTGGTGTCAATGCAGAAAGTTGTTAGCTACGAAGCCTTATGTAAGAAGAAGAGGTTCAGATTGAGGAAGATTTTAGCCAAATTGCGGAAAGAGAAAGAGCTTTGCAAAAATAAAATGTTCAAATGCACAGGGTTAATCTGATATTTTATTTTTGTATTCGTTTCTATCAATCTTTCTCTTTTCTATCTTTTTATGGACATCTTAAAACTAGGTTCCTTAAATATAAATGGGGGTAGAGATAGGAATAAATTAGCCATGATTGCAGAGTTTGTTAAACAATTTGATATAGTTTTTTTGCAAGAAACACATACAAGTGATGATAATAAGATTCAGTGGGGAATGTGGTGGGAAGGGAAGTATGCTCTTAGCCATGGTACAAATATAAGTGCTGGGGTAGCTATTCTTTTTTCCAAAAATTTGAATGTTAACATTTTAACAGTGGAGGAAATTGTAAAAGGAAGAGCACTTTTAACTAAAGTAGAGTGTGAAGGAATAATTTTGTTTTAATCAATGTATATGCTCCTAATAATGGACATGAGCGTGTGGTTTTTTTTATGGAATTGAGATCAGTCATTCAGAAGTTTGATGATGATAATGTTTGCATGGTAATTGGGGGTGATTGGAATTGCACAACCAATTTTATTGTTGATAGGAATGGAGAGGAGCCTCATAATCAATCAAGCATGCAGTTGTTAAAAATTATAAATGAGTTTGACTTAATAGATTTGTGGAGAAATAGAAACATTGGAGTTAGACAATATACATGGTTAAAGGTATCAGATAATCAAGTTAGTGGTGCAAGGTTAGACCGTTTTTATTTGGGGAAGATTTGGAATAATAAGGTTATGAATGTTTCTATCTTGCCTAATGGGTTTTCAGATCACCATATGATTACTTTTGATTTTAATTTTAAAAAAGTGGTTAAACCTTTGTATTTTTGGCATTTTAATGTTAAATTGTTACAAGACATTAGTTTTTGTGAAAAATTTACATTTTTTTGGGATAAGTGGAAACTCCAGAAAGACACTTTTGAAAATCTTGGTCAATGGTGGGATGTCGGTAAAGCAAATATTAGGATTTTTTGTCAAAACTATACTTCATATTCTACTGCATTGATGAAAACAACAGTTAAAAGTTTACAAAGAGACATTGCATTTTTGGAAAAAGACATTTTGAATAATAATGGGACTGTGAATAATGAAAAGTTAAATAAGAAAAAAGAAGAACTAGGATATTTTTTACAAGAAAAGGTAAAAGGAGCACTTATAAGATCAAGATTTTGTTCAGTCAAAGATATGGATGCTCCTAGTGCTTTCTTTTTTAATTTGGAAAAGAGAAGTTTTCAACAAAAACAGTTGTGTCATATAAAATGTCCGAATGGAACTGTAACTTCTGACCCTATGGAAATGAGGAAAATGACAGTGGATTTTTACTCTGAATTATATAGTACTCAGAATTGTGACTCTGGAAGTATTGCTGAATTGCTTTGTGATCTGCCTCAGTTGAGAGATGAACAAAAAAAATCACTGGATGAACAAATAACTTTGCAAGAGCTCACAGATGCAATGAGACAATTATCTCCTGGAAGATCCCCTGGAGTGGATGGTATACCTGTGGAGTTCTATCAGGCTTTTTGGGAATTAATTGGACAGGATTTTAATGATCTACTGATGGATTGTATCAAAGAAAGACATTACCCACAAGTTGTTGTAGGGCAGTTCTATCCTTAATTCCTAAAAAAGGAGACTTGGGATTATTAAAAAATTGGAGACCAGTGTCGTTGTTATGTTCAGATTATAAAATAATTTCTAAGGTGTTAGCAAATAGACTTAAAAAATATTTACATGTAATAGTTCATAGAGACCAGTCCTATTGTATACCAGGTAGATCAATTATGGATAATTTATTTTTATTGCGTGATATGATTGATTTTAATCGAAGTAATAATTTTAATTTAGGGGTTCTTTCGCTTGATCAAGAAAAAGCTTTTGATCAAGTTGATCATAAGTATCTTTTCAGTGTATTAAAACAATTTGGGTTTGGTGAGAATTTTATATCATGTATAAAATTGTTGTATTCTAATGCATTTGTTATGGTCAAAGCTGGAGGTGGTTTGAGTGCACCTATAATGATGTCCAGGGTATCAGACAAGGATGTCCTCTTTCTGGACAGTTATATAGTCTGGTAATGGAACCTTTTTGTGCAGATTAAGGAAGGATCTAACTGGAATTTTACTTCCAGATTTAAAGAGTACATTTAAAGTATCCTTGTCAGCGTATGCTGATGATGTTACTGTGTTTATAAAGAGTCAAGATGATGTGAAAGTTTTAATGGGAATTATTGGAAAATATGAAAAGGCATCCTCAGCCAGAGTGAATTGGGGAAAAAGTGAGGGATATATTATTGGTAAGTGGGAAGATGTAGGACCTCCAAAATTACCATGTGGTTTACAATGGGGCAGAGAAGGGTTAAAAGTATTAGGTGTTTTTTTAGGGAATGAACATTTTCAGATAAGGAACTGGGAGGGATTGCTGGAGAAGGTGTCAGCTCGATTGTCTAAATGGAACTGGCTATTACCACAATTGTCGTATAGAGGGCGAGTCTTGGTCACTAACAACTTGGCAGCCTCGACACTGTGGCATAAAATGACTGTTATGGAGCCTCCAGTTGAGTTGGTTTGTAAAATACAACGGACAATCGTGAATTTTTTTTGGAGTGGGGCACACTGGATCCATGCTGCAGCACTTTATTTACCTGTCCATGAAGGTGGTCAAAGGCTGGTGGATGTGAGAAGTCGGTTGACAGCTTACAGAATACAAACAGCACAAAGACTTTTATATCACAAAGACTTAGCTTGGGCTCATACTGCAAGACTGATTTTGAAGAACAGGTGGACTTGGTTTGGATAAACATTTGTTCATAATGGACTTGGAGAAGGTGAGTTTGTCAGAGATCACTCCCTTCTATAAGTCAGTGTTACAGTCCTGGAAAACAGTTTTTAAGGTGGATCGGAGTAGTGATGACACAGGACACTGGGTTTTGGAGGAACCATTATTCTTTAATCCAATGATCCAAACAAGGCTTTTGTCTTCAGTGAGCGTATCTACAGTTTTGAAGCGGAATGGGGTTGTAAAAATGAGACACCTCTTGGATGATGATGGGTGGAAGCCGGTTGGTATCCTTAAAGAAATGACAGGATTGAAATCTGAACGTCTTGTATCAAAACTGATAGAGGAGATTTGGAATGTCTTACCAAGTGGCCACAGAGAGTACATCAAAAAAGGTCAGTCAATGGACTTAAGAGATACAGAAAAGGAATTTCCAAAAATTAAAGTGTCTCCAGTTATGCTGGAGGAGAGTGTGGAAGTAAACATGGACTCAATTCTGTCTTTTGATACACCTCAGCTGGACTATTTTGAATCAACATCAAAGAAAGCAATTTATGATTCTTCAGTAAAAGTCATTCATCAAATTTTTCTCAGGAAAATTAAAGCTTCAAAGTGGCCAAGATTGTTAGGATCAGATTTCCTCGTGAGGGACAGGTGGAGAGCCCTGTATAAGCCTCCCATAGAGAAGAGGACAGCAGATCTACAGTGGAGGCTTATTCACGGGGCAATAGCTACAGACAGACATGTGGCGCACCTGAACTCAGCAGTGGGTGGTGAATGTAGATTTTGTGGAAAACAAGAAGATTTAGAACATTTGTTTTTAAAATGTGGAAGATTACAAGATCTTTTTAATTTTCTTAAGGATTTGTTTAAAAAATTTGATGAGGAGTTTTCAGATAAAATATTTATTGGGGGTGTTAAGTATAGGTATTCAATGAGAAGGATGACATGTTTATTAAATTATTTGTTGGGAACAGCTAAATTAGCAATATGGAAAACGAGAAAGAATAAAGGAAAACAACTTGGGACTATTGATGTGGACATGATGTTTAGAAAATTAGTTGGTGGAAGAATCAAAATTGAATTTGCCTATTATAAACTTGTTAATAATGAAGTGGTTTTTTGCGATATCTGGTGTTTTAGAGACATCTTATGTGTGGTTTTGAGGGTCAGTTGTTTTGAATGTTTGATTATTTTATGAGAATTACTATTGTTGTGATTTTGTATGAGAGGTAATTTGTGATAAAATAAAAAGTGTTTTGATCCCTCTCTCTCTCTCTCTCTCTCTCTCTCTCACTCTCTCTCTCTCTCTTCTTTTTCGTATTGATCAAGAGCAGTGTAGCAGTGTTACTTATTATTATTTATGCAAGCATTAATTGATATTTTTAATTTCAAAATACTTTTATTGTTGCATTTTAAATTTAATATTATAAATAATCTTTTATATGGTAATTTTATATAGTTTTATATGTTTTTTTTTTTTAATATTTAGCCTATATTTATTCATTTATTTTTTTAAATTAAATTTAGATGTAGTAATTTTAGCTCCTTATTTCATTTAGCTGCCAAGGCAACATTTCTAATTAGTAAGTTTTTTTTTTTAGTTTTTTTTATTTATTTTTTTTATAATTAGTAAGTGTTTTTCGTCTAATATTTATACTGTATTTTATTTCATTTTTATTTCAATTAACAAAAACAATTAAATAGTTTTATATTTTATATTTAATAAGTAAAATGCTAGCAAATACATTACTACTACTATTGTCAATAAACCATTAGGCTAACTGGAATGTTTATGACTCTCCTGAGAAACATGTGTCATATTTCTGGATCAGCCTCCAAAATATTTATTTTAGAATGTGTCTATTGTTCACTTATCTGAGTTAAATACCTCTTAAGTTTCCTCAAAACAGGCCTAGAAGCATGAAGTGATACTGTTTTTTTGAGGATGATGATGTTCTGTGTCTCCTGTATGAAACAATATGTGAATTAGAAGTTGTCACGTAAACAGCATATTAATAATGTCACATTTGGAATAACTGGCTTAATTTGGCGTATCCAAATTAAGATGCGGATAATTCTGGAGTATTGAAGATATAGTATACTTACTATACTATGTAGTTTTTGGACTTCCTGTTTGCAGGGAGGTAATGTCATCAACTCTTCTAGACAAATTCTATACATCTGTTCACAAAATAAAGTAAACCTTCATATGAATAAATAAAGAAATTATTTAAAAGTTTATTGCTGAAGTTCGTCTTTTTGCAGCAAACAAACAGTGTTATAAAATATTATTTCCATTCCTTTACTTTGTTGACACTAAAGTGAGTTTCATTGTGCTTTCGCAGGGAATCATTTGCAGTGATCATTACATAAGACAACAGAAAATGACTGTGTGCCAGGTATTGACAAATAAAGATGTATTTTTATTATCATCTGGGTAAGAAGTCAACAACATTCTCAGAAGGCCATACTCTCCACTGCAGACTCACAGCAGGAGAGAAATAAAATTATCTCACTCGGGGGAACTGCTCTTTCTCTCTCAGGAAAATTAGATTGGCTCTGTTGATAGAAACCAAGGTAAACAGAGAGATGTGGCATCCTTTGTGTTCATAATAAGGAAAAACTTTGATATTAGCCATATGTGTACCATTTTATGTAACCTGGCTGTCCCACTGGAAAGGGACATAATTGAGGTTGATTTCAGGGCATGGGAAGCAAAACCAGACTTTATGGGCTCCTACAACAGGGACTGCCATTTGAAGATTTGCCAGTTGAAAATTAAGCAAATTTCATGTCAGTTTAGATGTTAAAGTAAGTCATGAGCACATGCAAAACACACTGAAGAATGACAGCAAACCCAGGCCTCAGTAAACAGCAATGTAATATATAATACCTAATAAAAAGAAACTGAAATGGCTTGTCAGTCTCACAAGTATTAAATGTGCTTAATTTAAAATACAAGGCCCATGAGACAGTTTTGGTTTATTTTGCTGTGTTTTAGATGCTCCCTCTTGGATAACTTTAAGTAGGTCATAGTGAATACATCAGCCAAAGCACCTGCAATGGAAGTGGTTGTGGAACACTGACTAGGAGGATAAACATGTGATATCACATTCTGTAAACGATTTATAACAGAAACAGATTATGCAATAGAGCCTACCATCTGTCCTGACTGCAGAACACTCTCTCTCTTCTCTCTTGTGTGAGCTAGTGAGGCGCAGAATCCTCTGTCTGTCTGTGTAACTGTGTAATATTTCTACTTTCTCACTCATATTCAGTGTCTCTGTTCATGAAAATCATCCTTTCTAGCTTCATGGATTTACTTGAAATTACATTTAGAAAACATTAACTCAGATTAAACACACAAACAACACCATCACTGTCACCAGACCTAAGCAATCATCTATTGCACAATAACAGAAACTATGATTCAGAGAGAGCGGGTTAGGTTGCACTGTTTCATCATAGTCTTTATCATGTTACTGATGCAGAAATTATGTGCAGCTGGAGATGAAAACAACACTGAAGAAATGGCAGTGTGTATGTTTATGTGTCTAGTGTTACAATACATTACACAGGCTGTCTATGAAGTATTTTACCAGGATATAATAAAGATGTGTGGGTGCCGTATCTTTTATTTATTTAGAATTACATGTGTTAAGTACCCTATAAATAGGTGTTAGAGTGATGTGTGTATTCTAATGGCTACCATAAAAAAAAATGAATTTAACATTTTAGATGTAATGTTACATCCGGTGTTGGGTGTAATTAGTTACTGTAATTTAATTACTTTTCCCTTGAAAAAGTAAAGTAAGGGATTACTCTTAATTTTTTCTGTAATTTAATTACAGTTACTTATGTAATTGAACTTAATACTGTGTGTAGAACATTTATATACAATACAATAGTGGATTTAACATAAAAATGTAAAGTCTAACCCTAAAATGCATGCTTTTTATGTACTCTTCTCATTTTAAATACTTTAGTGAGTTAATAAGCATATTGGTAACACTTTAGTGTCCAATTCTCACTATAAACTAGTTGGTTATTAGCATGAATATTACTGGGATATTGAATGTTTATTATTACTTCAGAAAAACACATATTAATATCTTATTCTGCAAGACCTTATTCTAAATCCTTAATCCTACCCAATTCTTAAACTTAACAACTACTTTACTAAGTATTAATAAGGAGTAATTAGGAGTATATTGAGGCAAAAGTCATAGTTAATAGTTAGTTAATATATAATTGGACTCTAATCTAAAGTGTGACCAGAATAATTTATGTAGTTATCTATTATTTATTTGAAAGAATTAAAAGAACCATTTCATGTCTATCCTTGTATCTTTACCTTGTTGAGATTGATATAGGATTTAGAAAGTAGCTAATTAGTAATAAGTAATTAAATAGTTTTTGGAGAGAGTAATTTGTACAGTATAGGCCTAATCTAATTACACTGTTGAAGATGTAATTAGTAACTAGTAATGAACTACTTTTTTAGAGTAACTTTCCCAACACTGGTTACATCCTCTTTGTAAGTTATTATGTTATTAAGTTATTATGGAATTTATATATAATAAGCTGTAGTTCAGTGGTGACTGTTTTTATAGGGCTTTCATATGAATCAATGATATTATATTGTTATAATGTTTTTATTCTATTATTTTGATCTTTTAATTGTTATTATATGTCTCCACATATATTTCATTTATTGGCAATATTGTATTTTTTACAGTCATGCCAGTAAAGCAATTTTGAATTGAATTGATATTCTAGCGCCCTCGTGTGGTGATATACTGAAGGGACACTAAACTGCTTTTAACATGCATGAGACTAGTAGAATGAAAGTAGAGACAGACGACGGAGAATATATTGGACATTTGAGAATATGATAATATATTTAGATAAGAATATATTTGGTACATTGATGATTTGCTTAATTCAGATTGTCCACGTGTAAAAGAAAGCAATGAGAAGTTTTGTGTTACTCTTAAAGGCATAGTTCAGCCAAAAATGATTATGTCATTAATTACTCACCCTCGCGTCGTTCCAAACACGTAAGACCTTTGTTCGTCTTCAGAACACAAATTAAGATGTTTTTGATGAAATCCAAGAGCTTTTTGCCCCTGCATGGACAGTGACGCAACTACCACATGCAAGGCCCAGAAGGAACATCATTAAAATAGTCCATGTGACATCAGTGATTCAACCGTAAGCTAATAGACCTGTGCAAAGAAAACTAAAATCATGACTTTTTAACGATGTCCTTACTACCTTTCCGGGCATCAAACGTGTTAATTGCATGTCAGAAAGCTCTCAGATTTCATCAAAAATATCTTAATTTGTGTTCCGAAGATGAACAAAGGTTTTACGGGTTTGGTACGACATGAGGGTGAGTAATTAATGACAGAATTTTCTTTTTTCTGCTTGCTTTTGTTAGTCAGAAACAAACGGGGGCCAAAGTCTTGCAATAGCATGCTAATTACCCCTGCTGGTTGGTGTTGTTATTAGACCATCTGTTTTCATTGATGGCTACTCAAAATAATAGACAAAATACTTTTTTACATTTATTTATTTATTTATTGCAAGCGACATATATTTCACAAATGTTTCATCATAAAAAAATAATATAGTTTTAATTAACTTTCAAAGACATGCAAAAAAAGAAAGAAAGAACTGTACTGATCATGTGGTATTTAATATATTTATATTATACTTTTTGCCTTTTACCTTTGAAAAAGCATGACCTCTCACAATCCACACTTCGGACAAAGTCTGCAATGAAACAAACAGTATCCCACTTTGTCAATATGATCTGTGACCTGCCAGCATATCCAATAATCCAGAAACATTCTCTGCAGGACTTTTTTGCTGATATGATTACTGCTTGTTTAATTATTTAGCATCTCTTAATAATGCGACTTTGAAAGCAATGTATTTTGAAAGTAAAATACATGGTCCAAAAAAATTGTAGCAGACTGTACTTGCTGCACCTAAGTATAGATAAACTAAAGATAAGGCTTTTGAAATCCATAAATAAGTGGTTTGACTTTTGTCCATTACACAGACCCACAGACCCACATAAGCCTGTATGCCTGTTAACCATTCACACACACTTGTATAGACATAAACCCACAAACACCCACACACTCACAGGACACTGACCTTATATGTGAAGTAAGATTTAGAGCAGATCTGAAGAGTATCACTGCTTCAGAGACCAACGGCCAGCATGAATCTCAAGCTGTGTCTGCTGCTGCTCTTTCTCTGTGCTGTCATCATCCCTGCACAGGTGTGTATGAACAGTTATATGCTGATATACCACAGCATCATTACTTCTGATATTCTTAAAATACATTGTTGTACGTAACAGATTTTTCATCTGGATGAAAATGAAGTGATGCTTAATGTGGGCACAAAACCAATCTTAAGTAGCACGGGTATATTTGTAGCAATAACAATACATTGTTTTTTCTTTTATGTCAAAAATCATTCGGATATTAAGTAAAGATCATGTTTCATGAAGATATTTTGTAAATTTCCTACATTCTTGATTAGTAATATGCATTGCTAAGGACTTAATTTGGACAACATTAAAGGCGATTTTCTCCAATTTTTTTTTTTTTTGCACCCTCAGATTCCAGATTTTTAAATAGTTGTATCTCGACCAAATATTGTCCTATCTTAACAAATTTATTTATTCAGCTTTCAGATGATGTATAAATCTCAATTTCAAAAAATTGACCCTTATGACTGGTTTTGTGGACCAGGATCTTATTATGTTTTGCTTTGTAATTGGTCAAATTATGGTCCAGGTAAAATCACAGTGTGTATTTTGTATTCATACTATCTAATGTTTGAATATCAGATTTGAATCACATTTAGCTGATCTTGATAAAAGAATGCATTTTCCAAGCAAGTTTTTCACCTCTCAACAGTTGAAGAAGGAGAAACATGATAAGCATGAGGAACGTGGTAAACATGGGAACCATGATAAACACGGACCACGAGATAAACATGGGAGGCCTGGTGTTAAACGTCATGGAAGGAGGGGCAAAGAAAGATTGGAGAGTAAGTGGTCACCCTTTGGGTTAAAATATAAAACATATCCATATTTATATGTCTTTGCGTCCAATGTCCAATTTACAACTTATGAAATCAGGACTGAAGGCTCAGTTTGAAAGCTCAGATGACTCAGATGATGATGACGATGCAAACGATTGGCTGTTTGAGCTTCAAGGTCTAAGAGGTATGATTCATTAAACAGATTTCTTCCTCTTATTGTGTATACTACCATATTTGGGGTTAGTATTTTTTGTTTGTTTGTTTGTTTGTTTGTTTCTTGAGCACCGAATCACCATATTACAATTATTTCTGAAGGATCCAGTGACACTGATGACTGGAGTAATAGCTACTGGAAATTCAACTTTGCCATTACTGGAATAAATTACGTTTTAAAATATCTTCCAATTATAATCATTTTAAAAAGAAATCACAATATTCACAATATTACTGTTTTTGTTGTATTGTCAAAACATTGCAAACATTCTACCAAATTGAAATCAGCTAAAATAAAGTCAAATAAACATTTCCCCCTTTGGTTAGGAAAATGCAGTCCAAATACATGCCTGAATGGTGGGGCGTGTGAAGAAAAGAGAGATAAATTCAAATGCAAATGCCCAGAGCTGTTTGTAGGCAGAAGATGCGAGAGAGGTATGAATTCACTTCACACCACCTGCTCATTTATGTAGACCACTGAAGTTTTGAGAAGCATTTGATGTTTGTTTTAGGGAAAAGGGTTTGTAAGAGGGGAACCTGTGGGACAGGACTGTGTCTTCTGACCCCATCTCCTCCCTACTATAAGTGCAAGTGTATTCCACCATTTGCACCACCAAACTGCAGATCAAGTAAGAACTCATGCAGCTCCAAGCCACTGTTTCTTAACAAACAAACTGATTTGGTTCTAGAATGCTCAGACCAAAGAGTAAAACTGGTCTACAGCTAAATCAGAATTCTATGTAATGAAGATGTATGGGTTGTATATGCTCTGTTTACGATTTATGGCTTTTTGTTTAGCTCTGCCATGTAATCCAAGCCCTTGTCAGAATAATGGCAGATGTGTTGTAGACGAGGGTGATTTTGATTGCATCTGTCCAGATGGTTACAGTGGACAATACTGTCAAGTAGGTGAGTGTATACTTACAGAGACACTGCATTTCTTTCCTTGGATGAATTTGTGTATAAAAGATTCTGAATTTAAAATATATTTTAAATACAATGCATGTTAGTGAAAAAAAAGATAATTTTTAATAATCTTTTTGCACTTTATACATAACAACTATAAAATGTAAAATGTTGTCTGTTACTGAGAAAAAATGTGTTCTATTTTTTGATTACTTTACTTTTTCATATTCCTTAATACGTTTTCATTTTTTTTCCCAGCTCAATTAAAGAAAAATATTTAAGAAACAAATTGCATGTTTAAAAAGTGTACATTTCTTATTGCTATAAAATTGCTATAAAACTGATTAATGACTTTAAAAATGTCAAGCACTGTAATTGTTGAGTTGATAACATTTTTGTGGTTAAATTTGAATTTACACTATTATTATTGTCACATATTTCAAGTTTTTATTTATTTATTTTTTTTACTTTTAAATGTCATGTGGTTTTCTGTGGGCCATACCATTTGTATGGTATGAATCTGAACTTTACTTGACACATTGTCATGAGGATCTCAAAAGCTCTTTTCTGTGATATTTTTTGTTTAATGGTTTTCTTGCAACATGACAACAACATGAACACACAATCATACTGTACTGTGACTGTATCGTCAGGCCCTGATGACTGCTATGAGGGGGATGGACAGTCATACAGAGGGAAGGTGTCTGAGACAGATGATGGGGATGAGTGTCTCGACTGGAACTCTGAGTTCGTTCTGGATAAAGGAGCTTTTCCTTCAGTGGCATTTGCATCTAATGAAGGCCTGGGACCGCATAACTTTTGCAGGTTACAAACATGTGGGGACTAAAAGCCTGGGACTCACATATTTAATTATTGACCTAGAAGTAGTGCATTCATTGTATGTGAAAACATTTAGCATTTTTTGCATCCTAAAACTTTAATTAACATGTTTAAATTTGTTTATTTTAATGCCAGATTTTCGATCTGGTCTCAGACTTTTGGAATGCACTGTTTATGCACACATGCACAAAAACAAATGAATACAGCTGGGCTTGAGCAGCAGTGGACTTGTAATCACAGTAACCCTCAACTCAACTGCAGATCCTTCATTACAGAAACCCTGATGGAGATAAGAAGCCATGGTGCTTTATAAAGAAGGAGAGGAAACTTCGATGGGATTATTGTGATGTCAGAAAATGTCCCACACCTGGTAAGACTGATGATAAAGACTCAGTGTGGTTTATAATCTAATACTTTTCCATAACGAACTCTAACTCAACAACACAAACACAGCAGCCATTAGCCATTTAGATTCTGTGGCCATTAGAGTTATTTGAATTAATAAATCAAGAATCATATCTTTGAACCCTCTCTGACCCAGTAGATGTATTCAATTACACGATCTAACATTGGTAAACCTCCATTGAATTCCATTTTTAGCTATTACTCATTTTTGCACAGCAACAACTACCATAAAAATGGTGTCCACCACTGCTGAAGCTCGACCCACCGCAGCTGCATTCACAAACAGTATTCCACCAAAAGGAACTACTCTCCAACCAACCGTACCAGCTAAGACAGGTCAGACTTCCTCATCATTTCTCAGATGCCATGTCTGGTAAAACTGATGACAATGCAGTAGCACAGTTATTAATCCAGCTGTGTTCCATTGAAAGTTTAAACCAGAAGCTGTAACTTTAACAATAGTCACTTTAATGATATTAATTACCATTCTAAATATAAGAGTTAGTTCTTTTGAATTTAATTTGCTGAGAGACACTCCAAGAGTACTCCAGTCCAACAGCACTAGGACTTTTTACTGTTTGTATCACTCCGATTGATCATAAGTAGGTGGTAATAAGTGACTGTCTTTATGAGTGAATCATTGAATAATTTATTCAACTAATACATTCAAAACACTGATTTAAGGTGCAGCTGCTTTAGAGACATTTCGGTGAAATGTGGCCTTCATTTAATGCCACTGCTGCTCCCCCAGACTGTAAATCAGGGCAAGTCGTGCAGTGTATTCCTGTCTTAATTGTCAATATTATGTCTAAAATTTAAGTGACTTAATATTAACTTGTTTATTGAACAGCTGTTCATAGCAATGTCAAACTCTAGTCTATACAAAATCCTCATACTTTGCACTGTTTCCACAAATGTCACCTACCAGATGGCAGCATAACCCCAGAGAGCACCAGTTCAGCCCAAATAGCCACTACTCCTGTCCCACCAACCACATTACCAAAGAACTATACTTTAACAAGGGAGTTTCTTACCTGTGGTAAACCTGATCCGAAAAAACAACTAAACCGGATTTACGGGGGTCTTAAAGCTATTCCTGGAGCCCATCCATGGCAAGTATCAGTACAGGTTAGGCCTAAAGGATCCATTCAAGAGTACAGACACATCTGTGGAGGCACCCTTATCAAGCCTTGTTGGGTGGTGACTGCTGCCCACTGTATGTAAGTGCATAATCCAACCAACGAACATAGAAAAATTTAAAAACTCAATCCATAATCAGTGTTATCCACTTCAGTTTATATTTCACTGCATTTAACTAAATTAATTTAAGAGCTTTTGATATTAAATCTGACTTCTTATCTGCATTATTTTAATATTCTTAAATGTTTTATGGTGGTTAATAAACTGGAAACTTTTCTCATAACAATATATTTAGTTTCACATTAAAACTAAAATTAACCATAGCTTGGTTTTATTATTTTTTTTGTTGTGTGTACAGTGATAAAAAGCATGAATACAGAGTTATATTGGGAGGACTAAATTTGATACAAAAGGAGCAAACAGATCAGACTGTGCTGGTTGAGAACACTATCATCCATGAGAAATTCAAGGAAACCCCTGATGTCGTCTACAATGATATTGGTAAGTATGTAGACATGCATGTGCACAAACAGGATTTAAATAATGATCAGTGTTTTAGATTTTAGATTTTATTATTATTTGGATTTTCTAGTGCTTTCTATTCTTCAACTCATCAGGCTTTTATTTTGAAGTTTGTGTTTCCTTTTCTTAGCTGTGGCCAAAATTGTCCCCATCAGCTTAGTATTGTGCACTATTTTGAGTGTCAGAAATTATGTAGCGTACTCATTCAAAACCCATAATGCACTGCAATAAGTAGTGTACAACTGGGTATTAGAGAATACCCACAGTGTATTGTTGGTGTCTCATACAAAAGAACTGCTGTGGGATTCTTTATTTAGGCAAAACTTCCAGAAACACACAAGACAGGACAAACCCCTGCATAAAATCAGAAAAAGATTTAAAAAAAAGCACAGACAAGGGAACAAGAATTTCAAAATAAAAGCCTGATAAGAATAAGACTTTCAAAACAAAAAAACTCAAAAATGTTAATGTTTTCACATTATTGTTTAGATCCTATGCAATTAGTAATAAAAATCTTGAGAAGCTCAACAAACTACTATTTTCAATTTTTTTGGATTATTTCTCATGGTGTAGCTTTATTAAAACTGAAAGCTACTAATGGAGAATGTGCTAAGGAAACTCAGTTTGTGAAGGTCGCCTGCTTGCCCAAAGAACCTTTCGCAGATGGAACAGAATGCAGAATTTCTGGATGGGGAGCCACAGAGAAGTGTATGTTTCCATGTCTATTTCTGAATTTGTGTTTAAATATGAAATGACTGAATCTGTTCTCTTTTACTTCCTGTCTGTAGCAGAGTATGGCTCTGTGCATTTGCTTGATGCACAGGTTTTGCTGATTTCTCAGGAGGCTTGTTCCAGCAATAAAGTATATGCATCTTTGCTGGATGACGGCATGTTTTGCGCTGGCTATCTCAAGGGAGGAGTAGACTCCTGTCAGGTGGGTCATCATTTTAACTGTATAATTTTGTTTACTAAAATTAAGAGATGGTACTGCTGTAACAATAATGACATTAACATTCAACTCTCTTTCTGGCAGGGTGACTCTGGTGGGCCTTTAACCTGTGCGAGAAATCAAACACACTATATCTATGGTATAGTGAGCTGGGGAGACAGTTGTGGGGAGAAAAACAAGCCTGGTGTCTATACCAGAGTCCTTAAATATTTGGATTGGATCAATGAAAAAATTAGTGCCCCACAGTAGCGTGTCCATGAAATATTAGCCACAGCCACAGTGTTTTCTGTTGTGTACTCTGATCTATCAGCAAAGTTTGAGATAATTCTTCTGATGAATTAAAAAAATCTTGTGTCATCGTGGAATTATTATTATTATATTTTGAGCGTGTGACACAAATATCTTCCAGTTACATTTTTAGTTAGATTTACACTAAAACGTTCAAAAGTTTGGAGTCAGCAGTTTAAAAAAAAACTAAAAAAAACATTATTGCAAGGATTAATTAAATTGATCGAAAATTACAGTAACAGCCTTAATAATCTTACAAAATATTCTATTTCAAATAAATGCTGTTCTTTTGAACTTTTGAAATAAATCTCAGTTTCCACACAATATTTAGCAGCACAATTTTTTTCAACATTGATAATAAGAAATGTTTCTTGAGCAAATCAGCATAGAATGATTTCTGAAGGATCATGTGACACTGAAGACTGGAGTAATGATGTTGAAAATAGAAAACTTATTTTAAATTATAATAATATTTCACAATATTGCTTTTTTACTGTATTTTTGTCAAATAAATGCAGCCTTGGTGAGCATAAGAGTGTTCTTTCCAAAACATAAAAATTATTGCTAACCCCATATTTTTGAAAGGCAGTGTACATATGGCATGCATACTGTATGTATTTGCATATCTTTTACTCTACCATTTTGAAGTGCTGATTCTTTCAAATGATGATAAATGAAATCACATTTGTTGAAGGTTTGCAGTGCAGTTGAATCAACTGTTGCTCTACAAAAAAATGTATGATTCATTTTTAGCTTTGGAAAATACAAACTAACAAATCTAGTCTACACAAAGTCAGAGTGAAATCAAACAAACTTGTGAAGGCCTACTTTATCTTCTAAATTCTACAATGTGCATTTAAGCATGAGGTATGAGTTTTAAAGATGATTAGGATCGACAGATCTTAACAGGCTTTGAGTTTGTCCCCTGAAGATCATGACCTGGACAAAGAGCCAGGTGTAGAGAGTCTGTAAATGTTCCAGCACAGAAAGAGTAGAGCGGCGTCATGCTATCCACCCCTAAAAATGTCACCAGACCTCCAGGAAAGCTGCAGAAGATCCCGATTCGATGGAAGCAGGTGGAAATGGGCAAAGGATGAGCAGTACCTCCATGCCAAGCATTGTAGTCTCCGTCAAAGTACTCCAGACACCAAGATTCAGCATGCCGGCCCAACCAGCAGTCCTCCTTTTGGCCTTTTCTTGAGATGGATGGGTAGGTGAGACCCAGTTCCCAGTAGATCTTTCCACTCACGTCTACCTCCCAGTAATGGTGACCAGAATCCCAGCATTGGATGCTCAAGACGTTAAGGGTGGTGTCAAAGCGTGCCTCATGCTCAGGGACATCTTGCCATACATCTGTGAAAGTGGCACAGTCCCCTTCAGATGAAATAATCAGCTTGGGATGGGCAGTGGAAGGGTCCAGGACCACTTCTGAGGAATCTGCAAAACGAAGATGGGTTCAAAACTACCCTAACTGTTCACAAAAATCCATTTTTCCATTCCACTGTGCTACTTTTCCATTGTTTTTTCTATGTAAACAAGCTATTGCAATCTGTTTGTCAGTGAGCTGAAAAGTAACATTCATTTGCTGCAAATTGTTCATGCAAATGATCATCGATTTTATGTGCTATTGACAGTTACTCACAGCTCTTCAGCAGCCTCTTAGCGATGGGGATCTGTGAGCGGATAAACAGTAGTAAATTGTTGGTGAGGCCCAGTAGCTGATCTGATTTGGCCTCATCAAGTTTTATGAGACCTGGCTCTGTCGCTGTTAGCAATTCCAGCACCCTGCCAACAGAAAGTAGATCAGCACCACAGATAACACCTGTCCTCTATATAAAAGGTTGAGGGTTATATTGAGTTTAAGGTTAGTAGCTAGAATTACTATTTGTTTGGCTACGCTTCCATTCAAAATAATTCAAACCATACCATTTATAAAATATTCATACCATTTAAAAAACAAACAAACATAAAACAAGTCAAAATGCATTTGATCAAAAATACCATAAAAACAATAATATTGTGTAATAATATTTTGTAACATTATAAATGTCTTTACTGCCACTGTAATTTAATGAATCCTCACTGAATTAAGAGTAAGGCCTAAAATTCAGATTAATACAGGCATACTGCATTGCAGGTGTCTTCAAAACTGGAATATTAACTGGAATCTGCTTGCTAAATTTTGAGTGGTATCAGAATATTTTTGTGCATGTAAACTCAATGAGCCCATCCAGCTATAAAATGAATGAAATAATTTAAGAATGTTTGTTCCAGTAAGCTAAACAGTGTTCATAACAGCACATTAAATAAACCTAAACATGAACTGGATGCTGGCAAACATGATCTCTACAACCACAATGCCTTTGCAGATGAGTCATTCAGATTTCATTGTGCCAGTGAAGGCTAGAATGCCTGACATAGTGACAAAACAATCTCTCTTAAGTGCGGTTCTAAATATACATACCTGTCCTCATACATTGTGACCTATGAGAGAGAGAGGCAGATATATATAGTGAGAATGTATTACGTTGTAGTGATGGATGGTAGGTTTCACCATGTATTGTTTGTCATTTAAATTATTGGTCTGTTCATGATATTTTTATATAATGACAGCTCATACCATCCATGGTAGACTGAGGTACAACAAATAGAAACAAAAAGACAAGTTCATGACAATTGGCCTGTCCTTCTCCTGATAAAAGGCTCACCCTGTCACCAAGCTGTATGTCACTGTCCATCATCCCTTCATTCAGCTGAACCTCAATGTCTCTGAGGAGGACGCAGTTTGCCTCAATGAGGTCGTCCAGCGCTCGAACTGCAGCCGTCTCCTCCATCTCCAGCAGGGACAGAGTGATCCTACAGTCCTCCTCCAGTACTCTCCGCATGTCTTCATACTTCTTCACTATACTTCCTCTCATTGCAGAGGACTTTGACTGAGGAAGATGGGGAAATGGTTAGACTCAACTGGGTAATCCAGTAAAATATAGATTAATTGCATTTCACTTTAATTTAAGTCAATTTTTTTCGCTTTTGAAAGAAGTCTCTTATGCTCTCTAAGACTGCATTTATTTGATTAAAAATACAGTAGAAATATTGTGATAATTTTAAGTTTTTATATTTTAATACATACTAAAAGTATACTGATATACTAAAAGTATAATATACATATATATACACACATATATATATATATATATATATACAGTGCCACAAAAAGGTTTTTGCCCCCTTCCTGTTTTTTTATTTTTTGCATATTTGTCACGTTTAAAAGATTCAGATCATCAAACAAATTTTAATATTACACAAAGATAATGCAAGTAAATACAAAATGCAGTTTTTAAATGATGATTTCATTTATTAAGGGAAAAAAGCTGTCCAAACGTACCTGGCCCTACGTGAAAAATTAATTGCCCCCTCCTGTTAAATCATGAAAGAACTGTGATTAACCACATTATTTTAGAAAGCTGAGTTAACTTTCACTAGCCAAACCCAATTTTTGACTTTCATGAGCTGTAAGCTCTAATCATCAAAGTTAAAACAAAACAAAAAACTTTTGAAATGTTTTACTTTACATGCAATGAATCTATCTAAAACAGTGGTCTCAAACTCAATTCCTGGAGGGCCACAGCTCTCAGTTTTGATCCAACCAGCTTCAAATCACACCTGCTTGCAAGTTTCTAGCAATCCTGAAGACCTTGATTAGCTGGATCAGGTGTGTTTGATTAGGGTTGGAGCTAAACTGTGCAGAGCTGTGGCCCTCCAGGAATTGAGTTTGAGACCAATGAGCTAAAACAATCTAAATTAACTTTTTCACAGTATTCTAATTTTTTTTAGATGCACCTGTATATATATATATATATATATATACACTAAAAATATACAGATTTTGTGCTTAGTTTTTGTTGCTTAATATTTTTGTAAAAACCATGGCACATTTTTGTCCCCCGGATTCTTAAAAAAAAGAAAGAACAGCATTTATTTAAAACAGAATGTGTAACATTACAAAAAAATTGTAACATCATAAATATGTTTACAGTCACTTTTGATCAATATAATGCATAATTGCTGAATAAAATAATTAATTTCTTTCTTTTTTCTTTCTTTCCTAAATACAATACAATACAATATAAAAAATAAATCTCCTTACTGACCCCAAACTTTTCTACAGTAGTGTAAATACAGGGCTTAAAATAGCCATATACTTACTGTATATAATTATCTTAAAATAAAACAAACTTATAAATAATATACTTAAATATATATATATATTGAAGACGTTTCCACTCAAAAATTGATAGTAAATTTCACAAACAATTACACAGAAACAACAATGAACACATCAAATTAATTTTAGAATACCTAAGCAGAAATACTAAAATAGTATTTTCTTGTAAAACCTACTCTAATAATCTTTTTAAAACATTTTTACAGAGTACATAAGATCAAGATATTGGAATGTGTTTTTGTGATATATTTAAAGAAGACCCGCTTGATTTTATTTTACACACTAGACTCACTTTGATTTCATTTTGCTTGCCATTCAGCTTCTTCAGTCTGCATCTGATCGCTTCCCTTTGTCTCATGAGATGATCCTGGTTATTTTTTTGCATGTCTTGTTGAGAAAACGAGAGAGAGATAAAAACACACACATGAGAATTCAGGCAAACTTTGACATTTTTAGGATTAAAAATAAGAGTGAACGAAACTTACCTGACACTGAGCTTTCATGTCACTTTGCTGGACTGAGTTGTTAGACTGAGAGACAGTCCTTATGTTGCTTTCACAAATCCTTAGGGGGTAATTTGCAACTCTGTAGATGTTCCAGCAAGCGAGATTTTAAGGAGCTCATGCTTCACTAATAGTGAAAGCAGATCACATGGGTGGGTCACAGTGGCACGATCCTGCCAGAGATAAATGGCATTCACCTTGACTTGTCACTGTGACGCATCTGTCACTGCAGCGCTGCTCGCCACCTGTGACAGGACACTCACATACCGCTTCCTCTCCAGGCCATTTTTAGAGGTGGTATTTAAAGAAGTGGATAGTGAGACATTGTCCCATGTGGATTCATAACAATCAGGCTCTGTGATACAGCCTGTGTATACTTTCTACAACGTGGCTATTAATGTTACTCACAGTGAAACAAAGTACAAGTGGATTCTGGGAAATGCAGGAATGAGAAGGTCAGTTACAGCCTTCATGCAGTAGCAGGCAGGATGGCCTACAATTCAGAACAGTGAGAAGAAGAGAACAGAATGAGTGAACAGAAGAATAAAAAAGTAAAACTGAACACAAATAGTAAAAAATCTTCATCTTTAAGCTCCTGCTCACAGATGAATCCACCAGATGGCAGCAGAGCTTGCACATGGCCGGACATCTTGGGATAATCAGATTATTTGCTACTAGTTTACAAGCTTTATGATGGAAAATGATTTATGACAGATGATGACCATGCTAAAGTTGATGTTGATAAAGATGAAGATGATGATGGCATACTGACACGATCCAATATACATAAAACCATCCCTGTAACAGTAAGTTTGTATTGTACAATATTTTGCATTCCTTAATTTATACAATTGTACTTTGCACAAATACAGTAAAAATCTGTAAAAATAGATAAATAGTTTGCATTAATTTTTCAATTGTATCATTATTTTGTACAATAATATTTTGTACAAATAGCCTACATTTATAAAATACGTAAAATAACTCAAATAAATTGTACAATAATATATTGTACAAAAACATTTTGAAAATATATTTAAGAAATAAGAAAAATGAATAATTTGTACAGTTTGTTTTCCTTTCTCAGTGGTACCGTTAGTTTGTACAATAGTATATTATATAAATAGATTTAGATGAAATTTAAATAAACATTAATAACCAATCAAACTAAAAAAAGGTTTGTGCAATAGTTTGCATTGTTTCATCAATAGTAACATTAGTTTATACAAAAGTATATTGTACAAAATACAAATACGTTTTTAAAAATTGGTTAAAGAAATACAATTTAAAATAAATAAAATAAAAGATACTGCTTGAAAATGTTAGTAAATGTAAAAAAAAAAAAAAAAAAATAGAAATTTGAGCCCGGGTTATATCTCATTTTGTATTAGTGCTGTATAGATTTTATCAGTAGCGGCTCCTGACCGTAAATTTAGCTTTATATTCTACTCTTTATAAACTATTTATAATCTCTGAACACAAAATTTTGGCAGAGATGTATAATTTGGCTGTATAATTATTGCCTTAATAGCCACCTTTTTCTTGAAGTAAAAATGGGCGTGGCCATTTGTAAATTCTATGGGTCTAGCTTCCGGTCTCATCCGCGTCCAGCTATTTTTAGCTGTACAAAACAGTTCGTTTTGCTGCTTGATACTGAAAATTAGTGTCTTATCATATTATTTTAACGTATTATCTTAATTATGAACACACTGGTTTGTAGTGCAAACAGTTTTACCGTTTACTGCACGTTGTTGTTCTCATTATTTACCTATAAAGGCTAATGAACCGGAAGTCTCACCCGTAGACTTACTTCCGCGTTGAAGAAAAAGGTGGATAGTATTTATCAAATCTGCCCCAATGGCTCTCAAATTGAGCGCGCTGCAGTTCCCCTTTTCACCACAGATTTACGTTGCAAAACTGTGGGGCGCTGTTGTGCTCGGGAGGGCTCAGGCACCGTATGCCCCATTTTTAGTATCATGTATTATGTGCCTGCTAAAGCCATGCGCGGGATATTAATATACACTGCTTACTAACTTTACTGAAAATAAAATATGTGTTGCAGAATGCTGAACACATTTACAATTTATTATTGATTCAGTTTATATAGAAGTCTATGTTTTGGATGAATATTTTGCTGCCCATATAACCTGGATTTTATCCACTGCTCTGGTTTTCATTTGTCTAAATGTGTGTGGACAGGCATTTACAGTTTTTCTGGATTGCTAACACACTGTAACTGATTCATTTGGCCCATTTTTCCAAACCATTCATACAGTTCTCAAAACAAAGACATGTTTCTCAAAACTTTTAACTAGTGGTGGGCATAGATTAATTTTTTAAATCTAGATTAATCTCACTGTAATCTTGGAATTAATCTAGATTAAAATGGCTCATTTGAATTCTGCCAAGTAAATTCACTATTAGTAGTAAACAACTAGCAGTCATCAAGAATTTAATATTGATAATAACATTGTAGACATTGTATGATTATTCCTTAAAGATAAGGTTTTAATAGTTTTAGTAGTAGTAGCCTATTACCTTCTGCCCAATGTCTTCAAGTGAAACCGAACTTTTATTTTGACTGGTTGCCGTGAATACCTTTACATTTCTGTATATGATATGAGGATAGTTTTTCTCAAATGAAACGCTCGAATGCTCATGAAGTGACTCTCAGAGCAGTTCTGGAGATGTTGTTCATGTATTTATGTCCTCATTTAGTGAGACGACAGACGTTAATATCACCGCAAGCGTCTCGTGCTTCTGTATGAGTAAACAAACCCGCGCGTCTGCGCCATACATTAACACAGAGACACACAGAAGTCATATTTAAATAGACGTTTTGCGGCTTAATATTTACAAATAGGAGTGGTAGTGTGCTCACTTGTGTGTGCGCTTACGTGTGTGTGTGTGTGTGTGTGTGTGTGCGAACCGGGGCGGAACTCCGCTGTGCGCGCGATACACAGATAGCGACCATGTAACGTAGAGACAGAAATGACTGGCCGATTTCCATTGGGAAGCTTCTTAAAAATAAACTTTCCCTGAAGCAATCCCGGCGGCTTCATAGCTGCATCCATGTTAGCACGTCACGTTTGATGTGGTAATTTCACAGTAGACATACACACAGGTTCGAAGACTCGTTCTCGCCCCCTGCAGTGCAATTCGGCTAGGTATACATCCGCGCTGAACTATCAAGGTGAAAGTCATCATAGCTTGCGTAGTATAGACCCAGCTCCCAACCCAATTTTGAGAATAGATTAACGGCGATATTTTTTTTATCGCCCGATAAGAGTCTCACGTTAACGCAGCACGTTAACGCCGATAACGGCCCACCACTACTTTTAACACATTTCACCTGTTTGCACACACGTTCCAATTTGCTCAGTGTTTTCTGCAAAACTCTACACAAAAACGCCATCATTTTGCACAGGTTTAACCATGTTCTCATTTAGAAAACTCAAACACACAATATAATTAACTCAAGCATCAAAAAATGAACACAAACAGCACATGTTTATCCATCTGTGAACGTTCAGTAGCAAAACTGATGACACACAAGTCAGAATCTCAGGATGATATGCACAGGAGCACAAGTGATTACGTGTTTTGGAAAATGAATCATGGTAGTGGGAGACAAAGAGGAATAGGAGGAGAAAAGAAAAAATTAAGGGGATGAGGTCAAAGGTCGTTTGTTCCTGATGAAATACAAAGCACTATAGTTGACCGTGTTCTTCTGCATGGACTGAACATGAGGGAAGTTGGCCTACAGGCTCATCTACAAGGTTTCAATACTACTGACACATACAATATAATTACAGCACATAGCAGCAGTACTTTAGATGAGAGAACTTTCATTATTCTATGTACAGTAAACAATGTAGCACATGTTGTACACCCTCAAACTCATTACTGTTGAAATGATTTGTAGCCAAGTAGTCCTTACATCTACTCTATTTTTGCAGAACTGAGAGACGACTGTCTAGGGGAGGCAGAGAAGTCTTTTCTCAGAAGACTAAGAAACTGCTATAACAAATAAGGATACTACCAATACTGTAATGCAATTTGGCTGAGGATGCTGAATGAATGAATGAATGAATGAATTTATTTATTTATTCATTCACAGTAACTGACAGTATAGTCCAGTGTGTGTTTACTGTATATTCAGTTGTTTGGTCTTTTAACTTTTCTCTTGTAGTGCTTTTCATCTACTGTAAGATATCTTTACAGTAGTGTAATGAAAGTAAACTTTTCTTAAAGTTTATTGCTGAATTTTACTGTATCTGCACCTCTTTATTTATGCTGTATACTGTAACAGACATTGACAAAAGGATTACTATTTCCCAAAAGGAGGTTTTTGTAACAGTGTTTTGAATTGATCTCACTAGTGTTCTCTAGACAGTAACGTAGTCTGAGTATTTGACAGGTTTGTGTATCATCTGAGGCCAAAGTTTGAGTCTGACAAAAGAGAATATGTTTTTGACTAAACTATTTGATTTTGACCTGGATGTTTGAAGTTTGCACAAGTTGGTGTGTAATTTTGAGATTGTGTTTCTAGTTGTGAGAAAATGGTGAATTGTTTCATGAATTGTGTGTTAGCAATCGAGAAAAACTGTAACAACATTGTAGTATGTCTGGCAGTCTAAAAACACAAAATATTGCATAAAAATACAAGCACAAATAACGTATGATCTGACTTGTCTTCCTTTCTTCTTGCCTTGCTCCTTGTGTAACAGTAAAGCACAGCCAGCATTACGTGTGCTCTGATAAATGCAAGCCCGAGCACATTACTGGACTCAGAGGTGGATTGGGAAGACCACTGTGATCCATAATCCACCTTTCATCAGAATTTCCTGTGGAAATAAAGTCCCTTAATTTCTCCAATCTCCACCATTAGACAGCAAAACCTTGACCCCACCGTTACCTCCCCTCTGGTCCTTCTTTAAACCACTGTCTATTAGGCAGCTCAAATTAAATCCCTGCTGTTGGACTTTAATAAGAGAATATTTGCTCCTGTATTTTAACCTTGTTATCCAATATCCTGTTCCATTTTCCTCTGAGTATATGCTATGGGCTGCTTTAATACAGAAAGGGTGGTTGACTAGCGGCCCACATGAAGAAAGCAGGTTTTGAAAAACTTTTCATTTTTTATATTTAAAACATAAATGGGTCATTAATTAGGCAATAAAAACGAATCCATATAAATTAATAAAGATTTCTGCATTTATAGTCATTCAAACTATCATCCTGTGATGTAGTTATCACAAATCATGTTGAAAAGTATGAACTATTCTAATTTTTAACAATTTGAGCATTAAAAATTATTTTTCAACTGCTTGCGCACATTTTCAAAACTGTGCCTCTTTTTTCAAAACTTTACACACAAATCCAAGAATTGCACACACAAAATGCCTTACATCTCTTGCAAAATGAAGCACAGCATTCAAAATACATCTCAGAAGCAAACATTTACAAACACCTTTGGCATAATATTAATTCCTGTTAGATTTTCGTGTGTTACATAGAGAATGTGTGTTGTGTTTTGCAAAAAGTGTTTTATGAAATTGAGTCAAAGGCCGAGAATTAGTGTATGGTTTTGCAGATTTGGTGTGTGGTTTTGGTGTTTGAATTTCAGGTTTCAGAAATTGTGTGACAAGTAAAGATTTTGTGTGTAAGCAGTTGAAAAAAAAAAAAACTTGTAAAAAGTCAGTTTTGGTGATCAAGGACAATGTTATGTTCCTATCTGTAAACTGTAGCCTACCTCACCTCAACACAATTGTGTGTGTTGCACTTGACACCTGTTTATGTTTGGCAGAGGACAGTTCATTAAATATGTACAGAGTGTGTAGTTGTACTGGGTGAGGTTAAATGCTTTGTAAACCTCTTAGGACTGTATCAATAAAGAAAAGGTCCTTACCAGCTGTAACTACATATTCCAAGTGTCACATCCACATTTGAAGCCTGGCTGAAAAAAATGTGGATAACGACTAAAACAACATTGCTATCAAGTTTAGAACAATTAGACTGTTAAGTCAAAACAAGAGGTTCAAAAATGAAGCATATGTCTTTGATTTTTCAACAACAGTAATCTAAATTTTGAAGGCGCTTAAACACATGCTAGTAAAACCGGGAACGTTAGCAACACGCCGTTCCAACATTTTGATTGAAAACTCGACGTTAGATCGCCAAAACGTAAGTATACTTTATTTTCGATTTCACTTTACTTAACACATACAACATAAAACATATTAAATGATTTTTTTTACATAGTTAGGCGACCTTGGCCGTGCCGGGGGCGTCCTGAGATTTACAATGCGCGAGACAGAACCTCAACCACTGAGCGAAAATGTAAGCCCTCTTAAAGTCATTTAATAATTGTTAAGTGTGTTAATTTTTTTTCTTTTTAGACATGAAATCCAACATACGTATTCACAGTTGAGATTTAATGTGGCCAACAACGCAATAGAGCGTAACCTGTCGTGGCAACATATGAGAAGCGCTGTTCTAATCGCGGATAGGAAACTCTTTCCGTGTTAAATGATTTACGTTTTATTATCCAGCAGCCCTTCCTGTTTAGTTTAGGCAGCAACATAAATAACAGAACAAAGGATGCCCATACAGGCCTGAATGAAAACAGGGCCAGCCGGGCACTGTATGCATCCGCACTCATCTTACAGCCTCTCGCTTATATTACCGTCTCACTTACTGTACTTCCCCAGAGCCGGGAAAAGCTATCCGCTGTATCTGCATCTCTAATGGCTGCTGCCTTTTGGGGAGTTTTCAAGCAGAAGGAACCGGCAGACAAGCAGCAATCGCTTAGCTAAATGCGGAGAGCAATCTTGAAACAGAAAACTGGAGCAGGACTAGGGGGTTGCTGGATGGGCTGAAATGTTATTTGGATGATACCCGTGCATTAAAGCAAGGGGAAGCTGTGTTGAGTTTCTTATTGAGAGGCAGCAGCAGGGCTCACTGCGATAAGGAAATAAGGCTAATGTTACCTGATCTGGTATAATGTGAACCAATTACTACTCCATTGCACTTCATTACAGAACAGTAATAGGGCCAGGGTGAGCCACGCTATATGAGCAGCCGGGGGAAAATTGAGTGGTCATTGATAATATGATAAAAAGTGCCAGAGAGAGAGGCCTCTCAAACAAATTATTGAAATTTACAGTGAGTGGGAGAAACAGAATAACCTCATTTAGGCAGCCGTGGGCCAGCACTTGTCCAAAGTAGCACACTCGACACAAAGGACTGCTTATGGAGAGAAATCTAAAACGATCAAAGAATAGTTTTAGGCCCTGAACTCTACAGACCTGCTCGGGATGTCGAAATTATTCAGGTGGCCTTACTTCCTAAATTTCTAATATAGAAGGGAATTTGGTGTTCTGTGTGGCACTTTGTTTATAAGTAAGTGTGTCAGCTGTATTCATGCTGTCGTTTGCATTATCTGTCTGTCTGTCTGTCTATCTATCTATCATGAAAATTTTTGTATACACACATGATCATATTACCATTACAAAATACTATTTTATATCTACAGATTTCCTTTATCAGAATTTTTACTCACACAACCTTTAAAAAAGAAAGAAGGAAAAGAATAAATCAAACCAATCACTGTCTAAGCACATTTTCAATCATTCAGGGTAATCAGATTGTGTTTACCTGAACGGGGACCATTTTAAAGTGTTATTAAAAACTTAAATGGAGTTTAGGCTAGGAAAAAAATGCTCATATGAAATGGTGTGCAAACAGCGTTGAAAGATTTCAATCGTTATTTGGACAGGCGTCAGACTGGTGAAAGGAAAATTAGCATTGAGACTGTCTTCTGTTGATAAGAGTCTTTGTCGACAGGAATACCAAGAGGTGTGAGTGACACTCTGCCTTTTGCTTTACAAACACACTCGAGTGCTTGGTAAATGTAAGTGGAGCACACGATAGAGGAACGATGAGATTGTCAAACTACTATCCCACTGTGTCAAATATGAGACGCTGTATGATGAACATTTTATAAACTATAATATCCTATAGGCTTTGTTTCTTCTCCTCTCAGTTTTTCATTTGTAGTTTTTCTTCTTTAGTCCAAATAATTTCCTGTCAAAATAAAGAGAAAAAAGTAGACCTATTCATTTATCCAAAGTTCTCTGTCTCGCCATAAACGTGTATTACAAGGTAACTCTGCTAGTAATATTAATAATACACTAAAGTAGTAAAAAGATTACTGCAGTGCACATAATTTAAGAGGCATTAAAGGTCCAGTTAAACTAATCACCAGGATCTAAATAGGCAATATATTGAATACACGCTTCATTGATCAAAACTGTTGTGAAACAACTTATCAGAAGCACAATCTTAAACCACTATTTAAAGATCATTTTGCTTTCATCTACTGTCTGTGTTCTGCTGAAAAAGCTCAAACATGATAAGCATTCAATTTGGAATAGCAGCTTTGGCTCTACAGTAATCGCAAAGTGGATATTAATCAGTCCTATTTATCTGTAGAAAAGTGTGTGTGGGTCTGGCTCAAGGTAATTGTTTCATCCTGAATAGAAAGTTGGTATGGCGGTCTCATATTCATACCTAAATGCCCCTTTCAGGCCAGACTGAATCCCAAAAATGAACGCTGTTAGCACTGCCAATCTTGCTCGGCAGAAATATGCAGCGGTAATTTGTGTCCGTGATGGTATGTGGAGTAAGAATATTAGCTGTGAAAGCTGAGATTGTAACCTTTTAAAAACTTGTTTAAAATGCTAAACCAACAGTGAGATTATAGGGTGGTGGTGGCTCAGCGGTTAAAGATCTGCTCTAATAATCCAAAGGTCACAGGTTCAAACCCAAGAAAGTTTGATTCACCAACTAGAGAGTTACTGCTATCCTTTATATCATAGTGCTTTGAGCAAAGCATATAATCTCCTGAACTGTTTTTCTAAGTGTACTGTATGTCTAGGAAATGTTTAGCTAAATAAGAACTAGGGCCGAAAATTCCTTTCATGTTACACCCATCAAAATAAATTTGCTTTCAATTTCAGCTAATAGGTCAAATTTCTCAAAGAAATCCATTGCTGTTTAATTAGTGATTTACAATAATACTAAAGGCTCTTTATTAAAGGCTTTTCAAAGAGTTCCGAGGCAATTCCATGGTTGCATTGTGTACACTGTTGACAAAAATATTGCAAATGTCCAGGAGCAGTTTTATTATTTCAAAATGTGCATGTATTTATTTGCGTATTATTGCATTATGTTGGCTTTATATTGGAACAAGAGCTTTACAAAAGAAATGAAACATTTCCTGGGGTCATTTACATGTTATATAACTATACCAGCACATTTACTAAGTGTTACAGCTTTTTAAAATATAATAATGTATTTTCTTGTCCAGAATTTCAATTGCACATTGAACAACTCTACTTTAGTTTCATGAGACTTACCACTATTAAAACAGACCAATATTTCAGGCCTAGTTACATTTCAACAGAATAAACAAACTAATGAACAGAGAATTATACACAAACACACTTCTAAATGAAAGTCTGATCTCACAGACTTTTTCACATGTATAATCTTATATTTACACCAACGAAGATCAAATTTACTTAAAGAGTTTTTGACATCTATTAAATTCGGGTCTGTTACATATTGACATTGTATCACTAACATTATCGGTGAGCCTAGAAGTTATGCAATTTATACCTTTATACATGAAATAAATGAGCATTGTTGACAATGACTCAGCAGATTTGTTGAAAATAATAGACTCATGTGGGGTTCTAGATCTCTCTCCATGTTCTCGGGCCTCACTTGAAGTCCTGTGTGCAGTACAACATCCCTAACAAACACAGTCTTTGTATGGAGACTAACATGACACCCAATGTGGAGGAGGTAAGCTTCCTAAAGTTAAACGCATCACTTAGCTCATTTTAAAAGGCTTTGAACAGACAGACATTAACCTGAAATATATGCGGGCCTCTTCCTCCAGCTTAATCCAGTATTTAATTAGAGCGGGTCAAGAGCTGGGGTCGCGTGCCTGGCTGATCGCTGCTTAAAACTTGTCCGCTGCACAAAGAGAGTACTGATAGAAAGCAACCACGGGAATGACTGGAGATCTCCGTCTAACCCTATCACAGGTTATTCTTACAGAAAGTGAACAGTGAGAGCAGAACACACAGAGAGATATGCTGCTCTAATGTTGTAAACAGCGTTAGATGAGTGGATAGATTAAGGAAATTACAAAAAGTCGAGGCACTGAAGAATTAGGCCTGTTAAACAAATGGACATGGTGAACGAAGCACCTTTAAATGGTCAATTACTTTTCATTTTAGAACTTTAATTGATATTTTGTTGTCACAGTTGTAATGAATGCATATTAGTCAGTTAATATTTCTAGATATGAACAATATTGTATATTTTGTGCAAATAAGCATACAAATGGTCATGTTAATGTGCACATTATGCTACTTTTAAAATCATATTCAGTGACATTGACAATTTGTGCTTCTGTCACACAGCCACTAGAGGACAGAAGTTGACTGCAAAATTCCACATATTTTCTGTAGGAGTGAATATTCCTCAAATTGTCTGCTTATCACCAAGTCAAGGGACAGGACTAGATTTACAGTAAAATAAGTTTTAAATGCAATAGCAAATCCTAATTGAAGTCATTTCTTAATTCTAATGTAGACAAATGGTTTAAATTATTTTTAAATAAATCAGAAATGAATTATCCAGGTTGCCGAGTTATATCAGCTTTCACTGTGATAAGCTCTGCCAAAATAAACACATTTAATTGATAATTAGTCCAGTGACAATACAACTGTAATTTTATGTGTTATTTTTATTTTGTGATGATTGATTGTGACCAAGTGAGCAGTATTTTATATTGGCCAGTAAGTACTTTCCTGTGGTTTACATAACAGAGCTATCACAAACTCTCCATTTAATGGAATATCACAATTCTGTGAAAATAAATTTAGATATGAAAAACATATTTTGCCTCAATAATTATTCCTGCAGAGTAACAGAAAATGCTACTGAGGTAGGTTTCACATTATTCTAAGCTTTAAAAAATGTAATAATTTTAAAAACTTGCAATGCAAATGCAAATAGTAATTAATAATTATAATATTATTTGGTTTGTAGCCTTGATCTTGTTGCTGTAAAATGTAATGCATTAAAAAAGAAGATTTGTCATCATTTAGACGTTCATGTTGAGATTTAAAAAAAATTCTAGGCAGAGTTGCGTTTTGCTCCATTTATTTAATCTAATTTCATATTGAAGGAAAAAAATCTGAAATTAGAATCTCAATAATCAGCTGCAACAAAATGGAAAATAGGAAATGATTTCACTGATGAGACCATTGTAATGTGTTTCTCTTTCTGTTAAGAGTTTGCGAACATTGTCTTCGATTGATTTTACCAGGGTTCAAAAGACACATCATTCTTGTGCTGACAGGCAAATTCACCTGGATAGAATGATTCACTTCGACTTGACACCGTTCCCAAACTGGTCATCCCGAGCGGAAGCGGAAAAGTTTGGTCTCTGAGCATGTCTGAGAGGGACGGGAGTGCGCCGCAGAGACAGGGACAGGTCTGTTCCACTCCCAGCTCTTAACAAGCATAGTAATACATCAGTCAAAAGCAATAATTTTACAATTAATGAAATTCCAATTTGCCTTCAGAGCATTTCGCGTTGACATTTTCCACATTGCAAAAGCGCTTTGATAAAGTTTTTAAAATGCAAAAATGCATGGCAGAGGCTAAAGACCAGCCTGGGTGTCAATGTGCCTGCCAGAGGACTATGGTACTTAATTTTTATCACCACTCGCCCAGGGCAAAGAAAGCCTGAATGTTAACATTGGCACCATTTTCATTATCGCCATATGATTATGGATTTTACTGTGTTTAGCTGATAATACAACCAGGAGCTCACCTTAAAAGAATTTGCTGGGAGCCTCCATTTCCACCCAAATGAAATTTTCATTTGACAAACAAGTACAATTAGGCTGCTCCTCTTGTTCAGTGTCAGTCTGTTTTCTGATTGAACTTAGACCAATTTGCCGACGCTAAATGAGTTTGAATAATTTACATTCTGAATGTCTCGGGGACATTAGCTTTTGGAGTGCTAAGTGGCAGCATGCTTTTTGAAGTTGCTGATGATTAGATGTCATCCTCCCTCTACCTGCACATTTTGCAGCCTACTTCAAAGTTAAGGAGTGAAAAACCTATATACCTTGAAGTACAATGACAAGTTAAAAGTGATTTTTTTTTTCTCTCTCTTTTTTTGGGCCAATTCTGTTAGGCGGAGAGAAAATTACTTTAATATGTGTGTAATGCACTTCGTTAGCTTTAATGCACTTTGCCCTTCTCCGAGGGGGCCCTTTTCTTATTACAAACATTTCATATTTGGTTCAATAAGAGGATTTGTTTCTGTCAAATTCGTATAACTAATAAAACACAATCGGTTAATTGAACTAAAACATTTACTAATTGGGATTTAAGAAATTAAACAGCGTGCAGGTGCGTTGTTTTCAGAAAATTCACGAAGGGATTGTTTTACAGATATAATAAATTTCACTTCTCCTCAAGTGCTAATTTCACACGTGCTGAAAGCTGGATAAACAGTCTGAGTCTTATTTATTACATACATTACGGAAAATGACTCCCCTTCCGACGTTGTTTATTCTACATTCCGACACACGGACACTTTCATACGCACGTTTAGCTGTGTTATTGGTATGGCTTCCTAATTATGCACATTAACTTATCATTAGCTCTGGAATCCTTAATATTAGCCTCGGCGTATAGAAAACAAAACAGCTAAGAGCCAAGATAGCATTCACGCGTTCCCTCGGTTCCCCCCAGATCGGGCAGAGGTCTCTCCAACTCAATGACATCCAGTTGTTGTGTAAGTCTGCCAAGTCAGTTTATGGTTTCCCGTCCACCAGATCCAGTTTCCTTGTACAAATGTGCCTATTGTGCAGGCCTCTTGGCAGAGCAGACATACTTACTTTAATATTTGCGGGGCAGGATAACCTGCTGATACCGAGGAGGTCAGCTTGCCTCTCTATTTGCCTCCCTCTCTTGATTATAACTAGTTTCCATGACTGCGAGCAAACTGAGCCTGGCTTTATCATCGTCTCTGACCAAATCAGTCCGCGGTAACTGTCATTCCTGAACAATGAGCGTACACAGAGTTTTGGTCGAATCCTGCATGTTTAAATAAGCGGTTTTGAGAAACGAGTTGCGCTCACGACGACTTCACTCACCGCTGCTACGTTCGAAAATCAGTCTGATTAGAAGTCGTAATTAGACAAAGTGTGCGGCATTGTTGTTTGTGTCATTATAACCCTCTTCTGTTTGACATCTGTTTAGGATTCAATCCTGTAGGCAAATTCTCCAGACGACCCGAGCCTCGCTGAGCCATGAAAGACTGTTTTTAGGCCCACACAATAATGTAAATATATTAGAGGAGAAATTGTGCTGCAGATTACCTTCTATCAATGGGAACTAAGCCTCAGCTCAGAACAGGGAGATGAGGAACTGTTGAAAAGCAGGTCACTATGGGTAGAGGAATAATGCAACATTATTTGTTTTCTCTCTCTCTCTTTTCTCGCGCTCTCTCTACTGGATTTGGAATTGACCTCAAATTTGAGTAGCAGCTTTTTTGGAGTAATCCATTCATACTTGAGAATCTGAACACCAACGCAGAGCGAGCGCAAAAGAGAGAGGGAAGGGGGAAAAAAAAGAAGGGATCGCAAATAAAGGAGGGGGTGGGATAGATGAAAGGCACAAGGATTTTTACAATGTGATTAGGAAGTAATGGGCTTGAAATAATGCTCCCGCAGCTTATGGGAACAGTGCAGAAAAAATGGGGAATTTCCATTAAGGCTTTTCCCTTATTGAAGGTCAATGGCTCGACTTCGTTTTCCGATATCAAAATCATTACGGAATGAGCCGTGCTTGCCTACCGCTGAAATGGATGAGGGCCTGATTTGGTGCCCACCACCTTTGTCAACAATGAGCCCTCTGTCCTCATCTGCGATAACTTACTACGCATGCACACACACTGACTCGAGGAGTCCTCCGAAGGCCCAGGTGGAACCGCTTCACCCCGTAATGGCTCTGTGGAATGCGGAGTAGTGACCCCTATTGGTTTCCCTTCCATGTGAGAGGCACGCGTACGTTAAAGCCTCCTCGCCTTGCCGCTGATGCAGGGAGAGCAATCAGTAGGGCATTACTCCCAGCTTGCCTTAATGAGCGCTGAGTACAGAGGGTTTAGGTTTACACAAGGTTATTAAAGAAACTTAACAAGGGCACACTGAGACAAATCAAGCCCCATGTGCTAATACAGTCCTCTTCTGTCCAGAGAAGGAGACTTCGGGTTCGATCGCACAGAAACGTTGCTGTTGATGTGTAAATGAGCTCTCATGTGTAGATCAGCTCTAGTGAGATGCACTAGAACGAAACCCTTTATGACAAGCGTTATTCTTAAAGTTTGTTTAGGTCGCTAACTACAGTCAATATCATGTGTAAACTATACTTTTTCACAACTCTACAATTACAGAAGAATTAAGAAAAACACCCAGAAATTAATTTTAGTTTTAGATGCATGGTATATTATAAAAAAATGAAACCTTTACAACTTGCCTGCATTAAACATGAAAATGCTACTAAAAACCAATGGAGAAAGTTAAGAGCATCACACTTTAAAATTATACTCTATATTATAACTAAATTGAAAACTAAAACAAACTAGAAAATTCTGGAAAACGAGAAGAGAAGAGAAGTTGAAAATAAAATAGAAATAAAAAAAAAAAAATTCAGAATTGAAATAACCTCTCCAAACGTGATCTAAAATTTGAGTTGGGTTGCAGGTCTGTTCTGATCACAGGGAAAATAAAATGCTAAATGCACATAATTAAATGTGATTTGTGCATAGTGGGAGGTAAAAATGCTTCAAATGTTTTGTTGTCCAACGGTATTTTGATCCAAATTCTTGTCACTATATAGAAGAAGCTAGACAAATTAGACAGGTTGCATGACATGTCCTCATCCTTTTAAAAACAAAACTACGCAAACTGAAAGAAAATGCAACACTACATTAAACACAGGTTCACTCATAGCAAGGTTTGTGCCCACTTCAATGTATTCTAAGCTGAATTACTGGCTGCCAAGAGCATGAAACCAATAAAATACAATTTTGTATCATAAATCATTTTGGCAGTGTGTTGGATCATCACTTGATGTTCAATGTAAAATCTGGCTCCTGAGGCAAAACCATTTGAAAACCACTGCATTATGCCATTGTTTATTCACTTTTATGTGAATCCACCACTCCTTTCCAGAATACTTGAACGTTGGTTGAAAAAAAAAAAAATCATTATTGCAGTTTTCTTACAGGCTTACAGGTGTTGCTTTCATATACTCTGGAACTGCAAGGAATAAAGTTCAATTCATTTATAAAGCTGAGCGGTGTGTGTTTCATGTTCAAACCCCTTAAGTAGCTTGAGAGACCAATACAAAGAGCTGTAGGCCTCTCATTCAACGGTCCGGGTTCTTGGCTGTAATTGAAGAAAAGAACAAATCCTGAAAGAGAAAAATGGTGCAATGAGAAAAATAAGGTGCTCGCGTGGAGTGACGGAAAACAAACAACAGCTCTAAGCAGGCTATTATTTATTCAGTCACCAGAGAAATCAAAGCCAGTAACTGCTGTTACAATTGTTTGCTTTGCTTTCCTCCGCTTCTGTCAAAGCATGGTGCCTTGATGATGCTTTGCATATGTTCTATGTGATCTTCACCATTATGCAATGCGGGACTCATGGGGTAGCGTGATTCAAGTAATGAACAGTGAGAAGCTGTTTACATGCCGATCGTGAATCAGCATCTCTGGAGTTTTAGAATCACAATGGCATTTCCTTTAATCTGGATATATGCCACACATGCTAATTAGGCTAATTTCCAGCGGGCAAATTATTGCAAACATTAGAGTATGTATGGCACAATATCAAATAATACCATCCCTTAGCATACTGTTTTTAATTAAGCTGTTTTCTGAAAATGTAGGTTACAAAATGATGCCTACAATTGAATCATAGCCATGCTAATATAGAGAACAGTTTAATAAACAGGAAATTAATAAAGTACCATAAGTTTCATATTGCTAGTTAGTTGGTCTGTTTTGCTCCACCAATGGAAATCAATCCAAAAAAAGTCACAGAGTCGCAGCAGAATGAATTTTTGCACATCTCCATCTCCACACTAAGTAATAGCATTTCCTTTCTGAAAGCATCAGTGTTTTGAACAAACAGGTTAAGTGAATGATTCAATGACTGACAGTCATTGCGTCCAAATATGCTTATTATACAGGTGCTGGTCATATCATTAGAATATCATCAAAAAGTTGATTTATTTCACTAATTCCATTCAAAAAGTGAAACTTGTATATTATATTCATTCATTACACACAGACTGATATATTTCAAATGTTTATTTCTTTTAATTTTGATGATTACAGCTTACAGCTCATGAAAGTCAAAAATCAGTATCTCAAAATATTAGAATATTACTTAAGACCAATACAAAGAAAGGATTTTTAGAAATCTTGGCCAACTGAAAAGTATGAAAATGAAAAGTATGAGCATGTACAGCACTCAATATTTAGTTGGGGCTCCTTTTGCCTGAATTACTGCAGCAATGCGGCGTGGCATGGAGTCGATCAGTCTGTGGCACTGTGGGCAGGTGCCAAGTCCTGCTGGAAAATGAAATCAGCATCTCCATAAAGCTTGTCAACAGAAGGAAGCATGAAGTGCTCTAAAATTTCCTGGTAGATGGCTGTGTTGACTGTGGACATCAGAAAACACAGTGGACCAACACCAGCAGATGACATGGCAACCCAAATCATCACTGACTGTGGAAACTTCACACTGGACTTCAAGCAACTTGGATTCTGTGCCTCTCCACTCTTCATCCAGACTCTGGGACCTTGATTTCCAAATTAAATGTAAAATTTACTTTCATCTGAAAAGAGGACTTTGGACCACTGAGCAACAGTCCAGATCTTTTTCTCCACAGCCCAGTTAAGATGCTTCTGACGTTGTCTCTGCTGCAGAAGTGGCTTGGTAGCCCTTTTCCTGAAGACGTCTGAGCATGGTGACTCTTGATACACTGACTCCAGCTTCAGTTCTCTCCTTGTGAAGCTCTCCCAAGTGTTTGAATCGGCTTTGCTTGACTGTATTCTCAAGCTTGCGGTCATCCCTGTTGCTTGTGCACCTTTTCCTACCCAAATTCTTCCTTCCAGTCAACTTTGCATTTAATATGCTTTGATACAGCACTCTGTAAACAGCCACACCTTTCAGTAATGACCTTCTGTGACTTACCCTCTTTGTGGAGGGTGTCAATGTTCGTCTTCTGGATCATTGCCAAGTCAGCAGTCTTCCCCATTATTGTGGTTTCAAAGAACAAGAGATACCCAGAATTTATACTGTAGGGATGGTCATTTATTCAAACTCAAATATAAATATTCTAATATTTTGAGATACTGATTTTTGACTTTCATGAGCTGTAAGCTCTAATCATCAAAATTAAAAGAAATAAACATTTGAAATATATCAGTCTGTGTGTAATGAATGAATATAATATACAAGTTTCACTTTTTGAATGGAATTAGTGAAATAAATCAACTTTTTGATGATATTCTAATTATATGACCAGCACCTGTATGCTTATTTCCGAATGAATCAGTGCATTTTGAACAAATCAGTTGAATGAATGATTCAGAGATTCATTCATAAAGACTTGTCGCCACCTACTGGCATCAATTATTTAACCTGCAGAAAGAGTCGCTGAAAAATCTTCACCACTAATAATCAATGGAATGTGTAAACATAGTCATGCAAGCAATGTAAATTCTCAACTGTAGAACGCCACTCGGCCAATCAAATTGAAGAACCGGAACAAACTCTTGTACAATAACGTATATGAGAACAAAGACATTGAATCATCACTCCCATGCACAAAATACACTAGTGAATATGTCTTTGATGAATTTCGAGTATGTCATAATCTGAATGCACACAAATAGCTCAGTGTTGGATTACATATATTTGTAAGATATTGTTCTAGTGCTCTTCAGGGAATATAAGGAAATGATTAGGATTGCTTTATAAAAAAATGCCTACACTTGGTGAGACACCACTGCACCACCTAGAGAGATGGGTTTTATATCTCATTTCTGATAAAGCTCCAACTCTCCTATGGTATTCCTCTTTGAATCCCATTGAAATTAATAGTTTAGCATGGGAAAGCACACAAATTTTGCACTCGTTCTGCATTTTGCACAATGAGCGCAAAATGTGTGTTTTGTGGCTATGAGATCAGCACATTCACAATATTATTTGTGTTCACATTCAGTCTGGATCACCAAACATATTTTAAAACTGTCTGATAAATCTACTTTCCACACCCATCCAAATTTGGCCTGAGATTCTTCAGAGCAGTCACAACTAGGTATTACAAGTGTCACTGTTGAAAATAGGCTGGTGGAGTTTTAAGTGTACTTATTTGCAACTACAATGCAGCCACACAATATGACACTGGATCCCCTTAAAGACCACTTAAGTAGTACAAAACTCTTCCTGAATCAGTAATGTTTGCCGTCAGAACCACAAAGCCTTGCAGTTTTCAAAGTTTAAAAACTAATTAAAGCCGCTCAGATTCTACATGCATTGTGTTCCCCCTTGACAGAGATCTCTGGAAGATCAAGAGTGCCTAAATCTCTCCCAAACCACTCAACAAACAAAAGCTGAGTAATAAATCCTAAATCTGATTTTGGTATCTGCAGTAGGCAGCCCATGTATCCCCAACACAGACAGAGACTCATTGTGCTGGGTGTGTGCATGTCTCTCTCTTTCTCTCTCTGCAGAGTACTAGGATCTGTGTGAATCTAAGAAACCAAGAATCCATTTGGACTGCCCTCATCTCCGATACTGCCGTTAGCAGGTTAAAACAAAAGAATGGTTTGATTTTCATGCTGCCGGTATTTCTAGTTTATATCCATACTGGACAGTATTGGCACTAGACAATGCACTTTTTCCATCTGCAAGATGCTGAAAGGCGATAATGCAGCCCAAGTATGGGATTGTCCAACATTTTACAACATCATAATACCAAACAAAATGGGCAATATATGACAATTGCATTGGGATATATTATTTCATTTGACTAAGGGCCAAAAAAACTGGCATTCATACAACATGCCCCTCATAAATAGCCAAAAAAGAAAGGATATTGATAAGATAAGGCTTCTAGTACTTTTGAAAGCCAGTTCGAGAGACGATATCCCTGTTTACGCAACAAACTGTGATTGCATACGCGACCATAAAGGTCCTCCTTTCATTGAACACACACTATAAAATAGTCTCTCCTGTATTGTGCACATAGGAGAGAAAGAGAGAGAGAGATGGGCAGAATGAGAGAGAGAGCAAGAGGAGGGGGAGGAAAGGGGAAGCGTTGGAGGCAGAGGGACTCAAACAAACGGTGGAGAGTGGCAAGTTTGCATTGCCCATACCAACAAGGCCCTATCTCATTAACACACCGCTGAAATAAAAGGGGGCTTTTCTGGCTCACAGCTATAAAAAAAATTATCATAGTGATGATGTTCCTCAGCCGTCAACAGAGCTGCGATAACGTTGTTTGATGATGACTTTCCCATGAATGTTAAGCAGCTGCCGCAGTGGAGGAAAGCAGCTTATCAGAGCCTAATGCCCATCTCTAATTCCTGCCCTTCTTGAACTAGCCATTTTCTAACAGCGTTAACTGTCAAATTTACATCCCGTCTTAATGCCACTAAAGAGTACGAAGGATGAAGAGTAAATGACAGCAGTGTAATGAGCAAGGCATCCCTCTCTCCTTCCCTCTCTCTCTTTCTCTCTGTCAGTCTCTCTCTATCTTTAGGCATGAGATTTTCTAGAATTTGAGAGTCCTTTTTTCTCTCCACCTGAGCTAAGAGCTCAAAATGATGCCCTTATGCTGCAATAAAAGAAATAATTGTGTTATGAGCAGAAATGAATGATAAATTATGGATTTTATTACGACATAGGAAGGTTCTGTAATAGGAATTAAAAATCACTGTAAGTGATTTCAGATTTTGATACTTAATTAATTTAACAATTTAGTTGGGTCATTTTCCAGTTATATGCACATTCGTAGCACTGAAAGCAGAACTATATTTCCTAATTCATAAGCAAAATTATGTCATTTGCATCAACATAAGGCCATGTTCTTTAACAGAGTCCACTGTTTGTGAACATAAGGATTCTAATATTGCATTTTTGAAAGACTATATATATATATATATATATATAAAATGATATACTTTTACTATATATTATACTATATACTACATATTTTAATTACACTTTTGACTATATATTTTTAATTACACTGCCCTTTCTAATCAAGATTTCTCTTACCTTTCCATCTTTTAAATTCTTCTTTGAGCTTGTTGCAATGCATCGTGTGATTGCCTTCTCTGTCAAGGATACATGTGATTCTGCCTTCGAATTTGGTCAAAACAAGATGTCTTGGAAGATAGCATAATTAAGATACATTCTGAAGCATCGTTCACGTTGGAAATATGTATATGAGCCCTTAAAATTTTATTTCTGTAAGCTCACTGGGTTTTAGAACAGAGCCAATGGGCTATCATAAAACTGAGAAAGGGCCTATTTAAAACAAAAAAGAGTAGATGTTACCATACTGGTAATGAGATATTGGTGCTGTTTAAGAGGGTAAATACTTTACTAATTGCATAATTTCCAGTGTACTGTTCTTATTATTCCATCCATTAGTATTTTAGAGGTGTGTTCAGGCGTCTCATGGTGAGGCACGGCGTGAACCCAACACTAAGCTAATGCAAATGAGACTCGTTGAAAGTTTTCCAAGGTCTGCATATAATTTAAGATGGCATTTAAGCTTCTTACCCTCGATCTTATCTCTTAAATTAATTCATCAGGTAATATTTCCCATTATTCAAAGGCATTATTTTATGTCAAAGAAAGTAATGGCATGATTACATTGCCATGCACACAAATTAGCAGTGGAATGTGAACGTTTTCTCTTAGAAAATGATAGTTAGAGCAGCCGGAAATTAATGCAAAGAGAGAGAGAGAGAAAAAAAATCCTTTAAAAGGTATTGAAAGTGAAATTTGACACAATATATCTGGACCAGAAGGCCAATTCAATTTGTGATTCTTTTTCATCTTTAATGATATATATCCTCTTCTGTTCAGATTTTGATTCTTGACTGATGAAGAAAGGGGCTACGATTAACTATTCAAGTTTGGAGGCAAAATTGTGCTGGGAAAAAAAAAGCAGAGAATGAGAGTTACCTGCTATCTCCCGCTTCATAATCAGGCATGTAAGTGAAGTTATGAATATAAGGTGTGTTTCATCTGGGCAGCCCCTCACGGGTGGGATGGACGATTCACTCTGATTAAATCTGCGCTCATCTGATTGGAGCGTGTAAGAGATTCTAACTGGGGTACATTTCACACTAATCTATAAGCCAGTGAAGCTGTCCAAAAGGCAAGGAAGTGTGATTAAAATAAAGAAACAGACAACAGATAAATGTGTTGGAAGTCTTGCAATGAAAAAGGAAATAAATTATTCAATTTAAATGTACGATTTTATCTGGGAATGGTCTGGTTGTGCAACTTTGTGCTTAAACTAATTACAGATGAATGGCGGCAAACTCAGCCAGTCTGAAAACCATGACTTTGGCGCAGCATGCATTTGAAATGCATCGCATTCATAAAATGTACTGCACTGATTTCACTTTACTGTACTTTCTTAATAGATACCGCTATATTTTAACTGTGGAGTTAAAGATGTTTGACATTTTTGCATGAGCAATTATGACAAAAATCTGGGCACATATTGAAGAATTATATAAAATAAAAATAGATAAATGTTTACTTGCTTTTTCTAAAAATGTTTTGCTGATGTTCTTATTACGTTAGACTACAAAACTTTGTTTTTGAATGTTCTTAGAATATTCAAAACATCCAGATTTTAATGTTTAAAATATGTTTTTTTTTTTCTTGGTTATGTAAATGTTAGAGAAACTATAAGGTTCTTTGTGTACATACAACGTATAAATAATGTTTTGGTGCTAACATTTTGAGAACATTATTAAAAGCCAGATTTTGAATGAACAATCTATTAATGCTACTTAAAGAATATTTATTCATAACAATGAGAGAACCTTTCAAGAACATTAGCCTTAAAGTTCTGAGAACCTTCCCTGTTGGGTATAAGCATATTTAAGCAAGCATATTTTCACAATGTGTAACACTTTGAGATTCGATTTTTGACATGTACATTGATTTTCAGAAATTACCTTTGGGCAGTGTGGATTTGACACTGGAGAACTGATGCATCTCATCTGCTTAATGTGTTTATGCTGGCTTAGCCTATAAACCTTGTTTCTGTTCAGTGGAGTGTTTCAAATTTACCTCTCTCTCTCTTTCTTACTCTGTCTTTGTCTCTCACCCCATCTCTCAGTCATCTTTTAAGCATTATTTGCTCAACGCTCTGATGACTACTCCAGTTGTTTCTTTATCTTTAGTATAAATACCAAAGCCTGCTCACTCAAAGAGTTGGCAAAACATGAATATTAATGATTCCATGATTCCTTGATTCAAACCTTCCTCAGTCAAAAATCACATTGAGTACAGCTGCGCTGACCCTGCCTCTATAAAGAAGGAAGTAAAATTCTAGGCCAACACTAAGTTACTCATCTTGTTATACTACCATAGGATGAGACACCTGTCATAAAGTTCAAATACTGTATGTGTATAACAATTCTCTGTGTAATTCCATTTTTGATCAATGGAATACTGTTTTTTGTTTTTAAACTGTCATTCCATTTTGGATACTGTTTTTCTCCTTTCTGTTTTTACTGTAGCTACCTGCAAGGTTGTGGATTAATGAAATATAATGTTTACAAATATGACTTTTTCCTTTCACCAACCAAACGTCTACTTAAACCTCCTGTAGAGCCTTTAAGTATTATCTTGCCAATCAAATTAGTTTGTTTTAGCACTAACCGTCTAATCCCAGTAACACTGCCACCCTCTTCAAACTCCTTATATGAATTAAAATGTCAAGCAACCGAATCATTACAGCTTAATGGTTCAAATACAGCTCACTATTACTGCCATAATAAGTAGTTTGAGGTGACAGGTGAAACTAGAAAATAAAATAAATGAGAATGGCATGATGGAATTATCAAATGCGGATATGTACCATTAAAATATATGACGCACCAGGAGATGTCTGCTGCTCCACAATTACACATTAGGAGCACTGTCATATTTAGTGCAAGATTTAAACAATGCATTTTTTAATGCATTCAGCATTCTCAGTAGATTTGGGCTATAGAACGACGGGTGTAAACATCCACTCGGCCTAGTTACCTGATTTATATTAGAGATACAAGGTTATTTTCTACAAACAGTTAATGGTGCGATTAGTAAGAGCTAATGTTAACTGGCTGATATAGCCAATGATGTATAGCGACTAAAATTCAATACCTCGCTAAACTATACAACCCGAATTCCGGAAATATTGGGATGTTTTTTTAAATTCGAATAAAATGGAAACTAAAAGACTTTCCAATCACATGAGCCAATATTTTATTCACAATAGAACATAGAGAACATAACAAATGTTTAAACGCAGAAATTTTAAACTTTTATCCACTAAATGAGCTCATTTCAAATTTGATGCCTGCTACAGGTCTCAGAAAAGTTGGCACGGGGGCAACAAAGGGCTGAAAAAGCAAGAAATTTTGAAAAGATTCAGCTGGGAGAACATCTAGCAACTAATTAAGTTAATTGACATCAGGTCTGAAACATGATTAGCTATAAAACGCATGTCTTAGAGAGGCAGAATCTCTCAGAAGTAAAGATGGGCAGAGGCTCTCCAATCTGTGAAAGAGTGCGTAAAAAGATTGTGGAATACTTTAAAAACAACGTTCCTCAATGTCAAATTGCAAAGGCTTTACAAATCTCATCTTCTACAGTGCATAACATCATCAAAAGTCATCTGCCATCTGCAGATGCCAACTAAAGCTCTATCATGCAAAAAGGAAGCCATATGTGAACATGGTCCAGAAGCGCCATTGTGTCCTGTGGGCCAAGACTCATTTAAAATGGACTGTTTCAAAGTGTAAAAGTGTTCTATGGTCAGACGAGTCCAAATTTTACATTTTTGTTGGAAATCACGGACGGCGTGTCCTCCAGGCTAAAGAGGAGGGAGACCTTCCAGCGTATTATCAGCGTTCAGTTCAAAAGCCAGCATCTCTGATGGTATGGGGGTGCATAAGTGCATACAGTATGGGCAGCTTGCATGTTTTGGAAGGCACTATGAATGCTGAAAGGTATATAAAAGTTTTAGAGCAACATATTCCCCAGAGGATGTGTAATTCAGCAGGAAAAACCACATACTGCAGCTATTACACCAGCATGGCTTCGTAGTAGAAGAGTCCGGGTGCCGAACTGGCCTGCCTGCAGTCCAGATCTTTCACCTATAGAGAACATTTGGCGCATCATTAAACGAAAAATACGTCAAAGACGACCATGAACTCTTCAGCAGCTGGAAACCTAAATCAGGCAAGAATGGGACAAAATTCCAACACCGAAACTCCAGAAACTCATAACCTTGATGCCCAGATGTCTTCAAACTGTTTTGAAAAGAAGAGGAGATGCTACACCATGGTAAACATGCCCCCGTCCCAACTATTTTGAGACCTGTAGCAGGCATCATATTTGAAATGAGCTCATTTTGTGCATAAAATTGCAAAATTTCTCCGTTTAAACATTTGTTATGTTATCTATGTTCTATTGTGAATAAAATATTGGCTCATGTGATTTGAAATTCTTTTGGTTTTCATTTTATTCAAATTTAAAAACGTCCCAACATTTCCGGAATTCGGGTTGTACTTGTTGCTTTTAGTTCCACTATCTCCAACAAATGACAAACAACAGGAAGTTGTTACTGACTTTACTTCAGAATTGTGATGTATTTCCTGCTGAAATGGAATATTGAATAGATGGTCTGGTTTTATTTTAGCGCTCCTACACACCATCTCTTGCTTGCAGCAAGCAAACCGTTGGACAAGAAGTGGTTAAGGATACTCTGTCCAAGCCGTTAAAATGATGTCATCAGAGAAGAATCCAGAGCAGAAGCAAATTTTCAGATTTTAATTAAAGATTACTAAAGCAAACATTTTTTTGTGGATTAACTTGCAAGGATTAAGTGTTCATGTCAAGACTAGCAATGTGCGCTAACAAAGTAAATAGTATAAGTTTGATTTCATGTGGATTTTAACTTCTAACGGAGAGTAGTATGAGAGATGTAAGGAGTTTGTATGTAATTTTCAGGTCCGTTTTGCTCTTTGGTTTCAGTGAAATATTTTAATGACAAAGCTAAAATTTGGCCCGACTCAAAAAAAGAGTCAGGAGGAGACATATAGGAGACAGCTGAAATGTGACTTTAATGGTGACTTTCCAAGTAAATACATGTAGGCTACATGAAACATTAATTTGAGTTTAAATTATTTTATCATCTTACTCTGATAAGTGGACTTAAATAATTTTTTGGAGCCAATTCTCAGGAAGTAGCCTTACCGTGATTAACAAATGATAGGAAATATCTGACAATGCTACCGATTACAATCAAGCATTCCAGAGAGCTGTGTATATATACTTATATTTAAAATACACTGCATGTACATTCTTAGCAGAAACATAAGGAGTACCTGTCACATATAACACTAAATTACTTCCAAATATATTGTGCATTGTACTGTAATTCAATACAGCGCTCCATACTATCTTGTAATCCTATAAACACATAATTTCTATATCACATATTGGCTATATTGCCATTTTAAATGTTTGGCTATGTTCAGGTATTGTAAGATTTGTGTTTTCTACATTACCTCCATATAACAGTAGCTAATCCTTGACATTAAAAACAAAACCACTTTGTGCTTTCGCTTTCTTGGTAGAATTTAAAAGAGAAAATGTGTTAAAATCATCATTAAAGGCGTCATTCTGGACGATGGACACAATGTGACATTCTGTCTGCGTAAATATGGTTTAATAAATGAATTAACTCCATAAATAATGGCTGTAATGACATTTTAGGGGACAATAAGTCTGAGCATTGTCAGGAAATAGTTGATGTATGAGTTTCATGCCTCAGCAGTTCCTCAAAATGAATCGGCACAGGAAGATAGCTAGGGCCTTGCAACTAGCCCATTTCCCAGAATTATCTACTTGTTGTCAATTTGCACAGTGGAATTACACATGCAAATTGCACTGCCTGCACAAACACCACTTGGAGATGATAAAAACAAATTAACAAAGGCTATAGAAGAAGGATTTATTTCACTGGCTCACCCAGGTCAAGCAATACATGTATTTGACGATTGTGTGTACCCAATTTTGGTGTAATTATATCTGCAAATTATTCTTTGTAATCTTATTATTTTTTTTCCCTCAACCTTCTTCTTAAACTCATAATTAGCTTCCCTCGCTTCTCTCTCAAAAACAATTCAGCTGGCTGCCCTGTCAGGCTAACAGTGAATAATCTCATCTGGGTGTCATCCTTCTTTTCCTCCTCCCTCGTGCTGCGGTGTCGGCTGTTATTTTTAACGGCTTGTACACTGTACAAACGGAGGCTAAAAGTCAAGGGTCATTAAATACGAGAGAGCACACCATCGGGCCAAATGCACAGGAAAACAGGCATATAGCCAGTCCAGAAGTCAAGCTATACATAATCGCCTCTTAACATGGTTTCTCATATTCGGAGCTAAATGAGGAATCCCTGGACCTCCGTGTTGGCTAGTATTAGATATCTCATTTACTTTGTACACACTCAGCTAATCTGCTCTAATGAATTCTGCCACCCCAAGCCAGATCCAGATGACTTAAAATTATTACTCTTTCCTCAGACATGCGCTTGCTCTTTTGAGGTTCAACTTGGCTGGCTTGAAAAAAAAAAAAACCTGTCACAGTAAGATACTAATAATTAAGGCTTTGAGATGATTTGTTTATCTCACCACACTTACCACCTCTTTTCCGCTTTAACCAAAACTAATAAGGGTTTCCAAGTTTTAAAAAACAAACTCTAAATAAATAATAAATGACAGAAATAATGATCTGGAGCCCAAACCGAACAAAAGTGCCAGTGTATGGTGAGAAAAATGTCTTGTAATTTAAAAAATTAAGAATAATCATAATAATTTTGACAGTAGTAACTCAGTGATATATTACACCACCAAATTACCTTTAAAAGTTCTAGTTGCCTTTGAAATTGAGTTGTCACATATATAATTAAATTGGTATTAACTGTGGGGCGGGTGGCATCAGTTATGGATATGGGCTGTGTAGAGTGACGTTTAATATATCTTGCTGACTTAAGCTCTATCATGTCATATTTACTTAATGTTCTTGATGTTGGATGAAATTGATGTTTTTAAGGACATACTAACCAACAAATACAACATATACTTAACCCTGTAAAGCCTACAGTATCATATCTGATATATGAATGTCTTAAGCCTCAAAATGATCAAAACTTTGCTGAAAAAACTGTTACACGCAATCTACTACATGTCTTCTGACATCTGAATAATAGTTTATACTGAATTAAAATGCCTTTTAGTATAATTCTTAAAATGTTCAGCCTTAGGTCGTGGTACGTGTCTCTTTTTGCTATGAAATCTTTATAAAGTAAACGTAAGAATTACTTAGATATTGTTAGTAATGTTAGAGACGAATATTTAATTGACTGAATCAACTTAGGTTTACTTAATATCCATACATCATATTTTAAAAGAAAAATCATGTTAAAATGTATCAAATATGATACAGCAGGCTTTTAATGAAAGTTTATTTGCTCATCCCTCAATCATCGTAGTGCATCGCACTTAGTAAATATTATTGGGAGATATAATGACGACTGATTTTTTTTTTTGTATTATTTCAGATGTCAGGCTTTACAGGGCTGAGGCTTTAAAAGGCTAAGAAGGTCAATATATTATAAGTCAAGGTTAACATGCACTCAACTAAAGGAGCAGTGAGCAGAAACGAGGAGCATTGCTCACTCACTACAGGTTACAGAACACACATGTAGAGAGAAAGATAGTAGAGAGAGTGTGGAAGGGACAAATGAGAGAGAGAGGGAGAGCAAATGAGAAAGAGCGAGAGAGATAAATTGCTGGGCACATTCAAAACTAGTGGCACCCCCGCTGGAGGCATAACAAGCAGAAATTATATTGATGAAAATTTCTGACATTATGACAATACAAATGAGCTTGTTGCCTCAGAATCTGTGCACACTAAATAAATCATTTAAGTAAATAGGTGGTTTTGCAATTAGGCACAAAGCCCATCCCTATTTAGCAACAAAACAGAAAACTGATGTTATTTGATATAAATAAGCAATTTAAGCATCAGTGTTTTTCGTCTGCCAATGCCACAGGCTAAACAAGATTAGCATGCTAATCATTTGAATGATAATGTGGTGATGCCCTCAGCTGTCTGAATAAATTGGGAGACATTGCTCATATAAGAGCATTCTTATCACTCTGGAAAACATGAGCAATTGTGTTTTAGTTTGCCATTTGTAAAAATAATAATAATAAAATAAATAAAAAAATATTTTTTTTTTCATAACTGAACTGGCATAAAACTACGTTTGTTTACTCAAATGTGCTACCTTAAAATGTGCTTCTACTGCATAAAAGTAGGCCTATAGTATTTATAATTGTTGTTATTTTTGGTTAAATAACCTTATTGAGGCCAATAGATGCCATATTTATTTATTTATTTATTTTTCGCAAATGGAAAAAAAAGTGTGTGGCATATAGTTGTTTTGGTTAAGATGTAACCAATTTTTCACCAGAAACAACAAACCTCCCAAAGTTTTAGAGGAATAAATGTTTAACAGACCAGTACTTGATAGCCTATAATCGTCATATTTAGCATAATTGATTTCTAAATTATAATTTGGCAAAAGACCATGGTTAAAAAGCACACTTATTTATAGACAAATAGACATAAACTGAATTATTATTATTATTATTCCGAGCTGGACAAACTGACGATTTAACAGAAATATTAGCCGTGAATTATTATTCATAACACAGAACTGCAGCCTCCAGTATTTTGTAAAGGGGAGGATTGCATTTCATAATGAGATCAAAGTGACCAATCAGTGTTTTTGTTACAGCTGTTGCTCCATCGCCGATCCAATGATGAAGCTCTATGTTCAAAACGCGGAAATACAGAAGGCAACGGTAAGCGTCATGCAGTTGTTGGTGTACTTCGCTGATAAATTATGATATCGTTAAATCATCCGTCGCATTTAGTAATATATTTGCTTTAAACGTAATCACCTCCGTTTTGTGGCAGATAATAATGCGGACGTCTGCAAGAGTCGCGTTCTTGACGATTTGCCAGATTTAATATGTACAGTGGACTTCTGCCGCCGGGTCTCAGTGAGGCTGACCTGAGCTCTGATGATGATGATGATGAAGGGGAAACAGCAGAAAACACACAAGGCGAGCAGCTCTCACATCAGTCAGACACAGAGCCACATTCGTCTTGTGTACAGGTTGAATGTAATAACACAAAAACTGGTTTGTACAATGATGCATTGGATGATTGTCTTCCTGGAGTTTCCTTGGATAAGTGGCAAGTACGTGGATCTACTGTAGTTATGCATGTATACAGTATTGTCACAAATTATGTAGTATTTATCTAATTGAGCGGTAGATAGTTAAAATCACTACAGAATAAACAAAACAACTTGCCTTTGGCTCATTCAGAGTTTATGTTAATGTGATCATGCAAGTATCAATGTTTAAAAGCCTTGTTTTTGTCATTTGTTGCAGAAGTTCAAAGAGCTCCAGCAAGCAAAAGATGATCAGAGAATGAAGGAACCACAAATAAAGCGGAAAAGGAAAAGGCGCCACAAGAAAGGTCATTATAACAAGTTTTCTTCTCATTATCTTCTAGTGCTTTTCTTCTATGTTATTTCTACTGTTGTTAACCGTATCCTTTATATTCCTTTCAATGCAAACATAATTCTTCATACAGCTGTGCTGATTTGTGTTTGAAAGGAATTTCTCTTGCAGTCACATTGCCTAGGCACCACAACATGGGTCTCTAGTAGGATGTACTACAGTAGTACTAATATGATCCACAGGCGTCATTGCATAACACAATTTAAATCTTTCTCATATGCGTAATGCTTGCACATGCCTTTTTGTGTGCAATATATTAACATATTTTGGTTTTTACACCTCAAACAGGTGGGACACAGAATTGTGACACTGAGCAGAAAAGGTATGATAGACAATTATGGTTTGCTTATGGTTATGGTTTAAGAAAGTTAACGACGATTTCCATAATAGGTCATTCCATCAAAACATTACTACATTAGTCAGCAGGTCATGAGAAAGACTATTAACAACAAACTTAAATACACGTTCTTAACACATGTGATTATGTACTGAATACTTCATATTAATATAAAGGCATTAACTCTTTTCACATTTTAGCCTGAATTGTATATGATGATTTTCAATTCAAATATACTTCTGAAATTATATATTTGTTCACTGACTGATGTAAGAAATATTTCATTTCTGCATATCTAAAGTAAATGCAATGTGATGTGACTTGAATTCGCAATTGACAGATTTAGCTGAAAATCACGTAGCATAGACTCCAGTTTTTTATCATGTTTGGGATTTTGAGTCAATTTTAGAGCACACATTGTTTTCATATGTTATGCATCTCCAAGCAACAAGGCACATGTTTCTGCGGGAGTTTGTTGTGTTTGGAACAACTTGAAAAGTCTGTTAGTGTGTGATCCATAGTTGTTTAGTGTATGAAGTTTAGTTTTTTTTCTAACCCTTTACGAAATCGGCAGCTGTGTGATGCTTAGATTTTAAAATCTGTTCAGATCATTCCAGCCTTGAGGTAAAAGGAAGGGAACAAATATAAAATGTCTCATCTTAGTACAAAATTCTTCATATTTAAAACCTCCTGCCTATTTCACTGAACACCCATATATTCCCAAATACTGACTGGCTCCATAATCCACCATATATAGCAAAAAGTGATGTGTGCAGAAATAATTGAATCTCACAAAGTATACATGCCTAGTCATGGAGTGGATAATAATAATAATAATAAACAGAAAGACTTGTCATTCTGTGTCTTTTCCCAGGGAGCCTGAAGAGAAACAGGAGGAGCACTGGAAGGAGCTCACGCAGTATTTTGGCATCAATGATAGACTCAAGCCGCCTCCTTGTAGCAGACCTCCTTGCATGGTAACAATGATTTCCGCCATCTTCCTCTACCACTCTGTGGGTGTCCTAATTCCACTCTGATGGTGAAAGCATTTTCATCCCACTGCCTCTCTCTGTTCTGTGCCTACTGTATGTGTAACTCGTAATTGTTTCCTCTATCAAACGTGAAAGACAGAGTGAGGAGGCGTCTTTTCTTCTGCCTGACACTGAGCATAACAGAATAGATCATATTATATTTAATGATGAGATTACCTTAATCTTGACATGAGGATGTAGCTGCACTGTCTGTTCTGGTTGGTGTTTAATATTTCTTATATGAGGTGGATTTCTCCATTGAAACCCACAGCACAATGGCTTTGAGAGCTCTCTGTAATGCTGTAATTCAGTGATAGGGAGGAGAATGCTTGCAAATCAAATACACTGGACAGCTTCTGTAACAAATATGACATTAAGATTTTGCCCACTCAGATGCTGAAAGGGCATCACATGTTGTAGAACAGCATAAACAATATAATAAACATTTGTCCTCTGTAAATGGACCTGCTTTTCGTATAACCCACTCTTGAACCCTGCACATTGAAATTGGGTTTCAATGTCAGCCTCCAGCAGTTTCACATTTTGTTAAAAAATTTTGCAGTAGCATTGGTTTTTTGTTTCATAGCACTTTCGTATTGGATATATTACAGACATAAACTTTGTTAATGAGTGATTGCTCTGTTAGAGGCACTTTTGACTACTTGAAATCTTGAAAAACTTTATCTCATTATCTCAATTTATCTCATTTATCACGTTTGGATGTGGAATAAAGATCTGATGATAGCTTTGATTAAAGTGATAATTTTGGATATTGACATGGTAATGAGAATTTTCCACATTTTTCACACTTTTCACATTAAAATTCTCAAATATTTAAAATGAAATATGGAAAAATGTCAGTACCCTCACATGTCAATGTCCCAAATCCATAAATTCCAAAATCAAAGCTAAAATCATAATACTGATTGGTTTGGTAACAAACCTACTGTCAACTGTACATGATAAAAACATTACTAATATTTAAACACATGAACTGAAAATATGAGTTTAAAATGTTTTAAATGTTTTTTTGTAACATTTTAGATTAATAAATAAATTAGAGAGTCCTTAAACAATTAATTTGTTTAATTTATAATGTATTCTATATATATATATATATATATATATATATATATATATATTGGGGAAAGTGCCCCTCCTAGAGGAATCAGCCTTGCATTAAATGCCTTTAGTGAGTGTATATGCTTGCATTGTGCTGACACATAAGCAGTGTTGCTTTACTTCCTATGTCTGCATAAAAGCAAATTTGTAAACAGACAATTATTCAACAAAATTCACATTATCAACTGAGTTTATGTCACTATAGCTGTTGGCAGCAATAGATGTTTGTCCATGGTGTCTGCACAGGTTTGCTTAGATATAGTACAGCTCATTTTCATTTAAAGCAGTAAGTCTTTTTACAGTATATGAATTCAGTCTGTTCTTTGTGAGATGAGAGCAGAATATGTGAGAGAATGAGGAATGATTCAAGAAAGCTGACTTTGTACATTGGCTCATAATTTAATTTCGTCATGCAGGAATTTCCTGATTAAATTTTCTATAAATAAGTCTCTTTAAGTGCAAAGCTTTGTAAACAGAACTAATTCATTTGTAACTTCAAGCCAATTTTGCACTAATGCATATTACTTATCATTCTGCAGCATTAACTCAAAACAGTTTTTGCCGTTATTTTAATTTGTAAATTGTCATGTAAGCAGAATGTTGGCAAATGTAATTTGTTTTAAGTAGGAAAACGCTGCTAATTCAATTGTCCATATCGTTTAATGTTGAGCTCAAATAATTTTGCATTAGCAAGTTAAAATATTGGGTTATTGAGTTAAAATATTGTTTTGATTATATATGTGTGTGTGTGTGTGTATATGTGTGTGTATATGTGTATATATATATATATCCAGTTTGGCCCGTTAAATTAGACAGCTGCCCCATTTTCCCTCACTTTCAAAGGCTATATCTATTTTGGATTAAACATTATTAAAGGGCTGAGCATATGCTGTGAAAATACATTTTAATAGAGTGAGGCTGATTGGAACAGTCCCTCTGAAATGTTTACCTAAGCAGAATGAATATTATATGGCCATTTCTGAAATCACAGTATGGAATATACTTTAGTTCAGGAATAAATTACATCAGGAGGTTCTTTTTTCGGTTTAGTTCTGTGTATGTATGTTTGGGTTTTCGCAGCTTTTTTTTTTTTTGGTGAAATTTGTAGAATATGAGAACGTTGTGTCTTTGTTTTGGGATTTCTCTCATGAAGATCCATAATAGCAGACAGAGAGCTCTGCTTCACCGGTCCTGCTGCTTTGATGGAAATATCTAATTAAAGACCAACATTTATGTTTGGTAACCTCCTGTGGCTAGACAGATTTTTTGCCTAATATTTAATCAACCAACGATTTTCATTTATGAGTGGAAATCTACATATTTGTTGTAATGGCAATCATATTAAAAAGAATGCCTGGGGGAGTTTTTAAGTTACTCTTTGATTTCTTTTTTTTTTTTTTTTCTTCTCATCCTTCTCTTTCTATTTGAAAATCACTTCATTTTATTTCCCTCCTTCTCATCTTCAGTCAGGCCTGGAAAAGAGCATAGAGAGTGCCATCGCTGAAGGGGACTATGGGAAGGCGGAAGAACTGAGTGACAGACTTGCTACTCGAGAGGTATGTTGCCCAGATAAGCCATCTCGGGGGGCGCTTCAACTGTGACAAATTGAGCTAATGGGTCTGCGGCCATTTTGCCTGCAAAGACACAGAGGCTACAAACACACACATGCGCACACACACACACACACACACACACACATCATTCGACTTGGGCAGAAAGTCTTGCAACCCTTTTACACTAAAGTTAATGGAAAGCCCTCCCACAGTTTGAAGTACGGCAGTGTCTATAGAACTTTCGGTTCTGCCTTTTAATGAAGGCTACAATGCTTTCAACCCGAGCGCTAAAACATTTTCAAGGTGCCAGTTTTACACCTTTGAAGTGAGCTCATACCTAAATACAGTGCCTGCAGTTTTAAAAAGACACATTTTAGGAGTATACGTAGGATCAAGCGCTTCGAAGCTAATTTGGCAGAAAATGTAACATTCGCACAGCTGTAATTGCAGTTAAAAAGACATTCAACTTTTCTGAAGTTGGGGCAATCATAGCGGGCAATATTTTTAAGCCTCGCAACTTTGATTCAATGGAATCTGAAATGCATTCCGCTAAATTCCGGCCTAAGCTTTGATTTCAGCATTACTGCATGGAATTGATGTTCACTGTCAACCTTAAACAGTTTAGTACAGCAAAGGTTTGGGAATGTGCTTCCAGTTCACTTACCTATGCATTTGGTGAATACTAAGAAAATACAATTCTTTTGCGAATATCATTTATATTTCTTATGTCACTCCACCCTCAGACGGAATGTTTTTTACTACAGAAGTGGTCCGGCATCCACTTTATTGTATTGTGTTGTTGGGATTTTTATAGCAGGTGTCAGTCTGCATACAAACAATGAACAAGCTTTATTTCATCACACAGCTGCGTTATGATATATTGCATAAAGCACTAATTACTCTTCTGTTATTAACTTTATATTTAGGTTAAATAAATGGTTTGCAGGACTCATTCTGCAAATCCTTTTTGTGATGATAATTTTCTTTTACGGATTATTACCGTACTACAGCTGAAGCTATTCCTGTTTTTAAATGTGTTTTCAGTTTCTACAGTAATTCATTTTCTATTAAGATTAATTTTATAGTTTTATTGTGGATAAAACAGTCTCAGGTCATGCTTCGATAAAGCTCTCCCATCCATCTAATTTGGAGGAGCAGCATTAATCGTGTTAACCTCAAATATTAGTTTTCTATGTAATCAATTACAGCTTCTGTTTCTCTTGGTGTAAATGCGAAAATGACACCATTTACTCCGTACTAATGAAATCATATTGTGATGCTGTTGATTGTTGATCTGAATCTGTTCAAAGCAAGGTGATAATCACGCTCCTAACAAGCGTAGCGCCATGGGAACAAGCATTAAATAGCTCAGTAATGCCAACAACAGGCCCTTGGTTTATGCAATTTTCTTTTGAGAGTCTTTACGCGGTAATCCATACAGATGCCACTTACGCTTATCTCTGGAGTATCTTTGTGGTTTTATCTTTTTCTTTCCCAGGTAGACAGAGACATAATAACAGTTTCTTTGGAAACCATTCTCGGAGACATTTCATCATTACATGGGCTTCATTGTGATGCCACACGGCTATATCAGCCCTAGTCTTTGTTCTTTTGTTTGGTTGAGAATGGCAGATTTAACCATTCCTTCACAGAGAGTTTATCTGGACTTCAAAAGCAGGTAAAGAATTTCAGAGATGCCATCATGCTGTCTAATGCTTGCAAATGACAGCACTGAAATGTTTAACGTTAGTGCCTCTTATCAAATAACACTGCTATAGTAATTATAGCAGGCTGCGCTATTAGTTTGGCATGGCTTGCAGGTAAAAACACAAATACAAACTGCATGGCTTTCGTCTTTGATTGACTTACCAGGACCATGTTGTCACAGAAAGCTTCTTACAGCATCAGTGGATTTGAGCAGACTTAGCAGTCTCGAATCTCTCGCTCAGCCAGACAGCTGAAGTCTGCCTCTGACAGAACACTGGCAGTCGTTGCGCAGTAATGCCACTGTTAGCTGCTTTATTTGTTCTCCTCTAAAGACTGTAAATTACAGTTTTCACCAGGTAATGTGCATTTATCATCTGCTGGACATGTCCCTAATGCTCTATAGATTGATTCAGTGTCTCTCAGGGAGATGTGGGTATGAAAGGTTTTCTGGGAACATGCCAAGATGAGATGATACTTGCATGTTCTATTTATCCAAAGTTTCTGGGTAACATCATTCTACTTTGTGCAATGATAGAACAGGATGCACATATGGAAGAACATTTCTGAAATTTGAAGGGTTTCAGATTTAGGTGCATGAGTTGCAAAATTTGTTTTTGTAGCCATACATCATGGCTGTATGTTTATGTGTCACTGTAGCTACCTATACACTATTATTTAAAAGTTTGAGGTTGGTAAGATTTTGTAGTGTTTAAAAGAAGTTTCTTAAGCTTGCCAAGGCTGCATTTATTTAAACAAAATTCGAATATTCAACAAAATTCATTTTTAATGTCACTTTTGATTAATTTAATGGGTCCTTGTTGAATAAAAGTAATAATATCTTCCAAAAAAAAATCCTGCCCCAACTTTTTTTGAACAGTGGTGTGTACCTGTCTTTTACCACTTTTATTTAGAGGAGAGTAGTGAAAGGAAAGACAAAAGGGAGGATTTATATCTGAAAATGTCGCAAGCCAGATTTGAACTAGAATCACCCATATGAGCACCAGAGCTCATGTGCTAATCATTAGGCTGCCGCTCTTTTTTTTTTTTTATTGAATTGATGTAATCACAACACAACCTTCTATCATGCAACATTTCCTTTAATAGAAACAAACTTTAAATAAACAGAGAAATATGTTGACCCGTTTCAAGGGTCCTTGGGGGCAATTTGGATATTAGGGAGTCATTTTATGCCCTAATTTCTAATCCGGCTAGTATTCATTATCACAGTGCTCCGTGCGGCCACAGAGCACTCTGCTCAGGATAAATGTTATTGCAGACACAGCTGTTTGAAATAATGCAATGAACAACTAAACAGTCAATAATCCCAACTGTGGCAAGCCTCAATTTCAAGGTTCTAATAATATTTGTGTCTACTGATATATGAAATATCATATGTTCTGTAATGTGTTTACATGCTAATATAGCGTTAAATTAAAGTGTTACGAAGTCAATGAGACAGTGATATACTAAAGGTCTTGTGATATTTTTTTGAACCCCTTGAATTTGTCCTTGAGAATGATCTTTATAAATTATCCCTGGGCTAAAAGTATTTTATTGGTCATAACCCATTTATCTTTGGGGATACATCTGTTTCCCTTTTCTCTCAACACAAAAGTTTTTATGTTTTATATAAAAAATCTCCTGTTTGAAAACATTTAAATGTAGAGGAATTATTGGTTACTTCCTTGTGTAGCTTTTTTTAATCATATGATAATATTTCCCCCATTTCCTTTAATCTGCAAATTAAAGCAAATTTGTTAAAACCTTCTTTCAAGTTATCCTAAAAAGTGTGTGATATGTGGGCTTTCATCTTTGTCTGGGTGTTTAAACACAAACGTGGATAGTAAAGGTTCCTTTGAGATTTTCCTTTCATAAGAGTATTCAAATATTCTGTAGAAGGTTTAACTATTCTTTTTGTTTTTGCTTCACAAAGTGTTTTATACATTTATGTAAAAGGTAAAAGCTTTTTAATTGATCAGAATTAAATAGAGAATTATCAAATTATTTCCTGCATGTCCTCTAACAATAATAAGATACATGTACCGGTTCAAAATGCTTCAGCAAACTGACCTTTAGGAACGTTTTAGCTTCATGAAAGTATGAAGTATACTGTCTTTAAATGCACGTTTAGCTTTAGGGACTACAAAAAGCCTAATTCAGGAGAAAGTGTAATAACCGGATGTCAGATGTTTAAGTTAATGAATGATAATATAATTTTATAATATATAGTAATAATTTATTATAGTTTATATGTTGAAGTTTATGCCAAAGCTTTGATTGTTTTGAAAAAAAAAATTGTATTCTGACTTTTCATGTTTTTTCAGATGTTTTGATTTTGTGCAGCTTTTACCTGTAGAGAATGCATTACTTATTTTTAAGGGGTTTCATTTAGCCTTCTAAGCACATTTAATAACAAGAGCTGCAGTCTAAGTCTCAGTGGTAAAGACGAACTGAGCAAGACTAAACAAAGGACTGTCACACTTTATTATTTCCTACAGTTTTTCTCTGCCCTGATCACAAATATTAGCTCCGCATTACCACTTCAAAACGCAGACTTTCTAGTCTGCAGCGGTGGGGGGTACTGCGTCCATTTCAAGTTCTCCAGGAGTCAGACAATATGAAAATGATTAAAAGACGAAGACGCAGTCTGAAAAGGAGTTGTTGGAGGGGCGAAAAAGATAAAGTCGGGTGAGTGAGCGGGAGTTCATGAACACGGGCGCATGTATGCCTTTCAGTATTATTGCCAAGATTATGCATTAGAACTGGCCTTAGTATACCCATTAAATGTATTGCATTGCCATTTCCTTTATCAGTCTTCATCTCTGACCAATCAGCTGGGCTTTTGTTCTAATATGCTTTTGAAATACAGCATGTCTCAGTAACTACGAACATGCAGATCTCCAATGACAAGGTTCTCTGAAAGTTTGCCTTTATGTGTTCTTTACAGGAGTGTTATTATTGCAGTTAGGTCAAACTCATCCAATCCAATTAAAATGCACTAGTTTGACAGCTTTTGTACATTCTTGCTAAGGCTCATTGCATTAAACATAATGCATGTTTGTTTATTTTTCCCCCCAATTATTATTCATCTTAATGTCTTTGTTCTGATTTCGAAAGCTTATGATTAGGTATTTTTAGCCCTTTCCTCCGTCTATAACATGCAATCTGTACCGAAACACAAGACCGGCTCTTCCTCCTGTGCGGGCCCCTCTGGCAACAAGAAAACTGCTAAGCAAAAACTCTCCTCTTTGTTCCATTTTCTTTCAGCATTAGCAATTTATCACAGAATGAACTTTTATTATATCTGCAGATGACTCACATTAAATTTTTGCCCATTAATTTTGAAATGGGTTTTGAAATGGGTCCTAAGCTTTTATCAAATGCTGGGGAATCTCATTTGGATTATTGTATTTCATTAATTACTTGATAGACAAAGCATACTTTTCAATGTAGATTTTTTGTGCTGTTTAATTAATTAGCATGTTTTCTCTTTTAATTAAAGCCATTTTTTTTCGAATTAAAGCCCACAGCAAAACACATATATAATTTGTTTGTAATTAGCCCTTAATTGGTGGTAGTGGAAGCTTAGCACCCTCGTTTCCTTTTTTTTCTCCTGATTGCCATTTTATTGCCAGTCAGTCATTAATTAAACTGTTTTTCTAATTAGCTTATAAAACTGTTGATGGCACATTATTGTAAGTGTGAGTTCAAAGCTTGCTAATAAGCCTTGCCTGCTCAGAAGAGGGAAGATAATGAAATGCGCACAAAGCCAGTGAACTTTCAGACTTTTTTCCACTCCCTTGTTCCCTGAAGATGACAGTCTTATGTATCTGGAATCAGATTATTGGGGCTGAAACATAGAGAAGCGCATTATACCGAGAGCTTTTCCGACTAGATCCCCCTCAGAGAGGCTGCTTCTCTGTATGTCTTGTAATGCTGTTTGTCAAGTTGGTGGCAAGATTACAGGAACTCCTTGTCTTATTTCCCCCACCACCCCCTTGAGACTGATAAGCTATGTTAACTGGATCTTTCACTGTATACAAGGATATCAAATGTAGGACTCTCAATATGTCACTTTTGTTGAGAGGATTTTGTCTCCTCCGCTTTAGTGTAGAAGACACAGTGTATTGTCATGGGAGCGTGGCCTGTTTCGTTTCATTCAGGCAGTGCAGTGGTTTTCTTGATATTTCCCTTGCCATTGTTTTAATGTAAGCCATGATTATTACAATCTGTTTAAGCTGACCCCATTTGGCATGGTAGAACAAAATTACAACAATGTTGTTGATTTATTGGTAATATTAGGGCAAAAAGTGTTCGCAATGCACCAAAATCGATATAATTCTGTAATATTCTCATGTAAGTGGAATTATTTATTTATTTATTTGGTAAATTGGTGCTACACAGCTAGAGAAAACCGAGAAAAATTGCTGTGGCCAAAAAGGTCCTTTTTAGCACCCACAATGCAAGGGGTTCGATCAGACTATCCGTGATGCAAAAATGTAAAAGTACAATCTGTAGTTTTCACAAATATCTCGGAGCTGTCAAAACCAGATGATGCATTTTACGTCATCCGGCAGACTTTTGCTGACAAATAAACGGGTAAGACAGAGAAATAATACACATTGTTCATTTACTTGTACTACCGACAGTGTAACAATACAAAGCTGGTTGAAAATTTGTTAAACCAAATTTTAATTAGTCAATCGGTCATATACACATCTTATGAATTTTCTAGAGGCAAACTGAAATAATAGCAAGTAGCATTTAGTAACTGGATACTTATCCCAGTCTTACATAAGGTGCGCTTTGTTTAAATTATTTTACGGAGTGAATGTTATGTTTAACAACTATTGTATAAGTCAGTATACAACTGTAGGAGTTTTAATTGTTTACAACCCTTGCTTTTTCAGTAAGTGGGTGTGAATGAGACAGCCTGGGTTATAAATGCAAGCTCAGAATTGATTTAAAACCTATTTTAAACAGCTGCAAGGAAATCACTGGATTTTTTTCCTCCCACAAAATAGATTTATTTATATTAAAGCTCTTTTTTTCAGGTTAAATATCATCATTTATTTTAAAGCTTTGTCTACTCCGAGTGTGCAAGCCGTTATTGTCATATAGTTTGGAACCATGGTTTTCATATATTTGTGGAAGGCTCAAAAATGAGACGGCTGTAAGGAATGAACAGTGCTTTGAAATCAGACAACAGACTAGCATCGTAAATTTATATATTACATGTTGTTGTTTTTTTTCCTCAGCTATGGCAGTTGATGATATACTATACATTACCAAGTGGGTTCTGCACCACTGTTGACTTAACCCACCTAGTGGCTCCACATTGCAGTTACAGGGCTGAGCAGAATGAATTCATCCCTCGCAGACCTTTCAAAGGTCACGTCATTAATGGCGCTAAATAAACCCAGCACTGAATAAGGCTTTGCTGAAGACTGGCGTAAATGGCACACAATACCTTTAAAGAGGAGAGTAGAGAGGTAAATGACAATGGAAATGCACTGAATGTAATTCTTACGGAAATATGGGAAGGTTTAGTGTGACTACCTAGAACAAAGAGCACAAGCGCTTTTTGTTGTGTATGTTATCCCCCCCCCAGCCCACTTTTTTTTTTTTGGATTGTGATTTTCATTCCTTTTTTTCCTGCCCTGCATTTTTCCTCTGTGCCCGCATTTGATGTGAAAGGATTTGGCACCAAGTCACAAGAGAGGGAAAAGGAGGGGGGGGATAAGGATGAAAAAGGAGGGAAAATCATGAAAAGTGGATCAAAAAAGTAAATGAAAAATAATGTCATATTACGGAAAATATGAGAGGCTAATTTGTGCCGACTTTTTGCTAATTTTGTTCTTGCCACAGAAAGAAGTGCTGTCACCTGCTCTGCGCTACACTGATGACAGTGCCAGTGATCCATGAAATAAGCTGCCGCCGGCTTTGTTCTGATAAGAATGAACAAATCTGCACAATGTACTGCGCTCCGAATCTCATTTTCATACTTGCATGCAGGCTAAAAGAAATAAGCTGTTTGCAAGGCTTGATTAATCAGACATTTGAGAGCTTTTTTTTCTTTTTTGTCTCTTTGATCTGCTCTGTCTCCTAGGTAACTTGCTTGACATTAATGTTGAGCCCCGGTAAAGACAATCGTGGATAGTAGACCGTACTGATTAAAAAAAAAAAATTAAGACCTTTAATGCTTTGAATATAGTAATGTGTGTGAAAATCGGGGAGTCCCGGCTGGAAGAGCGAAGGGGGGCTTTATTTTGGTGGTGGGGGTAAAATTTGGTTAAAAGCTGGAGTGCATGTTGGTAATCCTTGTGTCGAAAACGCAGATAAATCCCAAAATGTAAACTTCATGACAGCCAAACAAATAATAAAAAATCCAGTTTTGTTGTCTCAAAATGCTGCTTTTTGTCCATGACACATATATATATATATATATATATATATATATTTTTTTTTTTTTATAAAGCTTATTTGTGATCTCCGCACGCTTTTCTGCTTGCGATTGCTTTAGCACCAATTCCGCTTAAATGCGCCTCTCCAAAAACACCCTGGTGTGAATTATCTGTGAGCGGATCTGCGCTAAACACGAGCATGATCACCCATTATAACTTCCCTCTCTGTGCTGTCTTGCTAGAAAACATGATTTATGGCTCTTAAAACCTGGAAAAAAATGGCAAGGATTTAAAAAAACTGTCATAGTGTGTTAGCTTCAGGTTATGCAGACGCCTTTACAAATCTTCCAAGTGCCTGTATAGATGAATGCCTCGAGGGCCCAGCCGGAACCCTGCTCTCTCAGCCTGCTAAAGGCCTTATCTTAAATCCAAGCAAAGTACCATTAATCTTTTTGAAAGACCTTTATGGCTTTTAATGTATCCCAAATTAGAACATTTTACACCCTTGGTTCCTGAAATATGGCGATAAAAAGCCTTTAGAGTTTAATTTCTCCTTCCTGCTCGCTCTGACCTGCCTAATCCCAGCATGCATTAGGAGATATTTTAGTTTCAGTCTTTCTAATAAAGTTTATCCCACTTAATTATAATTGAAACATTTTTTTCCACTCTCTTGCTCTCTCCAGGTTTTTTCGAGCCTACAAATGGTGGCACATTTCCTTATTACCAGCTGAGTTTTTTTTGTGTGTTCCCTCTGATTGTGTTCTTTCACTGTTCTAAAGAATTACCCTCATATCCCCTCCCGAAAAAAAAAAAAAAGAGGCGGCAAGAGAAAAGCAGGGGGTTAAAAAAAAAAAAGGGTTTGCGATTTTGTCCAAGTGTTTATCAAAGTTTCTTGCGGTCCAATAATAAACCCATCCCAGGAGTGATGGAAGAGGCCCGGACTCTCCTTTTGTTTCCTGAGCCCTCTGTGTCACTCTGGCTATTGGAATTAATCTAGCCACACCACACACATTTCCCCTCACTGATACCGCCGACATGCGCCTCTCGCCCTCCTCCATTCATTTTGCCGTCCTAAGTGCGTGCACTGCAATTTTCAGAATTAAAGGTCCTCTTTAGATGAACAGATTAAGTATATGAGATAATAACATTAATTATGCACATCCAAGCTGAGTGGTGGAACAGAGGGTTGGGTGTCCTACTTCTATCTATGAACCGCAAATTCTTTTTCGATTTTCGAAACTCTAGCATGTGTGTATCCGTCCGTGCTGCCGTCCTCGCAGTGATGAAGATATGCTTTCTTCGAGCACCACCTTGACGCACTGGCAGCACTGGTGAGGTTTGCCAGGCAGACTGATTTTCTCCAGCTAATGGAGCTTGTCTCTGTCTCCTTCTCAATAGCTGGCCGTGAAAATTGCACAAGCCGCCGATTGCCGTGACTTCGCCCGCACCAAACAGGAAGCGGAGGCTTCCCAGGCAGCCCGAAAAAGGAGGAAGCAAATCGCTTGGGGGTTTGTTGTCTGCTTTTTTTTTTTTTTACTTCTTCTGTTCATCCCTGGTGCTGATACCCTGCAGTTTCATTAAGTCACTCTGCATTTCACACTTTAGATGTCCCCTCTTTCCTGGACATGCTGCTGTGTGTTAACTCATGTGTATTCACTAGAGCTTTCTAATGAGTATGCGGATGCTGCTTATCTTTTTGGTCAGTCAGTCCCTTTAGAGGGTCTGTGAATGCCCATTGTGAGCTTATAGCTATGATTATACTTTTCAGATTCAGTTTGTGCATTGACTGCAATTATATGCAACCATATTTATCCAAACGAATCTGTATTTCTGCTTTGATTTGTTTTTCTTAATATTGCTTTTATTTTATTTTTTTCTGAAATTCCTGATTATTTTGACTCAAATTTGTCACATTCACTGCATTTTGTTTGTTTCTTTGTAATTTTAGGTTTGAAGCAAAGAAAAGATGGGAAACCAAAAGCAATATGGGATTCATGTGACATTCGCTGCAGTTGAAACGTTTCTAAAAAGATGAGTAAAGATTTGGCATGTTGATAATTGTTTATAGAGGTAATCTTTTTATAATACGTTATTATTGCATTAAAATTTCCTTTTTTGTCATTTAAGATTTTATTTCTTTCTGAATCAGTTTTTTGGTCATTCATTCAGATTTGTGGGTAATTTTTTTATGTAGCTAAATAAATTCCATAAGCACACCATTATTGTTAGATTGGTCGTTATTGTATGTATTTTCATTTCTTTTCTCATAATTAAATCTGGCACGTACAACCGCGCACGCCATTTATTTACTGCCGTAAGTGGGTTAATCAGGAGCTGCTTTTTTTCTTCCACGGAGGTATGGAGCGAGGGAAGAGAAAGGAGAGATTAGGGGCCTAATGCAATGTACAGGATAATATGCAATAGGATTTGCCCGGGCAAAATGAAATTTGTCGGCTGTAAGGAGGTTTGAGCAGTCATAAACGAGGAGTTTAGCCGGGTTCGAGTGTAAGATGACTGTGTGTGAGGGAGAAAGAGAACGAGATGGAGAACGGTGTGTATGACACTGGACTCAACCCATGATGCTTCTTTGAGAGGATTCCTGTGGGCAGTGCACATTTTTATAAGCCTGTCTGTTAGATAAGATCCAGTTGACAGCACTTTCCAAATATGAAATGTATTTATCTCTGTATAGAATGTATAGATATTATTCTGTTATTCTAAATAACTTACCAAAAAATCCTAAACCTGCCATTATTTTGTTCCAAACCTGTCTCCTCCGAGGAACTCAAAAGAAGACGCTTTAAAAAATGTTCATGCTGCTTATTTCCATAAAATGACCACAACAAAACACCAGTGAAACATAACAGAAGTAATCCATATCCATATTTTCCAAGACTGAGGATATGTGATCATTTTGTGTGAGGACGGGCTAAAATTTAAGTTATTTAGCAAAAATCTTGCATTGTGTTGAAAATAACACGCATGATAAAATAAAACACGATGATGTTAAGTGAATAATGACAACATTTTTAGGTGAATTTTTTTTAATTTTAATTTTTTTTTTTTAGCAGGATGATTCTTTATGCCAAACACCTTCCTTTTTAAACATCCCTCCCACCTCCACGGCTCGGGCTCGTCAGGTCATTAGCGGGAATGTGGAAACTCGCTCCCTTGATTTATGCTCTGTTGGCCTGAGGCAGAGACATCTGTAATTTTAGGGCTTTGACATACCCACCCTGACAACAGCCAACTGACAACTGTAGCACAAACTTGTCAGTGCTGCCTTAAGGCAAGGGGTGTGGTTTCAACCCTGCCAGTTACCACGGAGACATCTCGCTGAAAGTAAAGCACCGCTCTGTTGTAAATGCCTTCTTTAATATATCAGTCAAATTGTAGTTGTTAGATCACTACTAGTATACGAGGTCTTATACTGTGTCTACACCGGATGCAAGGACATAAAAGACAATAGAACCCATTATAATCAGTGATTCTACGTACACTGGACGTGATGCAGCATAATGCGATGCAATATGACAAATCTCTGACACTATAAACTGATGCCTCGTTTTGTTTCTGACGTACTCCAAGTGCCTGACATTGGGGACAAATTAATTTGCAATGGTTATGGGATTGCATAGTGTCCACTGGCTGCACAATTCAGAATCTCACTGGATTGTTTGCCTACTGTATCATAAGTATTGCATATTTATTTTACATACTGATTTGTTGAGTCAGCAAGGATGCGTTACATTGATCAAAAATGATGTTTACTCTGTTACAAAAAAAGTTAAATTTTAAGGACTTAAGTAATGGCTCCTGAAAATTCAGGGTTGCATTCACAGGAATATTAATATTTCAAAATATATTACAATTGAAAAAGGGTATTATATATTTTGATAATATTACAGTTTTTCTGTATTAAAGTGTAGTGCATGCGTATTCAGATGTAGTGTTAGTCTTCAGTATACGAACTATATCAATTATATCTGTTGTTTATTTATTTAAAATTGGGATTCTGTAATCAGTTGTATTGCAAAGCATTATAGTATTTTTTTTTTTAATGAAACGTTCCTTTGATTTATGCATATTTCAATAACTCATGCTTCCACACATCATAAACATCTCAGAATGTGTTTAGAACATGTCCAAGGCTTCACCACATCTCATCAGTCTACCATTAGTCATCTTGGTCTTTTGTCTTTAAGGAGGGCACATGTCATCACCTGTGAGGTGCTAATTACACTCATCTTGCAGAAGTCTTCACAGTGAACGTCTCGTCTGCTGAAAGATCTTTTCACCATTCCAGGATCACGCCTTACATCACGGGACTGAAATTCACACACATTTACAAAGCAAAGGCTTGTGCAAAATATTTTTATTGTTGCATTGCGCAACAGCCTGAAGAATGTTTCCAACAGCATTGTGAGGTTTGCCAGAGACATTTATAATTATTAGTTATAAAACACACTGTCAGACAGTTTTTGTCGTGAAGTGGTAAGTGATGTTTAAAGTTAATGCAAATATAAATTATACTATAATAAGTGACCCTATGTAGTTTCCTGCAGAATTTGTGAACTTTTTGTTGCAGCAGGGGAGCTCATATCTATACATATAAACTAGTTTTTAAAAGTTATTTTAAATTGTAATAATATTTCTCAATATTACTGCTTTTACTGCAGCCTTGGAGACCTTTCAAAAACATTGAAAATTCTTATGGGACACGATCTTTTGAATGGTAGTGTATATATGCAAGTATATAAATATTCATTAAGAATAATAAATTAGGCTCATAAATAATTTGTTTTGGTAATTGATTGGTGGTTGATTGAAGTGGAAGCTACATTGATTGTGCTGTATGTTTTTGATTTAAAATTTTTTATTCAGAATACACAATTTTTGTGTGCAGTTTGTAAGTTTATTTTCAAGATTCACAGTCTTTGTTGCATGACAGTTAATACAGACTGTTAACTCATTCAGATATCAGGAAAAAAATTAACATTGTTTTTAACATTTTGCTTTTTATATTTAATCTTTTTCTCTGTGCATCTAGATTTTTCTTTAGTTTTCTTTCATTTTAATCTTTTTTTTTTTTCCCCACCACTGTTGTCCTAGAATCGTTCGGTATTCTCATGGTCATTTAAAACCAATGCTGAAAATATTGAAACATGGCACGTGAAATTATTTGTTCCAGTAAAAACCGAGCAATGATTTGTGTGAGCAGAACCTGCACCAATCTCCTCAGCCTTTTGAAAATAACCTGTACATCATTTACAGTAATCCCATGTCCTCCAGGAGTCCGGAAGGAACATGCATCTGCTGAGAAGCTAGTCTCGAGCAGCATACATAAACCATTTCACCATGAGGGAATGTTCAAGAGACCGGCTTTCAGAGAACATGACCGTCCTTCCGCTTAGAGGGGTTGCTTGACGGCTCGGTTCCCTATCAAAAGCATCTCAGTCTATTAATCTCTTTGAACATGGCACAAAGCCTTGAGCTGTGTGTTTGTAGCATTTAAAGCAGGACAATCCGCTTTTCGACGTCTTCGTGTAGCTTTGCAGCGTGTGCAGCGTTTCTTTACTGCAGGCCAGGCTTGCACCTTGACCCGTGTTGATTTGTTGTGAAGCGCTGTGGAAAACTCTTGATGCACATGTTGAAACACTTAAGGGGGGAAAATGGTTATTGTTAGGAAAAGAATAACATAAAAAATCTGTGACACCAATCCTGTTAGATGCTTGAACGTGGCTACGGTGTGTTGAAATCCAGGTTTTTGCCGTGAAGGAGACATTCGGACATGGTAATCTCTCTCACTTGAGGAAAAGAACATGCAAACAGAAATACAACAAGTGGAACCTTGAGGACAAAATTGCAGCCGAGATTCCCTAGATAAACGGTTTAGCATGTCGAACAGTGTGATTAACACCAATCCATTTGGGAGAAGAATAAAACTTAGCTTCGAACCAATTAAACGTTTTGTCGTGTTCGTGCGCGACCACTGCTAGCTGAGCTGTCTGTGAGGATGTTGATATTTTTCTCTGCTGATTTAACGACCTGCTTAATTCCGTCGTATCCGCGGCCCTCGCAGATGTTTTGCAGTTTTAATTAGTGTAATCATCGCTCTTGAGAGAGGCCAGGAGGTCACTCAGCGGGCCTTGTTTGTCAAGATGCTCAGAATAATAACACAAAAGACGTGTCATTTATTCTGTCGCTGCGTTCATTAAATAATTATATGTGTCAAGACAAAAGATTCTTAATCAGTCAAGAGAAGAAAAAATAGGCTCATTACAGAGTCAAATGAACCTCCATGCTCAAGAAAATGAGTTGGACTGTTTATGTTACTGTAGTGCCAGTATTTCAAAGGCGTTTGATGGATATTTTCTGGAATGATCTGCACATTTTGGATGATGAGGGCAGAAATATTCAGAAAAGGAAATACAGATAAAGAGTTCAGTACCTGTGTTTTATGGGCATATTTATAGAGTTTGCATAAATAACTATATTTTTATGTCTGAAACTCACTCAGTTTGTCATTTGTTTAATATACAATAAACTGCAATGTCAGTGGAGGCCAATTATGAACATTTGTTAAATACTGATACAGCAGCTTGCAAAAATGAAATGGTATTATATTTGAAATTTTTTGTTGGCCATCTAGATTACTTTATGCTCTGGTAACGAGGACAAGTAGTAAATATACATTGGTCTGTTTAAAAAAAAGTTCTGTATAATTAAAACTAAGCAGTACTTTGACTGAATATTGATATGCCGACATATGAAACCGAAAATTGTATTTTACTTTGAAAGCACTCTAATTGTACTTATTATCATCTAAAAATAACTCTTGAAACAAACTGGAAATGAACTTCCAATTAAAATTATGGTATCTTTAAATGAAATAAATGTTCCCTAGAACAAATATGCTGAATGCGCAGACATAATGCTCTCTCATCATTAAAAACTAATGACATATTGCGTGTTATCAGAATTAATTATTAATTAATCTTCATGAATATTACACAGCTCTTTTTAGTCAATGCACACAAATGCAATATAATCTGAGAAACTAGAGCAAAAGTACTGCATTGCAATATCTTTCGAAACACTAGTTGACCCACAATTCTGTATTGTGACCCTGTGAGAACGGCTCAGTGGTCAAGCCGCTGCAGTTCCTGCCTGTGTAAACACACCTGCAGTGAATGATTCACCTTCACCCTCAGGGCTCTGACACCACTGACCGAACTAGAGAAATGCCCCTGTCTTACAAATGGACACTAAGCGCTCGCAAAAGCCTTCAGGGGATCTGCCCAAATCATCTTAAGTGACGTAATTACCATTAGCTTGATTTGTCTTTGTAGCCGGGTACGGTGAAGTGAACGCTGCTGCGGAAGCCCAGTGAAACCTTTAGCCTTTTTCATTGGAGATTCAGTGTCTGCTTGTAGACAAAAGGTATTCCTTTCCCGAGCTAATAATTACCAAAGTTAGCTTGATTAGAAATAACCCATTAACTGGCCACGTTGTCCTAGCAACTTGAAACGTGTTTTGGCAGGGCCGCATACTGAAATAGCCTTTGATGATGAAAAAGATGCCATCAAACAGGTTTAAAGCAAGTCGGGAGAAACAAAGAAACGGGAAAAAATGCTTGGCAAAACAAATTCGGACAGGCCGGTGTATCAGCAAGTTCTAACGAATGTCTGAAAATTACACTTGGCAGCAAGCGAAACAATTTAACGTGCATGTATTATAATCAACTGGGTCATTAAATTTGCTGGAGTAGCTGTAAGTCTGTGGCGGTGTTGTGTAGCCGCGCTCCTCCGAGTTATGGCAGCGTCAGTGTTTTCATGTCGAGGGCTGAGCTTACTTTCAGCGTAGACCTGATGAGTGTTGAACCAATTTGTCTCTGAACCCTCAGGAACTTTGCACAACTCTCTAAAGTAATTCCCTCACTTCTGGCTGCCTAAAACCTTGTCCCAGCACAAACAATAGCAATGCTTTGTAAAAGCCATTCTAAAACCTCTGCCAAGCATAATTTATCATTTGAATGACAATAGGCCACTTAACACAGCTTAAATTATTTCTTTGCACTATCAGCTACTTGACTGGATATGTGTTGTAACTGCACACTATCATTAACTGCAGAGTTTATGAGGTAGTCCCTTATCAAAGGCTCTGCACCACAAGTTTGGGTAGGAACTATATGCTGAACTTTCTGTTTTCTCTCTGAGAAACTGAATAACACAAATCACACATTTCATGGTGTGAAAGAGCTGGTCCTGAGGGAATGGGTCGTAATTTAGTTGTTTTGAATATTTGCAATCATTTGTGCAACTCGGATTGCTTAATTCACATGTCGCAGTTGTTATTTTAAATAAAAAGTGTGTATCTGTGAATATTCAACCTGATTGTTACAGAAGAAAGGTTTGTGATTTCTAAAAGGATAGTTCTGCTGAAAATGAAAATTCTGTCTTTTAATCACCCTCATGTCGAAAAAATGTGTTCATTTTATATATATATATATATTTTTTTTTTTTTTTTCTTTTGTATTAAGTTGTTTTTGTCTTTTGACAAAAGTATTTTTCGTTCATTTCGTTCAAGTATTCTTCGTTCAAAATTGACATTCAATTCAAAGTCAATTTTGCTGAAATGCTCCCTCCTGTCCTAGTCGCTCTTTTGCAATTAAAGTGCATGGTGTCTTCTCCCTGACTTCTATCCACTTTCATGATGATAATTTTAATTAAATTGTACATTCTTTTTTTGTGTTAAATATATATTACAGTTTAAAAAAGTTTTTTGTTTTTTGTTTTTTGGAAAGAAAAGTATGATTTGAAGACATACTTACAGTTGAGCTCAAAAGTTAACATACACCTTGTTGTATCTGCAAAATGTTAATTATTTTACCAAAATTAGAGGGATCATATAATATGCATGTTATTTTTTATTTAGTACTGACCTGAATAAGATATTTCACATAAGAAACCTTTACATAGTCCACAAGAGAAAATAAGTTGAATTTATAAAAATTACTCCATTCAAAAGATTACATACACTTGATTCTTAATACTGTGTTTCGTTTCCTGGATGATCCACAGCTGTTTGTTTTTTTGTTTTTTGTTTTTTCTTTTAGTTGTTCATAAGTCCCTTTTTTTGTCCTGAACAGTTAAACTGCCTGCTGTTCTTCAGAAAAATCATTCAGGTCCCACAAATGCACTAAAAAAAAATATATATATAGATATATTAGGCAAAATAAGAAAAATGTACACATCTTAATTCTGTTCAAAAGGTTTACCCCCCTGGCTCTTTTGACCTCAACTGTATTTAGCAGGGACACATTAAATTGATCAAAAGTGAAAAATAAATATAATTATAATGTTACAAAATATGTATAACCTTCTATTAATCAAAGAATACTGAAAAAATAGGAACTTCACAAAAATATTATACACAGTTTTCAGAATTGGTGCTCGAGACAATTACTTATTCAAATCAGCATACTAGAATGATTTCTAAAGGATCATGTGAGTCATGGTTGCTGAAAATTCAGGCTTACCATCACAGGAATCCATTAAAAAAAAAAAGAATTATATATATATATATATATATATATATATATATATATATTAATTGGCTATATTAAAATAGATAAAAGCTTTTCAATGGTAACAATATGTCACTATATTACACTCTTTGCTGTATTTTTATGAAATAAAGGGGGACTTCTTTTAAAAACATGAAAAAACCAGTCACACTTTATTTTAAGGTCCGATTCTCGCTATTAACAAAACATTAACTGTGACTTTTGCTTCAATATACTCCTAATTTGCTGCTTATTAATAGTTAGTAAGGTAGTTGTTAAGTTTAGGTACTGGGTTGGATTAGGGATGTAGAATATGGTCATGCAGAATATGTGCTTCATAAGTACTAATAAACAGCCAATATGTTGATAATATGTGCATGATAATAAGCAGGTGGTTAATAATCAGAATTGGTCCCTGTACTAAAGTATTACCAAAAAATCTTACCAAACCCGCCTAAACTTTTGAGGGCAGTGCAGCTCAGATAAATATATTGTATTATTTTATTATTTTTGTATTATTTATTTTATATATTGTATATATTTATTTCCCCAAAATCTGACCATTTAAAAACAAATTTACAGTCTGCGTAGCTAAAATCAACAGGCACGAATTCAAAGTTTTGGCTTGGTGTCCTTAAACCAACTAAGTATTTCCTGCTTAGGACTTATTAAAAGTCCAATGACAGATGCGCGGGCACAGAAACGGGCCTATTTCATTAGCTTCGCTATAACTGATATAATGCATGCCTGCATTAATCCTTTTTGTCTGAGAGGAAAAAGTGGACTAAATGAAGTTCTCGGTTCTCTAAACTAAGCTTGTTCACAAACAAACTAGAAGGCTGAATGCTAAATATCTGACGTCATGAGGCTTAACAGCATTAGGCCTCTGTTGTGTATGCAGGAACCAGTACCGGCGCTCTGCTCCGCCATTCTTTTGGAAAGCCCAGATTTAATTAGTGCATAAATCCCCTGAAAAATTCATGAATTTGCCTTGCCCCCTCGTTGCAAGTGACTCGGGCAGTGGTGTGAGGCTTGCAGGTCGTCCCAATAAAGCAGGGTCACGCATGCGAACGCTCACGCACGCACGCACGCACATTCAAAGTAAGAAAGAGAAAAGAAACAACTGTTTATGTAAATAGGGGCTGTGTGTTTACTTGACAGAAGAATGGCAGGGCCCTGGTCTCCCCGTTCAGCTTAGCGAGTCCCAGCCAAAGGGGACCTCTCACCAGCAACTCCAGCCTTATTAAACTGATTACCAACTCCAACTAATTAATCAGAAACGAGGAGGGAGCAGTGTGCGTTGCTCCCAGACTCCCCCCTTTCTCTCTTTCTCTCCGTCTCCTGGTCCAAACCCCCCTCCTCCACTTTTCTCAGCTCCCCTTTTCTCTCGTCTCTTTCCTCAGCTGTGATTGAAGTAGGGGAACGGTTATTTTTCATGCATCATCAGAACTGGTGGGATGGGAGGACGAGTAGTAATTACCTTACACAAACAAGGCTGAGATTGCCTGTGAAGCCACCTCTTTATTTTAGCTGGTGAGGAAAGAAGCGGGTAGAAGGGGGGAGGAAGGGAAAAGGGCCACATAATGACTTCAAAACAGAAGTACAAGTGTGCCTCTTCAAGAGGATGTCGATTCTTTTATTTGAAAACACATTTCCTTAAAGGGATAGTTCACCCAAAAATGAAAATTGTCATCATTTTTTCACCTTACCTCTGTTGAACACAATAGAGTTATTAAAAGTTGTTGTGAAGAATGTTGGTAACCAAACAATTGGCGGTAGCCATTGACTTCCATAGTATACTTTTCCATACTATGAAAGTCAATGACTACTGTCAGCTATTACCAAGATTCTTCAAAATAACTTCTCTTGTGTTCAACAGCTGAAAGAAATTTGTACAGGTTTGGAACAAATGGAGGGTGAATAAATGATCACAGAATGGTAATTTTTGGGTGAACTATCCTAAACGAACTCATAAAATGACCTGTAACTTTCAGGATTAATTAAAGGGGTAGTTCACCCAAAAATAAACGTTCTGTTATCATTTGCTCAAATGCATATGACTTTGTGTTCTTATGTTGAACACAAAAAGAGACATTTTGTAATAAAATAGCAAAAGCACCTTAACAAAAGTAAAAATTGTAAGATGTTACAAAAATGTTCCATTTGAGTTCCATTTTATATATATATATATATATATATATATATGTGACCCTGGACCACAAAACCAGTCTTAAGTCGCTGGGGTATATTTGTAGCAATAGCCAAAAATACATTCTATGGGTCAAAATTATCAATTTTTCTTTTATGCCAAAAATCATTAGGATATTAAGTAAAGATCATGTTCCATGAAGATATTTTGTAAATTTCTTACCGTAAATGTATCAAAACTTAATTTTCGATTAGTAATATGCATTGCTAAGAACTTCATTTGGACAACTTTAAATGCGATTTTCAGATTCCAGATTTTCAAATAGTTGTATCTCAGCCAAATATTGTCCGATCCTAACAAACCATACATCAATGGAAAGCTTATTTATTCTTATTTATTTGATAAATTGACACTTAAGACTGGTTTTGTGGTCCAGGGTCACATATATATAGAGTTCATTTGCAAAAAAAGATTAGCAATTTTCAAAAATCGTGTTTTTTCATTGTGTATTCCAATTAATCTCAATCAAACTGCAGTTGGGTTATTTTGATTAGTTTAAAAAAAAAACTAAAAAATACAGCTAACTAACACAATATAGACAATAAAAACATGATAACATAATAAAAAACATGATTTTTGAAAAAAAAAAAAAAAACTGAGTTATCTGTTTTTGCAAATAAACTCTTCATATATACATATATATATACTGAACAAACTACTGAAGTAAGTGGAACGGACACTGACACGGAAGAGAAGAAATCATTGAATAAAGTCATTATTTTTGTTTTCTTTGCACACAAAAAGTATTATCGTAACTTCATAACATTACGGGTTGAACCACTGCAGATGTCACATGGACTATTTTAACAATGACCTTACGTGTCAGTTCCATTGCTGTCTATGCAGGGTTAAAAAGCTCTCGGATCTCATCAAAAATATCTTAATTTGTGTTCCGAAAATGAACGAAGGTCTTGCGGGTTTGGAACGACATGAGGGTGAGTAATTAATGACAGAATTTTTTTTTTAATTTTTGAGTGAACTAAACCTTATATTATCTTCATGATGCAAATTCTTCTAAATTTCTCCTTGTGTGTTTCACAGAAGAAAGGTTTTAAATGACATGAAGGTGAGCAAATAATGGCACTAAATTCATTTTAGGGTGACTCATTTATGCCTTTAATACTGGTATGCATCCTGGCACCATTTGTTTCTTTTTGTAAACTGCAACAATTTTAAAAAACACACAAACACTACAGCATGCTCTTCCAATATTCCCTAAGTTCCAAACCCTCCAAACAGAGTGAGATGCCATTGTCAGTGTGTTTTTCCAACACGTTTCTCCGGAGACCAGACTAACACAGTCTTTTCTTCGAGCAGCCAATCTCTTAAAATGCCAAGTGTAACTGGGTGCCCTACTGTTCCTAATTAAAGCATGATTAAAGAGCAAATTGAAGGATTCCACAAAAGATGTATTCTCTCTCCCTCTCTCTCTTTCTCTGTCTCTGTCTCTCTCTCTTCAAGGAGTTCAGATTAATCCCCATTGGATGTAGTCGAACCATTTATGCATTCCTCTTCTTCTGTTTATCAAATAAACCCAAGTAATTAGAGACTTTAGATAAGTAGGCTAAATGGATGCCCACCCTGTGTTATCCAAGGCGCTCTATCCTGATAGGAACTCTAGTGTGTTTGGTTAATATCTGCTGTTATCCTTGTTGGAGAACAATGCCTTTGTGTCTGGCATCTGTTATTATGCTCACTGGGGCTTCTTTGACCTTAACAGACGGGATAGTCTGATTACACAAACCACTATTCTGAACGTTACACACTGACAGCACACTTATATAAGGATGGAATGGAAGAATATACATTACCGGTCAAAATTTTAAATAATTGGGATTGTTTAAATGTTTTTTGAAAGAAGTCTCTTAAGTTCACCAAGGCTGTATTTATTTGATACAGTAAAAATACAGTAAAAACGGCATACTTTTACAATAATATTACAATTTATAATTAATGTATTTTAAAATGTAATTTATTCCTGTGATGGCAAAGCTGAATTTTCAGCATCATTACTCCAGTCTTTGATGTCACATGATCCTTCAGAAATCCAAAATATTGAATTGCAAGACTCCTATCAAAAACTTTTTAAAAAAGAGATATAAAAGAAAGAGCTTTTTACTGGACAAATGCATGACGGCAGCGTTTTCAGACAGCTTGAACATGTTGAGAAGAAAAGGTGTGTTCTTTCCAGATGAAGCTGGTGTCTCTGTGAAGATCACAAACCCAGACGTTTTTGTTCAAGTCTTCATTGTGGTTTGATTTTCCAGCTTCAAACTGAATACCATTACGCCTGAGAATGTGGAAAACCCCTTGAAAACATCTAAGCGTTAGAGTACCTGAGTTGGGCATGTTGGCAACCCTTATGCTTAACAAAAAGAGGATTAGTTGTCCGTACTTTAGTCAGCCATAGAAAGTGAAACCAAATGGAAACCAAATAGAGCCAGAGCTTTCCTTTCTGATACTGGTGCTATAATAGCATCTGTATCATTCTCTCATATTACTTACAGTTCACTAGACACGCACTTTAGTGTTATTGAGCGTTTTGAAAGGAAGAAAAGAAATCAATATTAGCAAATCAGGCTCTCATCTCCACATGCTAATCTCTCAAATCCTTTTTGAAAATAGAAATGATGTGACAGTCACTTTTACACGTTTAAAAGAGAATCAAATGTGTTTAATTGATTGCCCAGTGAGCTTGTTTCGTCATAGGAAAGGAGGATGCTAAATCAGATCATCGCATTGTCTTTGTTTATGTAAGGACTCTGCAGAATCGACAGCTCGCTGTTGTTGGATTTGGCTTATCCTCCGAGGATATCCGTTGTGTTCCTTTTCATTTACAGTAAGAAAAGGCTGGCTAGGATCTTGTCTATCCCTTGAGAGATACCTGATATAAAATGCTTGGATAAAGATGACAAACTCGTCTAAGATTAAGATTCCTCATTTGGCATGAATTAAAAGTGCTCATTAACTGTCCAGTCGTCCAAAACCGAGCGAATCATTTCTTGATGAAAACCTTAAAGTTAATAGCCTCCTTGTGTTGAATAAACAGAATTAAGTAGGTCAAAATATGATTATGCGCTGTTAAAGTGTGTTAAGCTCTCTTCTATTTCAACAGCTCTTTGTATAAATTATGCTAATTATGTTAGCTATTCTCAGCTGATTGGCCTCCAAATCATTTAAAAACGATCAGCGCTCTGAATTGAATTATGCATTCAAATTTAGCAAGGATCTTTAGGGTGTACTTCGTATATTTCGAACAGTAAAGCAGCCTTATTCCAATTCTTCCATATGATTGGTATTTAATAGTATTCTCTGAACAATCCTCTCTCTGTCTGATGTCGTTGCTCAAACCATGTAAGAGTCTTTGCTAATTAGATCAAGAATTACAGTAATTAGCTCTCAGAAGTTTTTGCCGGTTTCCTCTGACCATGATAGCTATTTCAAATGGTCATTTTAATTCTCTCTTTCTCTCCCTCCTTCCTCTTTTTCCATGTTTTGCATTATAAAACAGCGGTGGGAAGAATGACAAACACAGTTAATCTCTTGCTCACTGGCAATGCATTACAAAATGCCTAAGATAGGATTCAGCTCCAGCAGAGTAAACACTCACAATTCAGCAATTGTCCATTACGTCTAAATGCGAACGATAACAAGCCTCATTAATTTAACTGCGAGAGTAAGTGGGGTAACACGTATCAAAATTAATAATTGGCCACCGATGTAAATGCAACTGGCATTTTCCAAATTCTGGATGTAGCTCACACTGGTTTTTTCCCCCCCTTCCCAATCCTAGGGATAGGTTTAGTCATGGATGGCTCTTTTAATTTGTTTACCACCTTCTCTCCTTTTTCCCAGAAAACTGATCAAGAAGCCATTTAATTGCTGGAAGAAAAGGAACCACTTCCACCCTTCTCTTGTTTTGTTGCCAAGTCTGCTGCCAGGAACATGAAATATCTCACCACTTGTTTGTTGTAAGTCCTTGTAAGGAGAAAATCAGGTCAAATATAATGAAGGGCTTGTTAAAGGCCCCCCAGAATCTCTCCTGACGACACTTATTTTGATTAGCTCAGAAAATCTCGACTCTCGGAAGAACTCGCTCACAACTCTAATCCATTCTGGGTTAAAGCTGGAATGGCGAATTTAATGAGCAATGTTTAAAGACTTCAAAACACTGATGAGCTGAACTGTAGCATTGAACTTACACAGAATCAACATCAAATCAATCCTATCAGATGTTTTTGGCCTGCTGAATTCTCTCCTTGTTCTACCTGTACTTATTAACCTGGGTGACTTGCATCTTGTTGTGAAAGTGCGGATGTCGCTGCGGTAAGTGCATGTGAAAGGTGCATTTCTGGAAACACACCTGAGTGTGTGTGACAGGCAGGAGCTCCGGGGAGACAGACGGTGAGAGCGACAGGCTCAGGCATGCCCCTCATCATCTGGCAGGAGACGCAGACACTGCGCTTTTTAAAAATGGATGGTAATTTAATTAACTCTTTCTTCCCCACAGGCTGCTCTGCACAGATGGAGCTAAGTGAGGGCGAGGGCAGAGGACTTACTGTTGTTGTCTGCTGTTGTTGCCAAGGGTTGGACAGTGTGAAAGTTGCTATGTGGACTTTAAGCAGTGCCGATTATGACTAGTCAGTCCCAGGTGATATCGAGAGACACAAACCTCCTGGGGGAGATCGGAAAAGATGTGTTAACATAGCTTTAGCAGTCAGTGCGTCTCTGTCAAAGTACTGCGGAGGAAAAACAAAAACAGCTGTCGTGGTAGTTTAATGCTGGCTGCTCAAAAAATTGTTTTCTGCAAAGCAAAAGAGGAAAATGTTGAATGTCAAACTTAGTTGGTGTTTTTCTCTATGGGTAAAATGTAGATTTAAAGAAAAAAAAAAGGGGTTATTTATATAAAATTATTGGCAATTGTGAAATGTTTGTATGCTAAAATGAGAGGAATAATAGTTGGTGAAACTATATACTCATTAAAGGAACTGGAAAAAGTTTAATCATTTATTCACTATTATTTTGCAAATCTACAATCCCATTATAAACCTGCACTGAAAGAAAATCACTCAGAAATTTCTAGTAAATTTCACAAATAATTACAAAGAAATTAAAAGTGACAGTTTTAATTGCTATCCAGTTTTGAAGAAGAAAAACTGAAATAGTATATATTTATAAAATGCATATATATAGAACTTATTCTAATAATGTTTGCTTTATTTACTTATATATATATATATATATATATATAAAAGTAAATATATATGTAATTTTACATTAGCATGACTTTGTTTCTGTGAAACACAGAAAGGCATCAATTTGTCCAATAAGTCAAAGGTGACCATTCTTCTGATATAAGAATTCTCTTCTGCTCACTAAGCCTGCATTTATTTGATCCAAAATACAGTAAAAGCAGTAATATTGTGAAATATTTTTACTATTTAAAATAACTGCTTTCTATTTGAATGTATTTTAAAATGTAATTTATTCCTGTGATCAAAGCTACATTTTCAGCATCATTACTCCAGTCTTCAGTGTCACATGATCATTTGGAAATCATTCTAATATGCTGATTTGCTCTTCATGAACATTTATTATTATTATCAATATTTAAAACAGTTGAGTACATTTTTTCAGGATACTTTGATGAATAGAAAGATCCAAAGATCATAATTTATCTTAAAAAGCTTTTGTAACATTATACACTATACCATTCAAAAGCAAAAGATGATAGACATTTATAATGTTACAAAAGATTTCTATTTCAGATAATCGCTTTTCTTCTGAACTTTCTATTCATCAAATAGACATATGTATGATATATTATATGTATATAATATGTGTGTGTGTTCTTCCCCACAGAAGAAAGAAAGTCATACAGCTTTGTAATGGCATGGAACCTGAGCCTACAGTTCATAATTTTTTTTCTAACACCATCAATCTTGTAATATTTTAGTAATCCACTGAAATCCAGTCTAAACACCATATACAGTAGTGCTGTAACTTTATGACAGTGATGTTTTGTGTTGTATCATCTACATTTAAGTTTTTGACCAGTGGTTGCACAGGTTCATGGGTCTCAGCCAAAGTCGGTGGGTATTCCCAGTCGAGCGGAGATAATTGGTCCAGTCCCGCTCAACACAAGTCCAGACTTGAGAGGCATGAATGTGCATACATGACTGCCTCATTGGCTCTGTGGGTGGGCAGAAGGTGGTTAGGCCTTCTGGGGGATCTCATGTCATGTGATTGGAGTTTTTCTAAAGTGAGGAGAAAGTGTATCCCAGAGATGAACTCCACAGGCGCAGGGTCACTTCTCCTAGAGCCAATGGGATGAGGGCTCCTTATGATGCTATATCTGTTTTGACCATGCTGTCAGTTTCAGTGTGGCCCCGGAGACTGAGGTCTGTTGTGAGAAGGTATAAAGTATTCTCTGTGGAGCCGTACTCAGTCTGTGGTTTTGTAATTGCATTTGAAGCCAGTGAGCCAGCAGACAGTTAGGTGTGGTTCTATCTATCTATCTATCTATCTATCTATCTATCTATCTATCTATCTATCTATCTATCTATCTATCTATCTATCTATCTATCTATCTATCTATCTAATTTCCGTCTGACAGTTTTTTTTTTACCACCCATCCATTTTTAAATCTTTTTATCCATATATCCATAAATTCATTTTTATTTTACCCATCCATCCATCCATCTTAATATTTTTATCCATTCTTCCATTCTTCATTTTTATATATTTTCATCCATCCATCTTTATATTTTTTATCTATTCTCCCATTATTCATTTTTATATCTTTTCATCTATCAATTTGTGCAATATTATTTTCATCCATACATTTTTTTTAATATTTTCATCTATTTTTTACTTCTTACTGTCCATCACTCCATAAATCCATTTCATCTATACATCCATCCATATGTTGTTATCTTTTTATTCAACCAATCATTTTTTTTATATTTTTGATCCATCCTTCCATCCATTTTATATCTTTTTATCCATCTGTCCATTTTTATATTTTTATCCATCCTTCAATTAATCAATTTTTGTATCTTTTCATCCATCTATCCATTTTTATTTTTTATCAATCCATCCATCCATCAATCATTTGTAATATATTTTTATCCAACCATCCACTTTTTATATTTTTCAATCCATCCATCCATATTTTGTTTTGTATTTTTCATCCATCCATCCATCCATCCATCCATCCATCCATCCATCCATCCATCAATGTCTATAAAAATGTTTATCCATCTGTTCATCCACCAATCCATTTTTGTTTCCATGCTTATTTTTATTCATCCATGCATCCATCCATCTATTCACAAATCCTTCCATCCATCATATAGATGTTATACCTTTCTATTTGTGTTTCAGTGAAAAAAGTTGACTCTTTCATTGACTTATTAAGAGTCAGACCTCTTTGGAGCAAAGCTTCTGCACCTGTATAATTACACCAGAGCTAGTCGAGACGCTGTTTTTTCTTTTTTAAACCATGCACTAAAACAGCGCTTTGACTGACATAATTGATGTGGGAATTTCCTGATTATTGCTCTCTCTCTTTCCCTTTCCATGTATATCCCTTTCTCTTTCTCTGTTTTTCTAATGACATATTTAACAATTTGTCATAAACACCACAATCATACCCTCTACCACGGGAATTTCTATTAAAGGGGGTTGAGGGGAGAATCAGCGAATAAATAAAAGACATTCTCGGGGGAAATCAAGGAAACATGCAGATACATGTTGAAACTCTAGAGAGGCTTCTCATTGAGACTTGAGAGGGATCTGCCAAATGCTGATGTGATGGAACCACAGATGCCACACAACAAGAGGAGGGAAAAAAACAGGGGCCCGAGACCCGCAAGAAATAATGAAGCAATTAGAGAGACAATTATGAGCACCTGTGATGCTGATTGGCACACTCACACTCCATCTGTGTTTTCCTGATGCTAAAGATGCCTTAATGTTGCTAAGTTAACCTCTAACAAGGCCAGTAATGATTAGGAGTGCCCAAACTTACCGTCAAACACACACACACACACACGCGTCCTCATCTGCGCTCCATACACACACAGGAGGTTTGCATTAAGAAGAAGAGTTCATCCCATAGAGCAGGATTGCGTCATGTATTATTGAAGCTCTCGCTTGTATAAACACAACTCCAATAAATTGGGGTCTCCATTTTTCCGATTCATTAAGGTTAATGCAGTTTTAATTAGTACTTGATTTGAAGCCTATTAGATGTAATTTATAAGTCCTCTCTCGGACCTGCAAACGTTGCTGCATGGAATTACTGAGATAAAAGGGCCGAACTGAATTAGTCACTGTCTGGTACCGGCATGGGCTCTGAGATTCCTCTCTATCGGTTCTAACTGCCTGTTTATTTGCACAAGTGCTTTCAATCACATTAGGGCCGACTAATGAATGGTGGCTTTCTCTTCGGGGATTGCATCACCAGGCTTGTCAACTCTTTCTGTCAGATTAAAACCATCCATAATCAAGTCTGAAGGAAAAGGGTGTTCCTACACTGACGTTTCTCCGCGATTTCCTGAAACAACTCTCTCTCCCTCAAAGCTCTCTCATGGGCGAGCCTCTTTTTAATAGCTGGTTTTATAAAGGATCAATTATTCAAGAGAAGAGAGAGAGGATATGGCCTTGGAATTAATGGAGCCGCTGAGCTTTTCAATTGAACTCGTGATTTATGTGTGGCCTTTTGCCTTAGTGAGAGAGAGATAAGACGTTAACATCATCATCATATAACCTGACTTTCACGTCATACTTCTTTGTGTTGTGATCAGCTCAATGCATGCCATTGTGAGGGAAACATTATGATTATTGTTAACATAAATTGATCTTCGTTTGAAATGAAGTGTATACCTAATTTCAAATAAAGTTCAATTTGTGGTAATAATTTACAAACACACACACGCATATTTAAATTATAATAAATTAAATATACATTTTATCTAAGATATATTAATTTTAAATTCTCTATTAATACAGTAAATTCCACATTTGTGTAAAATGTAAATATATATGTGTAGTATATGTAAATCTGAATATATATTATGTGAGGATTTCAGATGCAAAAACCTCTAAGTCCCGTTTTTTGCATGCGCGCACACACACACACATGTGTGTGTGTGTGTGTGCAGGTGTGTGTGTGCAAAAACCTCCAAGTTTGCTCCAAGTGATTTTTTTCTGAATATAGATGCAAAACTTATGTTCTCTCTCTCTCTCTCTCTCTCTCTCTCACACACACACACACACACATATATATATATATATATATATATATACAGAGCTGGGTAGTAACTGATTACATGCAATCTGGATTACGTAATCAGATTCCAAAAATTAAGTACTTGTAATCAGAGTAAGTTACATTTTAAAAGACTCGTAATCAGACTACAGTTACTTTATTATGGATTACATGATTACATATTATTCACAAAATAGCAATAAATGATTCATAATTCATTGATTCTCCCTAATTTCTGTTTTTCATCTTTTAAACTTTCCTTTCTAAAATAGCCTACCGATTGTACATATTATATATGTATATATAGTCCAGTTTTGTGGACATTCACACAAAGATCAGTCATCATTAGTCAGGTGGTGAAAGAATTTGACCACTGGATTTACAAAAATCATTTCAGGTTTAAGAAGGGTTTCAATATTGCATCAACTACTGATGAACACATTAATTTTTATTTGAATTATTACTCTGTAGGTTTTTTTTAACCATGTATTATTAATTCTAACTAATTAAAATGCACATATTCACATTATTTCTTAGTTACATGTAATGCAGGCATTCCAAACTTTTTGTCATCTAAAACTTATTCACCAAATATATTTGCTTTAAGTACCCCTGAGATTTTAAAATAAATATTTCAATAATTAAGTAACACATTTGCATGTTCACGGTTTCTTTGATGTTGATTAATGATCACATTGCATCCAGGTAAATAAAAATATTTCATCTTTTTTAGTAAGTGTTTTATTTACTCCTATACTTATGAATGGGAGAAACTGGAACACGCAATATGGAGGAATAGTCCCACCTTCTAAATGAAAGTGCCAAATTTCCCATAGAAACCTGACTAGACCAGTCAATGCACATGCGCATTCTTAAGCATGTTATGACTCCACATGCGCATTGGCTGGTCTAGCCTGAAAAATAAGCTTTTTAAACGCTATTTAGCATAATAAACAACATTCATGGGGCAATTAATTTTAGATTTTTGTTGCTGATTTGACATATGTAATTTAATTGTGAGTTCAACGAGTAGTTTTTGAGATTTCAGGATTCCCCCATTCATTAAGATAGGTCTTGTACGAGCTGCCGGGAGGCGTTGCAAATATGGCTACCGAGTGAAGAGACTTTCCTCGAAAGGGAGTTTCTTTTAAAATGATTTATTTTCATTTTAATTTTTTTATGATTAATTGTCAGCTTTTCATTAAACTCACAAACCCCCTGCAGTTCCTTTACGAAACCTAGTTTGGGAAACCCTGATGTAATATAATGTTTAATGCACTTCATGTTGTAAATTAGTTTTCTTACTCTTTGCATTTTTCCCATCATTATGATACAAGATAATGCTATTTAAATCGATGTGATAAACGAGTTAAATCAAAAGTAATCTAAAAACAATCCAAAAGTAATCTGATTATATTACCTAAAATGTGTAATGTAACGGATTACGTTACTGACTACAATTTTTGTCATGTAATCTGGAATCAGTAACGGATTACAATTTGTAAGTAATCTACCCAGCTCCGTATATATATATATATATTAGTGCTGGGCAACGATTAATCGCGATTAATCGCATCCAAAATAAAAGTTTTTGTTTATATAATATATCTGTGTGTACTGTGTATATTTATTATGTGTATATAAAGACACACACATACAGTATATATTTTGAAAAGATTTACATGTATTTACATGTATATATTTATTAATATAATTTATATGATATATAAATATATTTAATATATAAACATAACACATTTTTCTTAAATATATACATACATGGGTGTGTATTCATATATACATAATAAATACACACAATACACACACATATATTATGTACACAAAAACTTTTATTTTGGATGCGATTAATCGCGGTTAATCGTTGCCCAGCACTAATATATATATATATATATATATATATATATATAGGCGTTTCTTCAACTAGGGGCACTTTTAGCCTTGTGAAGTTGAATTAAAAAAACTTGTTCAAAAGTCACGTAACAGTCTCATAAGTTTAAATAATTTGTCTAGTTTTAAGGTCTATAAGAGGACAAACTTAGATTACAAGAGAAATTGTTAATATTTTACATTTTTCCGACCTGCAATGAGCAAATGTCATTTCCACCACATCTCAATATACAGCTGTTATTTAAAAATAGAATAACTTATGCCACTCAAGAATTGTCTAAGATCATTTTTGTAACTAGTTTTCCCAGTTTTTCCACAATGTACAATAATTATACATTTGTCAATGAGATAAATTAACTGCCCTAAGGACCAAATGCTGAACTGTACACCTGTCACACTCTGAAATTGAATATTGGTTTGGGTAAGAGCTTATTAGAAAATAAATAACTTGAATTTTTATATTAAGTAGAGCATGATCTCATAAATTGTGGATACATTTTTAATGTGTGATGAGAACTTTTTAAATATTTTATAAAAATGTGTGATGATGGAAATGACAATGAATTAACGTGAATGTAGAGAAACAGCAGAGATATTTATTATAAAAAGTCTTAAACTCATCACACTCATTAAACTCAATTCACAAAGTCATTAAACATATCAATTGTACTTTGTAACCATAGATGTCATTTCCACCACAGAGGCAGTGTGGTGGAAATGACATTTCTGTAGTTTTTTGTGAAAAAATGGAAGATAGCTTCACTGATTAGCTTTGAATTAATACTTAGCATTTCATGTATGCAAAATACTCTTATTTAACTTAAAATAATTTTTTAGCTTTTTAAAAACACCATTGAAGGTACAGCATGTTTGGAAACGACGTAGAATAAATATATTAACTGATCAAGCAATATTTACCTTGATTTTTCTTCCCTTTGTCGTTGATGAAAATTTAAATTTCCTCCATGTCCAACATGTGCTCTGATGTCACTGAACATGGGTTGGTATTTGTGGTTTACTAGGACACAAATTTATTTAATGACATGGGCATGACAGAGGTATGACAATTTGAAGGTAGTTTATGAGGACACATATGTCCCTGTAATTCAAAAGGCTTAAAAAACATACTAAATGGTGTTTTTTTTTGAAAATCTAAAATGTATGTGTGCTTGTGTGAACATAAGTTTTTGCGGTCCCACTTTATATTAGGTGACCTTAACTATGTACTTGCATTTAAATGAATCATTTGGTACAATGCACTTATTGTGCACATACATGTTTTTACATTGTACTTATATTTTTAAAAATACTTATATGTAATTACATCTGTAATTAATTTCTGTAATTACATTTATAATTACACTGTTGACCTATCCCTTACACCTTATTATAACTTTCTATTCAAGTATTAAATAAAGTATTTATTTATTCATTATTATTATTATTTTAATTGATTTACTTGATGACATGACCAAATACACAATGACTTGAGAAACAGTACTGGACTGCATACAAGCATCTGTATCTCTCTGTATCTGTTCTCCATTGCAGTAAAGGTCTGTGTTAACATGTGAGTGACAGTGATATTACCTGTAGCCCATCTGTTTCTGCTTTCACGTATGAACACCACAGAGCAGTAAAACGTCCAGTACGATAGGCACCAATGCAACCCGACCCTCTTGTTTTGTTTTGATATACTTATTCTGGGAGACTCACACTGAAATGGTAGAAGAGGGTCAAGTTTAGCAGAACAGGACAGATACTGTAACAAGGTTCCCCTTTGCTGACAGCCAAAGTCACAACAGATGAGGAAATCCCCCCTTTCAACATGACGTGCTTACTGTATGGAAGAGAATCGTTAACATGGTCAATTTGAAGGCCATGTCACACACAGATGTTTATCTCAAGCGGGGAAAGACAGGAAAACACTATGACGGGAGAGCAGCGAGGAACAGGTGGAGCACTTCTGGTGCACAGGTTCTCTGGGAGAGAGATATTCTCTTTCACTAGCATGTGTGTGTGAATTGCCCCTAGACGTGAATTAAATGGTCCCATCTGTAACCTTATAAGACACAGCTTTGCTCGCAAGACCTGAGATCGATTTTGTGCACTTATTCTTTGAGAGGGAAAACGCAAAAGAAGCTCGCCGGGGATCCGTTTTCAGACGGATAATGGCATTGTGAAACAAGGGGGCAATATAGGGCAGCGCTTTCACACATTCTTACATCTTTCTATCTGCATAACATGAACCATATTTACGATCAGAATCGCAGCCGCACACACAGCAGGTTCCACTTCATTCAATCTACCTCAAGCTATTACACATATACACTGTGTGCTGTTGCTTTATTATACAAACAGCTGTAGATATTCTACATTTTCTCATACTTCTTAAGTAAAAACCTTTTTTTGCATTGCCGTATTCTTTTTCATTCTGTCATGTTGACTTGTATGTGTAATAATAGCTTTTGACTGACAGTTGACTGATCTTTGGCTCTATTCCTCATGCTTGCATAAGGACATAGGCGGTGTGGAGAGGAGAGAGAGCTTTGCTGCATGGCTCTCTGTAGTCTTGGTTTATCAGTCTAACCGGCTTCAGCCACTAGATGGGGTATGATAACCATGAAGATATTCCCTGCAAGCTTTCAACTACTTAAAGAGCTTTAGATCAGTAGCTCCCAACTGGTTTTGCTTGAGGACCCACGGTTTACATTGGACATCATGTGGAAACGCAGATCTAAAATGATTTTTGGATAAATGTGAAGAATATTGAAATGTACAATTGATTTTTTTTTTTTTTTTTTTTTTTAGTATGTCACTGAAATTGATTGTTTTGTAAATGCATCAGCAACAGCAGAAGGTGAAACAAACACTTGGCTACATATTATATTAATATCTAGTGAGAGGTAAATTTGCAGCAAAATATCTTCATTGTTTTCTCTTTCAATTTTAAAAAACAGATAAACCTAAATTCTTTGCTAGTTATTTTATTTGTATTTATATATTTATTAGTTGCATTTATTTATATATTTATTAGTAGCATTTTTGTACCAGTAGACATTTTTTATTATGTATTATTTAGTTTTTTCCCCCAGTACTAACTATATATCTTTCTTACCCGTAAAGAAAGAACGACAGAGGTCTTGTTGGTGATTTATGGTTTCTTTTTCCTCAAATAAAAACTTTGCACTTGCAGTACACTATAATAATTTTTATGACTGTCTTTAAAGACGGGAAATTTCATAGTAAGTGGTAGACCAATAAAAGTCAATTGTAATTTACATTAACAACATGATAACTGGTCTGTATTTCTGTCCTTGAAATGTGGTGACACATCAGCTTGACATGATGCCAGCTTGGATCTTTTCTTTAGGGCACGATGTGCAGTTTTACAGTTGCAAAAACATGTAAATCTCAACATGTGTAAATAACTGTGATGATAGATCTGTAATATCAAAGCGGCAATGAATTCAGTGAGTTGAATCATCAAAGTAATTAATGCTGTATGCGATATACATTGTTTTTAGGGCCACAGAAGTAAAATTCACAGTCTTCTGTATTTGAAATAAGGTAAAAAAATAAATAAATAAATTTAGATAGAAATATTTAAGCTTGATTCCTAAACTATTATATATTCTTTTAAAACAACTAAAATAGTTGAAACAAAAAATTGCAAATTAAACAAATTTCTGACCCAAAAAATACAAATGCAGGTGTGCAGGAATCAACTTACATAAAGTTTTTAGTTTCAATTTATAAATTCACAAGCTAGCCAAAATGTCAGCTTGTAACCAAAGCAAAACACTCTCTCCATGGGTGGACATTCCATCCTTCATGAATATTAAAATCTTTCCAAACTAATCACAGGTCTTTTGGGCTTCATCCATGTAACTTGATGTAGGCATGTGTTTAGGCGATGATGGTCTGTATTGAAAAAGTGTAACAATTTATATTGATATTTTTTGACAAATAAGAAAAATGTCCCATAGAATATTTGTGTAACCCAACATATATGTTAAGACTGCAGTGTATACAAAAGTTTGGGGTCGGTAAGATTTTTTAATGTTTTTTAAATGTTTTAAAAATATCTTATGCTCACTAAGGCTGCATTTATTTGATCAAAAAGTAATATTGTGAATTACTAATTCACAATATTATAATTAATATTGTGAAAATAAAAAAAAATAATAAAAATATTTTAAATTTGTATTTATTCCTGTGATGGCAATGCTAAATTTTCAGCAGCTGTTACTCCAGACTTCAGTATCACATGATCCTTCAGAAATCATTCTAATATGCTGATTTGCTGCTCAAAAAAAACATAATCAGTGTTAAAAAAATAAAAGTGCTTTGTTTTGGTGTTTGTTTGTTTTTTGTTTTTTTTTGCTTTATATATTTTTTTAAACCGTGATTTTTTTTCAGGAGTCTTTGATAAATAGAAAGTTTAAAATAACTAATTTGTTGCATTACATTTTCTCACTTTTGATCTATTCCTTGCTGAAAAAAGTATTAATTTTATTGTTTAAAAAATAAATAAACTATATTTAACATATAGTTATATAATAAATGCAATATTAACTATGACACTTTTCACTACTGTGCTCGTGCAACATCTACATGTCATTTCCATGATTGTGTTTTCATGGCCAGATTTAACCACAGAGCCTGTGAATAAGAAAAGTGATAAAGCTCTACTGATCACTAGAAAATTTAAAGCAGGTCCTGGAGTACAAGAGACACACTGAGACAGAGAATATTTCCCCACCTGCTCTGAGTTCAGCAAGGGTTCACTCCACAATGTTAAGCCGCTTTGAGTTCACTCTCCTCAGGGCACCCCAGTATATAAACATCAGTCACACACAAATAAACTCACACTCACACACAGTTCAAGCCATCTGATTGTAAGTGCTCAAATATTTTTTATGTCTTTAGTGGTGCAGTGAGCGGACAGGAGTGGAGGAACATTTCGAGGTCTGAATTGGTGCTGGTTCTCACCGCAGTCGGTCACACAGATCGTGCTGTTATAATCGGATAAAACACATAAAAGCAAACATTTGCTTCCCTCACTTTCCACAGTTTAAACACACTGTTTTTGGATGAGATGGTGTGGATATATTGTAAATGTGGGATATACAGTATCAAGGGGAAAATATATTCCCTGCTCAAGTGTAACACTCACTGACCGGCACCTCTATTAAAATCAACCCACACAATCCCCATCTCTTAGTTGACCTTTCTTCTGAATTTTTCCCTCGCCCCAAAATAATGAATGCCTCCTGACTACTTCAGAGAGATGACCTAACACGTCGTCCTGCAGTAGTGGAATGTCATATCGCTCCAAAATCGCCCAATCAGCATGCCGGAGCACAGAGCAAACAGAGAGGGGGCCCGGCTGTGGGCCGAGGATGAGTTCGCGCAGGGCTGAAGTGCGCTCCTCGGGATGTCAATGTAATAGACTGGCTTATGATGTGTAAATAGCACGCTGCTTTAATGGCGGCTGTGTCGCGCCGATGCACTCAGCGATTGAATTTAAATCACAGGGGAGAGGAGATGGAGGCAGAGCCAGGGGAGGCTCCACGCCAGGCCATCCCAGGCTTCCTCTCACGTTCTCGGGCTAATCTCGTTGACCTCCGGGGTGGCAGGAACTGGTGGAAGACAGGGGCCGGTGAAAGCAGGATATGGAGTGCTGGCTCACATTTTACGTGACATACATTTACTGCAGAGCAGCGTGGGTATAGTTCACATTTAGCATTCTCCTTTTGATATTAAGAGCTTTCACAGCATCATTGCTTTCAAAGATTCACATTTTCTAATGAATGAATTACTGTGTAATTATGAAATTACTAATCAACACAAGATATATATTTGTATGTAGCCTGTTAATAAGTTTGATCAATTTGGTGATCATAAATTATTTTTATTTTAATTACATAATATATTATATTTAATATTAAAATTAATTAGTATTTATACTATAAAATAATTCAAATGTTATACAGAATACAGAAAATGTGGCACATGGTAATATATTAAAGCCTTTGTCTGGATCTGGAAACAAAAAGGAAGAATGAGAGAGAGAAAAAAACAACTAGCCGTTTGTCTGATCTTCATCGTACCTCACAAAGCAAGGAATTTTTATTCATTTATTTTTTTAAACACACCACTTTCATACACCAAATGCTTGTGTCTCTGCTTCTGCCAAGACTTTTTAAACTAGCTGAGATCAATGGATGGTGCTTAAGAGCATAAAAAGTTTTAAAATGTAAAACAAAAACAGATTTAGTGGCATATGGAGGCAAGTTTGCAACAAAAATAAAACAAGAAAAATCAATTCATCAAGATTTGGTTATAAGGGTAATGTATAACTAGATTTATTACTACAATTAATTGCAAATAGTATTAATAATAAAAAATGAATACGTTTAGCAACCATAATATACCTAACTTCTTCATCCTCCATTAATCTCTTTCTCTTTTATTCCTTTAGGGGAAAGAATTCACATGCTCAGAATTATTTTTGGATTGTGAAGAATACCACATTCATCTGTTTATATTAACTTATGTGGTTACATAAGTTTCAATTACATTTTAATTTTATATTTGGAAACAAGTTTCCAATTTCACATTGAATTAAATGCGGTAAATGCAAACTTATTTTTAAATACATTAAAGCCCCCAGTTATGCCATATATACGTTACAAGGCCTCCATCAACATGCAGCAGACATATGATAGTGTCCGCTGAGAGAGGTGAAAGCAAGAGTTTGAATCCAGCCTCCGTGGAGGTAACAGCCTTTGATACGTTCTCCGTTTCCTTTTTCATTCTGGCAATAGTGTCGGTTCCCACAGCAATTGACCTTGGAGTCTCTTCAGAACTTTCTCCCCACCCAATCTGCTGGTGCTAAAAGCTTGCCTGGAATCTGGCTGTTGTTTCATTACATCACTAAACTCCGACTCTCCCGAGATCTCCTTTTGAAAAATAACACCTGAGTTTTGGGGCAGTAGTGGCACGGGAAAGGAGGATCGGATTGGAAGCGGCAGGTTGGAGAGGGCAGATAAAGAGAAGAGGAAGAAATAAACAAAGTAGATGAAGTGAAATATAATTTGGCCTCCTGTGTAATCCAGGGCTGCTGGAGACACCTCTGATCTGGCAGTTTGTGTGGTTAGCTTAGCGGGACTGAGCGAAGCTCGACTGGCTGCTGCTTTTCGCTCTGATCCTGAGAAGCAATCAGGCCGAGGTCGCTATCTCAGAAGCGCCGAGGAACACTCTAAGCCCACATGCGTCTAAGGCCGCTGCTAAAAGTCAGTGGAAAAACTGAAGTGTGGCAAGGGTGCATCGGGGGAAACTGAATAAAATAAACATTTACTCAACCAAATAAAGCATACGTCTTACATTTATTAATAACTCTACGTCTAATTCTAATAATGATAAATTAAATTACTATCACTCACAAAAACTTAGCAATAGCATACACAATGATAATAAATATTAAAACGGTATTATTATTATTATTATTAGTAGTAGTAGTAGTAGTAGCATTGGTGCTAACAATAAAGTATAAAAATAATTTCAATAATAAGAATGTGTATGTATTTATTTTCCTCTAAAAGTGAAAATGATAATACTAATAAATATATAGTTGTCTACTACCTTATATATATTTATACTTGGGAATGAAATTACTATAGATTTAGTCATTGCTCATACTTCCATACAGTATTTTTGCTGAAGTGCTGGTTCATTTACATTTTGCTACAGCATATTCACAGCCCATCTTAAGCGGAAACTGCACTTTAAAATTATAAACACGAGTGCTTATGTGAAACATATTTCAAGACATTAGTCTCTCGCATGTGTTTGCGTTCTATGTTTGTACAAAAATCTTTGGTGGTAAAATGATATATATCACAGGAAACCTAACTCTTCGATAAACCTTAACACAGGGGCAAAGAAAGAAAAAGAAAACACAGAGAATGAAGAAAAACAAGTGCTATGTCCTCCAGAGGAACTTGCACTGTATGCTAATAAAGCGTCTGCAAATCATCTGGACAGACAGACCATCTCCCTCTCCTGATATACTGCTTCCTTTCAGCCCATTTAAAATTCCTGTGACATTTCTAATAAATGGTGACTAATACACATTAGTCATCATTTACTAATTAAAGTCCTAACATGTTTATCCACTTTTGCTTCGTTGACATGTCAAACATTTTGAAGAGTAGTTAGATGTATCTACAAGAATTCAAATGTTTATTGTGTTTAAATTACTTACTGGCACAGAATGAGAGTATCTATGATTTTGACAAAGCACATCTTGGAAATTCTGTTTGCGTTGTGTTGGATATTTGCGTAGCAGACGCTGGTCAGGGAGTATGAATGAATTAAACTGTGATCACGTGGCTAAAAGTCAAAAAGATGTTATGTGTGAAGCTGAAACACTTGCCAGCTCATGCAAAGGCTATGAAATAATTATGTAGCGGTTGTCAAGTTTTTTTGTTTGTTACTGAAGAACTTTGATGAATAAACTCTCAAAGCTTATGTGTGAAGATGTATAGTATGTGAACTTACGATGGCTCATTTTTGCTTCCTTACAGTGACAGCAATGCACAAAATAAAGTTTAAAAGCTTTGCAAAAAGCTGCTTGTGAAAAAATATGACTTCTTTAATCCATCATTCAGACTTCTACCTGCTTCTACATCCCATGTTATCATATTAATTCCCTTTTTAAATGAGTATCATGCTTTAAGAAGTTTATTGTGACTTCCTGAGTAGCGTGACCATTGAAATCATTCGATATGGGTTCTTGTTTAGAACCGCAATCAACTGTATTTCAGTTATTTGGTTTTATTTAAGTTATTTGATCCATTTCACTTACTAATCAGATTCTTAATAACATGTCTCACTTCTAGAAAAGTGTTTAGATGAAGCTTTTCCTCCTTTTTGAGCACCACCAGATGACTGTTTCAGGCTACACCATTTATCCCAGGCCCAAAGGCGTAGCGAATTCCATGCATGTGCGTTTATTTGATTGTTTAAGAGTGATTTCCGGAAACCAAGTATTAGAGCGCCAGGAGCTGCCTTGTAACAATTAGGGGGTTAAATGGTAGTTGGCCACACAGGAGGGCATCGCCACACTGCACCCCTTTTCCTGCCCCTCAGAGGTCAAAGGTCATGGAGCTTTTCAGGAAATGTCAATTTCTCAACTGCCCCAAAGCAGGTGGACACCAGGTTGGCATTGTTTACCTAAACCAAATAAAGGAAGTAAGGAAATGGCTATCAAACAGCAAGGATGAGGGTGTCCCATTGTCTCTCCTGGAACTCTCACCTCAACTGTGTGGTGTGTAACGTGCGCAAAGTGGCGTTTGTTATTATAATTTTGGGTTAATCCTGCCCTCTGGCAAAAGCAAGTCTAATTTAACTTAAACTTTAGTTCAGGTACTCCAGCTTTGAAGCTGATGCCCTTAAAAACTGGTCAGTAAGCTCCCTCAGAGTTATGCACTTCCACCATGTTATTGTATTGGGACCTGAAGATGAACCCTCCGGGGAAGAGTTAGCCATTAGTAAAAGGATCAGACTGTTATTTGAAGAGCCGAGGTCAGATTTAGAAGACTGAAGGAGAGATAAGCTCTAGCCTTCAGTGTTTTGATTATGAGGTAAACAAGCGTAGAAGAAGTTGGGACGTCTCTTGAAAGAACACTCCACCCGGTCTCCCCCTCTTCCCCACCGATCACCACGCACCTGCGAGAGGAGCCCGCGGAGGACAGAGGTCCCGGGAACTCTGGCGTTGTTCTCCTTGACACCAGCTGCCATCACCGGCGTGGCCAAGGGCAAGGTCACAACGCCGACCAGAGGGAACAGCCAGCGGATTGTTTTCGCTCCAGCAATAGACAAACAGCCGCCGTGGACACGCTGAGACAGCCAGCTGTGGCCGTGACCTTTACACCCTACAGCCTGACCCCAAATTAGCACTATAAAGGCAAGCAGGGATGACAACTAATTACTGGCCTCTTGGCTGCCTTTGGCTCTACCTGAGACAAACGCAGCTCAGATGTGCTGCTATGTGCTGTTTTTTAAAGCCATAGTAGTGAGGTATGACTTCAGTTTCATTTATTTTTTATATTTTTTTAACAAAGTATTATTCATTTTCTGTAAATCAACAGTTTTATTTTATTTGATTAATATTACAATAATAATATTTTTAATATTAAAATAAGAGATAATAGTTCTTTTCCAAAGCTCTGTTTTGCTCCCTACAGCCTAAATAGGCAGCTGCCTTCCAAGGAAGCATCTTAACTGAAATGAGACCTCATAAGTGATGATTTGAAACGCTCTACATAGGCAACTCAAATAGCACTAGGAGACTTGACTTGCAGTTTATTTCAATTTATTTTTAATGATAGCATATTGCTAAGCAAACGGCAAAATACTCTAATAAGCACAAAAATATACAGCACAAATACTGGGTAAAATAGAACAAATTTTAAAGGGATAGTTCACCCAAAAATGATAATTCTGTCATTATTTACTCACTCTCATGTTGTTCCAAATCCGTAAGACTTTCAATCATCTTTGAAACAAAAAATTAAGATATTTTTGATGCAATCCGAAAGCTTTCTGACCCTGCATAGACAGCAATGCATCTACCACGTTCAAGGCCTAGAAGAGGAACGAAGGTCTGATGGGTTTGGAACGACATGAGGGTGAGTAATGAATGACAGAATTTTCATTTTTGGGTGAACTAACACTTTAACAACACTTTTCTGTAATGAATGAATTGTGAGTTAATATATATTTGAAGAGTTTATTTGCAAAAACAGATAACTCCTTTTTTTTTTGTTTTTTAAATCAAAATGTTTTTATTGTTTTATTGTGTTAGTTAACTGTTTTTTTTTTTTTATGTTTGTTTAGTTTTTTTGTAACCTATAAAATAACCCAACTGCAGTTTGATTGAGATTAACTGGAATGCACAATGAAAAAAACATAATTAAAAAAGAGTTATCTGTTTTTGCAAATTAACTCTTCATTTATATTTTTGTTTTTAATTACTCCATAAGTTCTTAAATTTTAATTTATAATTAACATTTATCTTTTCTACTATCTTGGATGTTTGTTGCAATGTATGCTTGTATGCTTGTATGCTAGAAAGCACTTGTGCATTAGCATCATTTGCCATGATTTGAGTGAAATAAGCACATTATACCATTATTGTCAGATTTTATATTCACAAAATGATATATATTTTTTTCAAAACTGCTACTCATTTCTTAAATGAGCACCTCTAAGTTTTACTTTTGGCTAAATTTATCTTTGACTGTAAAAGGCTGTTATGCACCATATTTGTTCAGGTGAATTATAACCGTTTTTTTCAGTGACAAAAATGCTATTTTACTAAAACACACATGTTCATCCAGTGACCCATATTCACTTGCAGACAAGCTTCTTAAATGACATTGATTTTGTAGTCTGTCCCTTGACAACCTGCTTGCCTAAAAAATAGGTTTTATAGGTTCATACAACATAACGTTCATCGCTAAATTAAAGAACTGCTTGCAATGTTGGCTCAGTTCCCTAAGATGGAAATACCCACATAGTCGACTAATTATAATCATTTCAGCACTATAATCACTGAAGCGTTTGGTAAAAGCTGTGTTTTACAGCCCCACCAACAGGTTGTTTTTTGAACATTTAGCGCAAACACAATTCTCACGAAGATGGTGCTCCACCTGTTTTACCACCCAAACAGAAATACAGTTCTATTGAAACGGCTCAGTTTTCTATTACATTTCCCATCGACCGCAAGCTCATGAGCTCGTAGCACATAGTTGTGCTGATGTTGCCTGGTGTTCTTGCGCAGTATGTCGCTAAGTTGGCCTTATCCCATTATTAGGCTAATGTAATGGGCTGTCCTAATCCAAACACACCAACTCGGTGGACCACAGGGGGTGAAACGTTGGGGCACCATGTTATCTGGGCACAATGCGGCTTCTTCCACTGATACTCTGGCAGGCATTAGGCCTGTTCAAACAAGTCCTTCACACCAGCTCCCTTTTAAAATGATTTTCTCCCTTCAGTCTCTCTTTTTCTCTCGCCCCGGCTCTGACTGACAATCACATCGCTGGCTGTGCACATTCTACGGTCTTTAATGCCAAATTAAGCTCCGGACTCTTTTATTTTAAATGGGGGAGCCAGAGAGAGTGCTGACAATCACGATTGTGCCAGAGAGAGGAAAAATTAAACGGTATTTAAAAAATACAGAACCCCACATTAAAACCCTCCGCCACAATTGCTGCTAATTGGTAGATTATCCGGCCGCTCTTGGAAGCCTAATACACGGGGTGAGGAAGAGGAGACCGGGCCCCCGTACTCTTCCTCGGAGCGGCAGGGTGTGGGTCCAATCGCGTCTGAGTGGGCGAAGGATTAGTAGCGCCATTGTCGGAGAACATGACCTTGAGTGGAGTTTAGTTTAGCCCCTCCCTGTCCTCTCCGCAATCTCTGTCACCATATTCTTTAACGGCACATAATGATACGCTTTGGGAGAGCCGCCGATCCCACAACAGACAGGAGAATGCTCGGCGATGCCAAAGGAGGTCTGATTTACAAGTATATAAAAGTGTCGCATTTCATGTCCTTTTGAAATAAAAGAGAAACAACTGCTAATGAATTCCTTCAACTTGACCTTCCAGAGTGACAGACATAAAACACACTGATGGTGATTTAAAGGGAGAGTTCACCCAAAAGTGATTTACTAACCCTCATGTCGTTCCAAACCTGTATGACTTTCTTTCTTCTGTGGCACATGAGAAGATATTTTTAAGAATGTTTTGGTTGTTATTTATTTAAAAAAAATTACTATTTAATTCAAAAGGATTAATTTCACATTTGACTTCACGTTACATTTACACTACCAGTCAAAGCTTAAAAATACAGTAAAAACAGTAATATTGTGAAATGTTTTCAATTTGAAAATATTTTAAAATGTAATTTATTCCTGTGAATTTTCAGCAGCCATTACTTCAGTCTTCTGGGCCACATGATCCTTCAGAAATCATTCTAATATACTGTTTTGGTCCTTAGGAATTTTCTTAATATTTCTTATTATTATGTATATTGAAAACAGTTTTTGTTGCTTAGATTTTTGTTGAAACTGTGATACACTATTACAACCATTTATAATTTATAATTATTATATAAAAATAAATAAATTATTTATTTATATATGTATATATATATATATATATATATATATATATATTAGTGCTGTCAAACAATTAATCGCATCCAAAATAAAAGTTTTTGTTTACATAATATATGTGTGTGTACTGTGTATATTTACACACACACACACACACACACACACATGCATGTATATATTTAAGAAAAATATGTTACATTTATATATTAAATATATTTATATATGATATAAATTATATGAATATAAATGTATGCATGTAAATACAGGTAAATATTTTCAATATATATGCTGTATGTGTGTGTATTTACATATACATAATAAATATACACAATACACGCACATATATTATGTAAACAAAAACCTTTATTTAGGATGCGATTAATTGTTTGACAGCACGAATATATACTCATACATACATATGTGTGTGTGTGTGCAGTGTTTTTTTTTCTATTTACTTCCACTTCATTTAATGTATCAAAGTTTCCACAAAAATATTGTGAAACATTGATTATAAGAACCATTAATAATAATTGAGCACTAATAATAATTTATAATAAATGTATAATAAATACATTACATTTTATAACATATTAAAATGATCAGCTGATCAAATAAATAATCAGTTGATAAGAAACGTCTTTCAAAAACATTAAAAAAAAAAAAAACTTTATTATTCCAAAAGTTTTTCCAGTAGTATGTATGTGTTTTTTAGAACTTCAGAGTTTTGCATTCCATTGATTTGAAGAATATGGACAAAAGAGATTATAGATTTTTCAAAATATCTTTGTGTTCTGCAGAATAAAGAAAGTCATATGAATTTTTAACAACATGAGGCTAAGTAAAGAAATTTCATTTTCGGTTGAACAATCCCTTTAATATTCAGTATTTTCTCCAAAGTCTTGCTTGTTCCATTTGAACGGAGAGATCAAATGCCCAAGCTGTTGACGAGCAATTATCTTCATTAATATGAAAAATATTTAATTGCTCTACATTATAACTAACTGCTGTTATATCTCCCTCACGTTTATTGCAAAGCCCCTTTTAATTAATCACTACTGCACCATAATAACACTCAAATTACATTTAAACTTCATTACTATTTGACTTACTGATCCATAAACAGAGGGCTGGGAACAAATTAGCGGTGTGTTGTCCAGCATTGCGTTCCTAATAATTTGAACCGTAATCCTTTAATTGCGAGTGTGTGTGACTCGGATATCGTAGCAGGAAGACGTGTACAATGTCCACACCTGTGCAGCCGACTGCCTTTCAGCACTCTGAGTGGACACTTTACACAGTCCTTGGCTGTGTGATTTCCCAGAACGAGAGCGAGACCCATTACCGTCCCAAAGAAAGAAATGTTTTTCGGTGCTGCTTTTGATGAGCGGCCATTTGCATCAAAAAGGGCCTCAGTTTCCGACTGTAACTTGTGAACTGATCAAAAGGCCAAGCGATGTCTTAAAAGCTGAGCGGCTTTTCCCCTCTTTTGACATAAGAGAGGCTCTCCAGAGGCCCCCTTGCTGTTGTGGCCTTGGAGGTTAGCTAAACCAAGCTCTCAGACTGTACTGAACAGATCTGTGCGCTCCTCTTCACTGTGCCCCGTTTCAATGGAGAGGCTCAGTCACAGCGTATCGACGCCCCCTTTCACTAAAACACAATGAAAGCTACTTGTGTGCCTGCAATATGTGTATACGTGCGTTTCGGTGGTCATAATGTGTGCTGTGAGTGTATGTTGGAATGCTTTTGGAATAAAATGCCTGGAAGTTCTAGAATTAAAAGTAGCATTATTTGTGCCATGTAGCAAGAACATTCAAATTCTCACTACAAATCTGCTCTAGTTGCATGAGAAGAAATTCAGCGAGGGTCTAAATATCTGAGACCAGATGCAAAAATGCTTTTATTTAGCAAAATAATTTTTTTGTAAATTTTTTTAAATGAAAAAATATGATTCAAATAGAAATATGATTATTAATATTATTAAAATAGTTTTTATTTTTAACATTTATCAATTATTTTACAAATTATATTATTAGCATGACAACTTAAGTCAAATGTTAAACTGAAAAACTGTGAATTTCAGGATTATCGGGATATTTCAGGATATTTGGGGAGATTGTGCAAAACTTGATTATTTAAAAAAAAAAAAAAGATAAAGATCCAAAGAGTAGCTCATGTTTTTAATGAAAGCAAGAATATCTAACCTTCTGTACAAAGGGAGAATGTGAGCATATGGTTGCAAATGCAGCAACCATATGCCCACATTAATATGAAATATTTTCTTAATATTTTGCGTTTTTATTTCTCTTTGTTTAATTCTTTATAACAATAAACCTTCTGTTTATTTTTAGTTTAAATAATAATAAAAAAAAAATAAAAAAAATCAGTGTAGTCTTTCTTAACCTGCCTCGCTCTCTTCTGTTTGTTCTGGTAAGGTAAGTAATAGAGAACTTTCTTTTAAAAATAAACATCACAATTTAGTTCATTCAAGAGCCATGTCAGTTTTAAAATCTAAATATTTGTAAAAACCTTTACAGATGTCATACTCATTTTGACCATATTCAGCATTGTAGGTTCTACACTTTGTGAAAGGGTTTACATATTTTTCAGTGACCATTATAAATAAAGGGCCAGAATAAAGATGAGAACAGGTTGCATGTGATGTGTGTGTGCGTGTGTGTGCGTGCGTGTGTACACACGTGCAAATCTCTCCTGATCTGCACCCAGCTGCTTTCACTTACAGGACATAGGGGTTTAGGGGTCACAAGGTCACAGCATGACCTCATCAAATTAGCCCCAACCGAGCGAGGTGTTTAGCACGAGTTAACGCTCGTAATCTGAAGGGCATTAAATGCAAATGCAGCAACCATATGCCCACTTCAAACAGGCACCGCTCGCTGGTTTCCCACCATCTCCCTCCCAACCAGTATGTATTCATTGCCCAATCATTCACATGCCTGCCTGAGTGGGGGGGCTGTTAAAATGACAATGGTTTTCTCTCATACTGACCAGGTGCAAAACATTTTCATCCCTGCAGAGGGAAAGACTAGGAATGGGAAGGCATTTGATATCTGTTACACAAAGATTTGCGATCAGAATATTTAATGTTGAGCTCTAAATTGTGTTATTATACTGTATGTTTTCTCTCTCTGCTGCACTCCCATTATATATTCCATATCTGCTTATGAGTCGATGAGGTGATACTCATTTTTGTTTTGTCTATTAATGGATTCAAAAATGCATTAAAGTGCAATTCGTGATTTGAATACAGGAAAAAATAATAATTGACCATTTTATGATAAGGCAAGGAGGTTTCAGGTAAAATGTCATATGGTGCTACTCCTCAAAATGTATTGATATAATATTTATGAAGTCATCTTTTTTTTTTTTAACTAATGATTAAAAAAATCATTCAATTAAAAAAAAAAGAAATTAAAATTTTTACAAATCTAATAACTTTCCTCACGGGTTTTAAACGAACTTTATAAAACCTATTTTTTTTTATTTTTTACTTTTTAACCATTCTCTTACTTTATCCAACAATACATTCAAGTGCATTTAATACATACAATGACTTTAATACAGACAAAATATAATTTGACTTTTTTATTGCAAGACATGAGGTTTTAAGTGTGAAATATAATATGGTGCAGCTTCCTCAAAACATATTGCATTTACAAATTAATTTCATAATATTTTTTTAAGCACGTCATTCAATTTGAACATTTTAAATTTAACTTTTTGAAAATCAAATAACTTTCCACATGTGTTTACAACTAACTTTTCCATTTTCTTAATCCTGGACACTCTTATGTCAGTGACCCAAATATCCATGTATTGGAGTGCATTAGGTATGTTGATATAGTGAAATGAACTATTGAGGTCAAACCAAGCGAAGGAAGAAAACATTTACAATATGCTTTGCTGCCCCACTTGATCTCTCATGAGACAGAGTGAGTGAGTAAAAGAGAGAGAGAGAGAGAGAGTGCTGCCAGGGTTGCTGATGATTATGGGTGTGAGGGCTGATTGTACACCCTGAGGCTGTGTTGCATGCTGGGACATATGGCAGCTCCTATGTGCTAATAAACACCTGTGGACAGAGTGAAACAGGGGAGACCCCCACTGGGCCTGAGGCCTTTAAAGCCACCTGTGCAGACCTCCACTATTCATACTCACCATCTTTTTTTCCAACATCTCCTCTTCATTTTGTAATCTCTCTCAATCTTTTATCTTTTTTTTTTTTAACTCTAATTCTTTAAAGATGCACATAGTTTTGTTCTTAATTTAAAAAGTAAATAAATTAACAGTTTTTAAAATTTTTAATGCATAAATTGTTTATTAGTAGCCAATAAAGGCCAATGACGTTTACACAGCGCAGCCATGTTGAATCATGTCACATGACCAAAAAATACAACTCACTCTATCTCAGCAACTTCATCATCATAAGAAACTTTGGTAACACTTTATTTTAAGGTGTCTTTGTTACACGTTACATGTACTTACTATTATAATAACAATAAATTATGCATAATTACATGCAAATAACTCTAAGCCAAACCCTAATCCTAACCCTAACCATATAGTAAGTACATGTAGTTAATAAATTTTACTCAGTACTTAAATGTACAGGATAATTACATTGTAACAAGGACACCTTAAAATTAAGTGTAACCGAAACTTTCGCTCACCTGAATGAATCACATTTGACTGTTAATAGCGAATATCTACAATCACATTACTAACAAAAAAACGTTTGCTTTTGCATGAGCTTAATGACTGGCATCTCATAACATATCATAACAAAAAATTATGATAATTAAATTACAGTATATTACAGTACAGTACAGTATGTACATTTTCCTTAAAACATTCAATTACACTACCATTTAAAAGTTTTTTTAATACTTGTATTCAGCAGATACATTAAATTGGCCAAAGGTGGCATCAAGTACATTTATAATGTCAGATTTATATTTCAAATAAATGCTGTTTGAAAGAATCCTTTTCACAAAAATGTTAAGCAGCACAACCATTTTAAACTTTGTGTGCTTTTTTTTTTAGCACCAAATCAACATATTACATGATTTCTGAAGGATTTTCAGATAAAATGGAAAACTGTTATTTTAAATTATTATGATATTTCACTATATTATTGTTTTTCCTGTTTTTGATCTAATAAAAGCAGCCTCTGTGAGCATAAGAGACATTAAAAAAAAAAAATCTCAGAAGATTTATACTTGTCAGATATCTACTTATAGGTTGCACAATCGTTTTAGTGTATGTGAGTATATTGTCTATATACACCAAATTTCTTCATGCATTGGAGAAAATTGAAGATGTGCACCATTAGAGCAGAATGCAATGTTAAAATGAGTAGTCTACCATGTAGTATTATTCTGTTGGCATTTGAATAAGGAATGTTTTCATAATTCTCTCAGAGTGAAATTCAAGTGTTGGGTTAAGACGCACCTCCATAGCGGGTCTGCACAGCTGCTGCCGAGTAGGAGGAGTGCGGGGCAAAAAGAGAGCATTGTGGGAGAGCTCCCCCCTGTCACTCAAAGCTCCTCTGATTAAATTTGTTTAAGCTGTAAAAGCACTTTGACAAGAGTAAGACTGTGTGCCTCATAACATATTCCAAATGCTAAACCTGAAAATTAGGGATGCACTATCAGGGATTCCCAGAGAACAGTTTACTGCTTTGAAACCAAGAAAAAACAAATTTATTACTGAGGGTAATGTCTTTTAAAACTAATATTGCCACTGCTTTTAATATAACCTCAGAAAATATTTATTTCTCATCATTAATGGCACACTTATTATCCATTATTTTTGGTATGAGATTATGTTGGTGAAATGCATGATCCGTTTTTAGACCAGGACGGAGTGTAGTGGCCAGAAAGCACATGTTGGTATGTGTGTGAGATGTACACATGCTTTTATAGCCACTTAAAGCTTTGGTTCCCTCAGATTATTAGATTCTTTACTGTGGGTCCAGTCAGCAAAACCACATAACAGAGGGCACTATATAGAAAATATGTGGGCCTTTAATCGGTGGGGGGGAACTATGCTTATAGGCTATGAGTGATGTCCTGGTGCATTTTTCAACTCTGAGATGATGAGGGCTGATAATCAACCTGAAATAATTTATAGAATTTCATTTTCGAACATCTGCTCCTCATTAAGGGATCCGTGTGATGCACGGTGACCTTTGTGGACATTCTGTGTAATCTAATGAAGATTTGACCATGCACATGTGAATTTGTGTTAGTGAATATTACATTTTCTTTTAAAGACACTCTCCATTATTATTGCTGAGTTTACTCTGTTTATTTGAAGTCTGCTTTTTGAAGTATTTTGTATTTGGACTGAAGTAACACTGAATCCTAATTTCACACAACACCATTATGATTTGAAATCCAACATTTTATCATTTTATCCATGTTAATCAAAAGGGGCTATAAATGATTTAATGGAAAAACAAATAAATAAAAATCACATCAAAATCACACGACTAACTGAAGAATGAATTTGATTTGTGAAAAGTTATAGTTATAGTGTTGTGTGTATAGAGAGAGATATAATAATAATATAGAAATAGTTGTATTATGTTAACTTTGTTTTGTCCAGTGTTGTCCAGATGGTGATTTTTTTTTATATTCAAATCAATAATCAACATTGACCATACAAAAAGCCAGATTTTTCTTTATTAAAAGGGTTATCATTTTAAAGAATAATTCAATAAATGTACCTTTTATACCACACAGACAATTTCTTTGATTCAACTGTATTGAAAATTACATATTCACATATATGCATCATTGTCTGATTGCATGGACTTGAAAACATAATTGAAATAAAAAGAAACAACTTTTAAGGTAATAATTAAATTTGCAATAGATCACATTGATCATTTATCACTTACCACTTCCTAAAAAGTGTTTTTTTGTGTTGTTTTCTGTTTTTTTATGGTGTCACAATCACAAATCTGAGATTTAGTTACCGTAAGCAGACGGAATTCTCAATATCGCGTCAGTGCAATTCTCTGTTCCGCCATTTATGCGAAGACTAACATTAGACTGCCCTGCTGTAATCCTTTTCCTGAGCCTCTGTCCTAAACAAGGGCCTTTTGACCCATTCATTGAGTCTGTGCCCTTTGATATTGAGGACTGGTTGTAGAAGAGCGCAGCCCCTTCTGCAATGTCTTAATAAGTAGCTTCAAACGTAAGGTATGGAGATCTGCTCTTGAAGGTGAAGGGTTAGCATTGCTAGGGCATGAGATCAAGCACTGGTTTATCCCAGCAGGGTAGTGAAAAGCAGAGCTACTTCAGCCACTAACTGCCCGGACAATGGTGATCGGGTCGAACAGCGTTTGGATGAAGTGGTGCCCCTTTCACATCCGCAACAAGTGACAAAAGAGGCAGAATGAGAGACTAACCTGCTGTTTAGATAAATAAAGCTACTCTATCAGCTCTCATAATTGCTCCGGCCCCCTTCTCCTCTTCAGAGTCCCAGCACCCCTATTGTCCAGCGGCGAGTGCTGCATGGCCCCCTCAGATCCTCCTAATTGCTGACAGATTTGATTTCTCAGTGACGGCGGGAGCTCTGTTCGTGGCCTTTACATCCAGTAATTGCTTTCTCTTCTCCCCCTCTTTCTCCCCTTCCCCTTCCTTCTTCACTCTGCAGTCCGTCCTGCCCCCACTCTTCTCCCAAAACGGAATTCCCCTCTCCCCGTTCCGAACCCCCTTTTAATGGTTTCCTTCTATGTTAATAAATCCTCGCCATTTAAATCACATTTAGAGATGTTTTGAATAACTGATTCCAATTACCCCGTGCCCCTCTCGCAGAGGAAAGCAGCGCGAGTCTCGGTGCGAGACCGAGCTGCAGTTGGAAAGTACAGGGTTGAAAGTGAAAGAGAGGTCCTCGAGTCTCTCAATAGTGCATGAGCGCATTCTGCGGAAGTTTGCAGGAGCCTTCTGAATCACAAAATCACTGGGATATATATATATATATATATATATATATATATATATATATTTTTTTTTTTTTTTTTAATTGACTCTCCTCTTGAATATTTTCTGATCAGGGGGATTAAAATGATACAATTGTGCTTCACAATATTGAAATTATTTTTCTTGTCTGAAATGAAGTTGATGATGAGGAAGAGGATTATTATTATAATTATTATTATTACTATTATTATCATCAGTAGATTTAATTATAATAAAATACCAATTATTTTTATTTTAAACTTTTTTGCTTTAAAGTAATTTATAATATATAATTTATAATTGAATATGTCAATTATTAATCTAATTTAAAAGGAAATAATTAATATTTCTAGATAATACAGTTAACTGCTTCAATGAAATGAAAGAAAAATCATACACATTTCATGTTCATGAAGCCATACAAGTTTGAGTTTACATAATATGTGTGTGCTGAATATATTTATATGTATATATAAATACACACACATGCATGTATATATTTATATTAATATGAATAAAATTTATATTATACATAAATATCAATACATATAATATGCTTCTTTAATATATACATGTATGTGTGTATTTATATACACAGTGCAAACATATATTTTGTAAACACAAACTTTTATTTTGGATGCGATTAATCTATTTGACAGTTTGTATGTATTTATAAGTTATTTTATATTTTATATAATGGGATGTAACATGTTCTTGTTTACCAAAATGTGAAATTACAATTTTTGCTTAATTTTTTTTTTACAGCGATACATACTTTCATATATATACTGTAAAAAAAAAAATCACAAGTAGGTGCACCACAGTATTGCAGAATGCGACTCACAAAGCTTGTTCAAAACACGAGGCAATTTTTGCTCTGTAAATATGGTTTAAGCATGAATGAAGGGGCTATTCAAAAGCAACAAACCTATTAATGCAACTCCATTAAAATATGTACAAAGCCTCAAGCACAAAATCAAAAAGAAGTCAAAACAAACAAATATGCTGCACTACAAAGTTATTTACAGCTAGAAAGCCACTTTTCCCCACTAATAAAAGTCCTCAACACACATACACACACGAAACCAAGTCTCATTCCCCTCAGGAAAGCTAGAGGGCCCACTTGAAAAAAGAACAGGCGCCAGAGCACAGCTCCCACAATCACTCCGGCAAACATTAAAAAGCTAATTATCCCGGGAACAAAAGTGCCAGTTTATTTTCACTTAACACAATTAGTCATAAACTGCATTTTGAGTTGTTAATCCAAGCCAGCTCCCATTCTCTGCCAATTATTCATAGTTGCATATTCATGCCGACCGTATTCAAAGTTTCAAAGCAAATGTATTTTTTTCATGCGGTTGTGTGAGCGTTAATCACCCCACCCACACATTGCATGGATTAGCCATTTAGATAGCAGGCAGTATCAAGCCCGAACGCAGCTCCGCCAAGTGCTCCCTTTAATGTATATAGTGTTTATTCTCTTACACTGGTAAGTGGCTAGGTACTATGTTCTCTGTCGAAAGCATTCTAATCCACTCTCAGAGTGGGTGGAATAATTAAATGATTAGCAAAATATAGAAATATTTAATGCGTCTTGCCTTTTATTCACCGAGAATCAATGCAGCCCCTTGAAGTGTCATAGGAGCTTGAATGCTCAAAATCAAATTGGCTTGACATTCAGTTTCGAATGCTTGAAACTAATTCAAATGAACTCTGTCAACACGTGACCCTAACAACCGCTGACTTTTCATTACCATCGTGAGATTTACACACGTGAAACTGACCTATGCTCTTTGTTTGTCCTCCCCAAAAATGTTTTATCCTATTAAAACTGATGTTCTGTAAAGAAAAGTGAAAAATCACTTGTTTGGAGTTTTAATAATACAAAATAAAAAATTACTGCCTCTCTGTCTCGGACTTCTAGTTCAGAAGCTTCACCTCTGAAGGTCATAAACCTCAATGTGTCAGTCAAACACGTCTAAGGAGCATAATGTCATCTTGGTAACCTTTAGTGTTAAGATATCATTTTTTAATGGAAACGCCTCTCTGATGAGAGATGCCCTTTGTTCAGCCAGCAAATATACAAATAATTATGTGGCTCGTAACACAAAGACTTTCACTGTTGTATGCAGCCTTCCTATTTGTTTGTAGACTATAGAAGTAGATGATCTGTAGGCCACGTTCAGGATAAGACACAAAGAATAGTAGGTGTACAAAAGCATCAAACATGAAGCCGAAAGCGTAACATCTGGATAGTGCATTAGTGGTCTGGTCAGATATAAGTGATTTTTTTGGTAAGGTCACTAACACGTCTTGTGCAGCGCAGGATGAAGAGTGATGGTGACAGTAAAGCAGTGCTGTGACTCGCTGACCCTCCTATGCTACCACTCCTGGGACACCTGGGAAGAGTTTTTAACAATACCCATGGCAGCTACGCTCTACACAGAGGAGTTATTTAAAACATTTACAAGTTTAGACATTTTCACTGCAGCATTTCATTTTAGTATGCAAGTCCAGACTTATAAAATATACTCAGTACACGATAATATGAATACAGTAACATTAAATGTAATACACATATCACACACACACACACACACACACACACACAGGTTAAATTTATGTTTAAAAAGTTGTTTAAATACAGATTCTTTATAATATGTTATATTTACAATAGTTATGTAAAAATCAAGTAAAAATGTAAACATATTTACAAAAAAACCTGTAAATTTGTTTAATAAAAATAAAAAAGATAATAATAATAATAATTTTCCACAAGCTGATGTAAATACTGATGTATAGAAGGTGTCATACACAAAACACAATTATTGTAACACATGTCAAGGAATTATTAATGCAATAAATATTAATTAAACAACATAATTTGTAACAGAAAATTCAATATACATAACTGACAACAAAAACTGTTAGAAAACACATTTAAACGAAATACTGTTAAATGTGAAGTGTCACACAGGGAGTCCTGGGGATGTCAGTTTACTTTTTTCACTGTAGATTATAAGACGACTTGTTCTTTTTCACTTCCACAAACTTTGTATGTAAAAGAATGTAACTGTAAAATTACATGAAATGAAAGGTTAGATCTATTACATCTGATCACTGTATACAGTAAGAAAATTTACCGTTAACCAATTAACAGGTTTATGCGGTATAACATTTTTTTAGTCTTCTACAGTTAAAATTACAATAATTGTTACAGTGTGTGTGTGTGCATGTATATATTTTTAATTTTTTATCTTATTTTATTGATGTAACTTGATACACGTTTTCTTTTCTTTTCTTTTCTTCACATGCACGGACCAGATGGATCACCAAAACTTGATTTATGAGTACATGGCTTTTGCAGGTACTTGCAACACCATTTGCGGTATTAAGCAACCATAAATAGCTCTGGCTCTGCCAATGGGTTTGTACAGTACTAGCCTTGTAACTGTCTAGTGTGGACACCAGTCCCAAAACATTTGAAAATGATTTCTAAGCTAGACGAAAGCGTGTCAAGACCCCTAGATGACTTCATCACAGCTGCAGAGTGAAGATGTGTGAGTGTGTGTACAGTAGTTTTGTACGGTGCTCTCTTCTGCCTCAGGGATTAGATGAGTGTGCTGTTCTAGCTGGAGCAGAACTTCACCCGATGTGCCTGTCTGCCTCTAGTCAACAACACAGCTGTCTGCCTCCACTCTCACCATGCTATCTGACAAAGGTAACGGAAAAGGCGTATTCAAAGAAATATTGTATAACCAAATGCATTTATTATGTATGTTGTTATGAATTGTTTTTTAAGTATCTAACTTTTTGTGTGAACTATGTGTGTTAAAAATAGAGTTGCTCAAAGATGCCATTTTTAAAAAAGTAGATCTCAATCTAAATGATTAAAATATTATTTTTGAATTAATACATTTGTGATAATTATTTATTTATTTTTATTTTTATTTTTTTAAAGGCCATTGACCAATAATATTTGTTGCTTTAAAAAGCCACTTGATCAGTTAAATTAATTTGGATATTTATGACTGAAAACAAAGCAAAATTTGCATATTATACTATCACAAATATATAATCAGTATGTTTTACCTAAAGAAAAATAAATACAGAATGTAGTTTCTTAATTTGTCCATTGGATTGAATTTAAATTATCTTCTCATTCCCTAAAATACAGCTTTGTTTTATACAATCTGATATACACAAAGATATCCAGTCGTTTGTGTGCTGAAACTCCTACCCACAATGCCACAGTATATCAGTTATGGTATCGCTTGTGCATGGCAGGTCGAGACAACCTTTATCGGCTGAACGCATCCTTGTGGGAGAGAGAAAACCTTCGCCACAATGCTAACCTTTGGCACCAGGTGCACACAAAGGGCATCAATTTAGCTAAATGTTACCAATAAAAAGAGATGTATCTACTTATCTCATATTTTACAAAAGAGGACTGCACTGACATTAGCAGGTTAGATAGTATTTGATGGATAAATATCACTCTGTTCTACATACAGGCATGTGTTGCACCAAATGAATGCAAAAATTTCTGTAAAATTGTGAAACAGTTTTTATAAAAATGTGTGTATGTTCTAAATAATCACTAGTATGTATTATTAATAACAATTTAATTTTATTATTATAAGATGACTTTTATATCATTTCAATATGCAAACTATAATCAATTGACGTGCAAATTTTGTTAAATCTCTGATAGCTGTATTTGTCAGTGGTAAACAAAAATAAGTCATATATTATTCTGTATTTAATGCATTTATACACCACAGTGTGGTGAAGAGTACAAAACCTGTACATTACTTAATCTATTAATCTATATGAGTGTGTTATTGTTTATCAGTTGTGCATTCAGTGCAATGTAAAAGTGTGTTTTCAGTTGTGCAATTTGTGTTTAATTGACATGTGCTGATTACTGTAATTGCATCATGTGTTTGTCTGTGTTTAGGTTTTAGAAAGCTGCTGACAGAGTTCTGTCCATATGCATTCAATAATAAATCTTTGCACATTTTCACAAATATCTTTAAGAATTTGATTGATTTGTTTAAACAGATTGAGAAAAGCCTCGTCTTGTGGTAAGATTTTGCTTATTCGGCGAGGCTTTCAATGTGGGTGTCTTTTCTTTGTGTATGTGATTAACCGCATGGAGTTTGATTTATATATATGCAATGTGTTTATTTAATTTATTCTAATATGCTGCTCAATATGAGCTATTTTCAAGCATCTTAAATAGATAAGGCTTTATCACTGAAGGAAGACATGAAAACAGCACGCCGTTTAGTGCGGAGTTGAGCTTCCCAGTGACTGCTAATAGGCTTTCACTAGAGCGCTTTAGCACTTTGAAGCCGAGGAGACTTAATGATCCCACAGAGTGTATTTCCATGCAGGGTAAAGCTGTTTCTCACACATTTTTTGAACTCATCATTACTTTAGATGTATAGCCTCTTTCCCTGTAACACTTCTCCTGCATGTAATACAGCTTAAATATGTCCCTGGTATGCAAATACACAGGCTCTTATACTCCTACATGGAAAAATGGAATGCCGCAACAGCTTTTTCTCCATTTCTCCTACTTCAGGCTATAAGCAAAACTGTGGAATAATAATTTCAAATTCTGAGAGCAAAAAGGTTTCACTGCCTACCTCAAAGACAGCTGTATGTTTGCTCATGCTGTATTACATTTTGGGGGAAGAAAGACACACACACACACACACACTTGTGTATATATATATTTTTTATTGTATATACATTCACACACACACACACACACACACACACACACACACACACACACACACACAACAGAACAATTATTTTTAAAACAGCTAATACTATTACACACATGAAACATGTTCATTGATTATTGACAGTCTTTAAATTAATATAACATTATAAATACACACCCATAGACAGACAGACAGACAGACAAACAGATGATAGATAGATAGATAGATAGATAGATAGATAGATAGATAGATAGATAGATAGATAGATAGATAGATAGATAGATAGATAGATAGATAGATAGATAGATAGATAGATAGATAGATAGATAGATAGATAGATAGATAGATAGATAGATACATAGATAGATAGACAGATAGATAGATAGAGTTAGTTTACAGTCTTAGTTACAATAGTTTAACAATAGTAATTTAAATGAATTATATGAATTAGATTAAGTATGAATAGAGGTATAACAATAACTTGAGGTAACAACAGTTATATATTAACATTTTACATTAAATAACTGATAATTTGAGTATGAGTGCTGTTTAGACATTCAATAATTACAGTAAAATTGCACACACACACACACACACATATATATATGTTGTTATATATATATATATATATATATATATATATATATATATATATAAAACAACGATTACAAAATCTCAGAAACTTCTCATAAAGTCCAGATTAGTTTTGATGAAACAATAAGAAGACCAAAACACTTAAAAGCCGTCCTTACTAAAGTATTCAGTGTTCTAGAAATAATATTATATATTTTATGTGTGTATGTCTGAGACAAAACAAGCATCAAAAACAAACACATTAAGCTGAAATCTCACATGAAGGCAGAGGTGATGCATTATAAAATTCCAGCGGAATTTTTGTCTTGTGAAATCTGACATGTCAGTTTCCGTAGGGGAGATGCCTGATCTTCAGTTGCCCAGCACATGTCAACAGATGTCAGAATTAGTGATATGCATCAAGCACGGACAGAGAGATCTTACTGAGGACTAAACTCACACGGCTCTTCTGTTAATGGACAGATCTTTGATATGGGCTTGACACGTTTTCTTTCATCAAGTGTGAAACAGAGATAGGTTTGCGTTTTTTACAGTTACTCAAATGGAAGTCTATTAGTCTATTAAGTATCACAGCACAAATGCAGAATGTGGCAATCGTAGGTGAGTAATTTATTTAATAACAACTATTACATTTCTTTGTCTGCAAGGCATACATACGGTAAAATCAATTCATCAATCCGATGTTACAATGCAGTTCTACTGTCAGTGCATCCCTTACAATGACTTCTGGTTGTTATTTTAATATAATTGTCGATATAGTTATTTGCCCATAATGTTCAATTTTTTTTTAATCTTTCAGAAAGTCCCTGTGTACTTTAGCACAACACCTTCAAAGCCTTTCTCCTTCATCTATTCCCAAATTATTTCTGGGAGCGCATTAGCATGTGTCTGAACTATGGCACTGCATACCTCCCCATCACTCTAATATATACATACACACAAGGGGGGAAAGAGGGGCCGCGGGGCACGCACATGTGGGTCTTTTCTCTCTCTCTTTCTCTTTACTATCTCGCTCTCTCAGGCTGGGGCACAGGGGACTTCTCTTAAACTCCAGCAGGAGGGACACCTGTTCACTCGCCCCCTGAAGACATGAGCTCAGTATTGCTCTGTCAATCTCTCAGCATCCTGGCTGTTGAACACATGGCAGCGGCTAACCATTCACTGACTCATTGAGAATGGAATGACTGGGTAAAAACATGAGACGTTTAGACATGCTTTACAATCGAAATAATACAGTAGTGCAAAAACCAGTTTGAAACGAGAGCAAGTGTTTTTCATATAACTTGAAAATACGTTTCATGTGGTAAAAAGTAAATGAAATGGGTTTTATTCAAGCCAAAAATGTTTAATCTGACTAAATCAACTTGGCAAATTAGTTTACAGCAGTTAATGGATTAGACTGTGTAGAAAAATATCCTTGAGGTAACAAGTGAAGGTTACTACTTTTTTTCTTTCTTTTTAATTCCACATTAACTGATAAGTATATAAAAAATATCAGTTAATATGGAATTTAAAAAAAAAAGAAAAATAGTCATCTTTACTTGTTACCTCAGGGATATGTTTAATTAAAAATTAATATAAATTAATATAAAATTAAAACCTTTGGTGGAGTGTCCTGTTCCCATTTCCCCCTTCTCTCCCCCAGTTTCTTGTCTTGAAAAGAAAAAAGGTCCATAAATCAAATAAAACTGTGGTAAACTCCCAACAATTACAAAATCACTTCTCGGAAAGCCAAAATTAGTTTTGATAAAATAATAAGAATATCGTAACACCTGAAAAACCAACCTTATTAGTGTTCTTTCCAAATTTCCCAATAATATTATGAAATGCAATGCCATTTGAGGATTTCGACATGATGATCTCCGACTGCAAATGATTTGCTTTGGAGAGAAGAGCTTTATGAAGACTTCAGCTGAATTACAGCAGAAGGACACAGGGGATTCTATTGCTAATTTAATGTAATATGAATTGCACAGCAGAAACAGACCATTTAAATTAATGCAACATCTGAGTAGCGCAAAGTGGGTGTACCTCATTTGCTATAATTGCATGCATTTGCCTCCATAATTCCCTGAATTGGTCATGCCATTTGTGGATCCAGCTGTTTTAATCACTCTCATTTGTTTAATTTGTTTGTCATATCCCTGGTCTGCACATCCTCTCATGCATACAGAACAGCGTTCAAAAGCAGCACTCGACTCATGCACTGGAATGCAGATAGCATACACTTTGGCAAATGCTATAACTTGTTTACTTCATAGTGTTTACCTTACAACATACCGACTGTATGTTTACATTTGCAAATGATTGCTTGCCAGTTCACAATGCTCAGCATCGTTAAATAAGCACAACTCGACTGTATCATACCAGTAGCAGTTTTGCGCTTCTCTGTGAAAATTCCAACAATGACTTAATGTTTTGTTTTGTTGTTCCTTTTACTGTCATTTGATTGAAGTCATAAAATATATGGTAACCTCAATATCCTCTTGTGATTATTCAGACAGACATATGAATGCACACAAAATACACACACACACACACACTCACACACGAACAGTTGCATCATGAAGAGAATTTGTGCTGACACAAGATAAGATAAGAGAAATGTGTTCTCATAAAACATCTTAATGTTACTTTTGACAATGTTAAATGTTTTTCAAACCCATCACCGTTTATGATTTGGCCTCAGAGGTTTTCTCGATGCTCAAAGTGCAACTTCCTAACTTCTGTGACAGTCGGCTATGAAGGGGTGAGAGGTTATAGCCTTTAGTGATACTCAAATAAACACTCTTGAAGTATTGTTCCACACAATGGACCTTTCGGCAGCCGCACGCCCCCGACAATGTCTGCTCCAGCCGTCGCAGGCAACACGCACATCTGCAGATCTATATATCACCGTGCATTGCACACCCTAACATTCCACAGAGCGCAGCGCCGGCAGTGATTTGTGCTCTTCTCTCCTACTTTTTTTATTATTAAATTTTCATCTGTAATCTGAATGTCCTCTTGACTAAAAGCACAGCCTTTTAAATCAATCTCGCAACCCGACTGTAAACCTGAAGCGCATTATGAGCCGTATTGATGTTACAATGGCATCCCCTCACCTTCTCGTGCTCCCTCGGCACTTGGAACGCATATATTGTCGTGTACTAACAGATGGGCAATCTTGCAGCCAGAGATGCTTAAAAGTGTTTAATAAATGTAAAACAACCTATATAGTGTTGAAGAAAGGGGCCTAAAGCAGAACCAGCTGTCTGACCGTGGCAAGAGACCTTACAGAGGATTCGGGCCCATAAAGATGATGCCTAATACAGGCCAACACGTGGGCCTTACTGATATGCAATACAGGGTCCTGTTGTATATTGGACAGTTTATGGGCTACAACATCATTCCTCTGGAAAAGTGGACTGAGGCCATACGTTACTCTAGGCTAATTTATGACTTGATGGATTTTTTTCCTTTATATACTCTATCAGAGGAGAACAATAAAAGGAAGCAGGTGAGGTTGGAATGTAGAGCCTTTCATGTTTTTATCCCACTCCAGAGGCACATGGGCGTATTATGGTCTTAGAAGGTAATACATGAAAGTGTCTAACAAATTGTCAAATTAAGGATTGGTGTCATGACCCCTGGTGGTGTCTCTTTACAGCCATGAGCCTCTTCCACCCCATGAGATTCTTCAGAACTGAACAGTGCAAACTTGAGAGCTAAATTTATGGAATGGAGAGGAAAAAACTTAATTCTTTCCAATATCTATCTTTATTTTGTCTCTGCCAGTGAAAATAGTTCCAAACAAAGCCACAACAGAAATGGTGTAACATACAGTAGTGGTGTTTTTGATTATGACTACTATTATTTTTGGCATTTATTCAGATAGGATAGTTAGAAAGCTGACACGAAGTTAAGTACATATGGGATCGGAAAGGATGTTCGAAGTCAGGGCGCAACAACATTCTTAAAAATAAAATGTCTTAATTGGCATCTGTGGGTTAATGAAGGGCCTTTAACATCCATTGCACAAAAGGTTTATTTAAATATTAAGAAAAAAAAATCAGCTTTTCACTGATATACTGTACCTTTGGGGAGCCCACAATGGTTCTGTTATGGCATTCCTGAGAAAACACCCTTTTGCAAGCTTTATTTTCAAGAGTGTTAGCTGCATGTCGAAGCACTTCATTCCCACAAGGCAGTGTTGCAGTGTTTTGTTTCTGAATGAGCAAATGATTCAGTGATTCATTCATAAAGACAGTCACTTCTTGCATTCCTGAATAAATCTGTGTTTTTGAATGAATTGGTTGAGTGAATAATTTAATGACTCACTCATGAACACAGTAGCTTTAGTCCCTGAATGAATTAGCGTTTTTGAACAAATCATTTCAGTGAATGATTCAATTGGCTCACTTGTTATAAAGATGCATCGCCACCCACTGGCATAACAATGCAACCTGCAGAAAGAGTAGCTGAAAAAAGTCCACCACTAATATACAGATAGTCTGTCTGCAGTGCGTAAAAATAAACAGCGGAGCCGGAGTGATACAAACAAGGAACAACTATAGACATACATAAATTAAACATTGTTTCATTGGTCCATGAAGCTATCTTCAAGGAGATTCTTCCGCTCTGATTCTTCAGCTGTTTCCTGGTGTTTGCAGTGAGGCTTAACTTGAAATGGCACATAGAAGGGCCCCTCCTCAGTTTAAGCTGTCTTAAATGCATTTTATATGACCTAATATTTCACCACACCAGGCCCATTTTCATCCTGAGATACACTCCAGATAAGAGTTATAATCTATGTGTGACGAATGTGCCAGACTCATGCCTCTGACTCTGGTATGTACACAACACTCTGCGGTTATGGCAGGCTGATGGGGATAAGGAGAGAGAAAGAGAATAAAATGAAAGAGCAGGTGTGTTTGGTTAAGATGTACCTGTCAACTGGGATGACACACATGTCTGTGCTCATTTAAATGAATCTCTTATCAGTACCTCAACGTCCCCACTCAAGAAACATTGACAGATGGTATGTTAACATGTTTGGTTGGTTTAGTTTCGTCAAGAGCCTCCAATAGACATTTATTGACTTTATCGAGTGGACATTATAAGAATACCAGACAGCCTGCATGGGACTCCATTCACTATTTCAGAGAGGAGATTTTGATCTTCCCTCTACAGTTGATTTGTTTTCCACAATTTATGCAGCTTTTGTTAAATTGGATTATCTGTTTCCATTCTGAAGTAATTAAATTTCTGATGCATTAATTATGTAGGTTATAATTATATATTTTTCCATTATGTTAGGCTACTATGTGACCCTGGACCACAAAATCAGTCATAAGGGTCAATTTTTTGAAATTGAGATTTACATATCATCTGAAAGCGGAAAAAATAAGGTTTAGTTTGTTAGGATCGGACAATATTTGGCTGAGATACAACTATTTGAAAATCTGGAATCTGAGGGTGCAAAAAAATCTAAATATTGAGAAAATCGCCTTTAAAGTTGTCCAAATTGATGCCCAATTCTTAGCAATGCATATTACTAATCAAAAATGTAATTTTGATATATTTACAGTAGAAAATTCATTCTTTCTCAAAAATAATTATTAAGTAAAGATCATTTTCCATGAAGATATTTTGTAAATAACTTCATGGAAAATGATCTGTACTTAATAATGATTTTTGGTGTAAAAGAAAAATCGATCATTTTGACCCATACAATGTATTATTGGCTTTTGCTACAAATATACCCGTGCTACTTTTATGACTGGTTTTGTGGTCCAGGGTCACATAGGCTATGTTTAATACATTCCCTTTTTTCATTGTTTTATTTTATTTTATTTTATTTTATTTTTCCCCCCATTGCTATTACTGATGAGTGTCCTGCTAATAAAAACAAAAACTAATAGGCCTACTACTGATTAGGTACTACAGGATTTTATATAGGCTATAGGTCATTTATATGAAACATTTATCCATGTTATTCAAAAAATGTATCATGTAAGGTTACTCGTGTTTTATAATTAATTGTTAATTAATTTTAATTTGACCCATTTTTTATTATTCTAAATAGCATTACAATGTTTTACAAACAAGCTGTTTATTACTTTCCTGTTTCTCTTTCACGACAAAACTAACAACAAAAGGGAAACGAACTGCTCAAACTCTCATAAGCCTCAGCCATTCGAATCCCAGGAACAGCGCCAGGCGCGCGCCGATCAAATCCTGTGTTTCCACGGCAACAGAGGAGGAGTTTGCACTTCGACCCGTGACCACATCGGCGGAAATGAGGAACTAGGAAGTCGACTGCAGGGCTGATGTGGAAAACCACACATTTGTTTAAGATGAATTAGTGTCGCTTACAGCGATTTATTCATTTTCATCCACCACAGATACCGATTGGCACAAGCGGTCATCCCACATGCAGTGGCGACGCAAGCTTGTTCGAGAAAGATGCTTCAGAGGTAAATATCAGAGGCTTGTGCTGAATGACTGTTTGACAGCAGCAGTATCTGTGGGTAATAAAGCCAGCAGTGCTGCTTCTAATTGAATTAAATAAGGGAAGACCGCGGAGTGTTTTTTCTTTAAATACTGGTTGAGTCTAACCCATGACCATCCTCCTGAGGTGAAAGAAAAATGTGTAAATTTCGGTGTTTTGAAATATAAAAGATTTACAGAGCAAAAAAAAATGAATGAAATAAATGACAATAATCCTTATTAACAACAACAATATAATCATAATGGTAAAATTTTATGTCTCGATTATAAATTTAATGTTAAATGATAAAACTGGTATTTATTTGAATCACCGGCTTCTATAAGTATAAGCAGTATAAGCCTCGCACTTTTTCATACATAAAAAAATAATAATAGTGCGACGTTGTATAAGCTACATAGTTAATATTCTTTTCTTTTCTGAATGACAGTGTTTTTATATGTTTACCATTTTTAATTAAACATTTTAAAATTAAATTAGGCTTATTGGACGTGGTTAATATTTTGGACAATTTGATTACCTCAGTAAATTCATAAACATTTTTATAACATGTTTTCAAATGAAGTTACAGTCCATCCCAGTAGTGTAGGTTGTAACAACAGCAATATATGTACTTGACATGAATTTATGCAGTTTATTATTTTTGTTAAACTACTTTAATTTTCAACAAATACATATGTGAATAATATATGTAAGTTTTAGATGCATATAGCAAAACAAACAAACAAACAAACAAACATTGAGTTACAGACTCAAAACTATTTAATTTTTTAAGTTTGTTTCGTTGGTAGTCACTCATTTTAAGGTTACATTTGTTATTTAGGTGTCATTTGTAATATGAATTTAAGTTTTGATATTGTTTTTCTGAGACTGTTTTTTTCTTCTTCTTTGGTTTAGGTGACCTGAATTGGAGCGAGGTGAATGTGTGGGGTGTTTGCAGAGTGTAGCGACGTCATTGCCTGTTCTGTTAATAGATGCTGCTTTTATAATGATAAATATTTTATTCCCATGCTGTTAATCATAACTTTCGATTTTTATCTACTCTTGGTCGCTCATTTCCTGTGATTAGAACCTAAACAAAATGCCAAGGCCAAATTGAAGTAATACATTTATTATTTCACATACCAAAATCCATCATTTTACACCTGTAGTCATCATGTCATTGGGCGAACAGTCACAGAAGTGGTTTCCAACTCACGTCCAAGCCACTGTTCTTCAAGCCACAGACCTGCAGCCAAAGGGCAAGAATGGCACCAATGATGCCTACACCATCATCCAGCTGGGCAAAGAGAAATACTCCACCTCAGTGGCGGAGAAGACCCTCAGCCCGGTGTGGAAGGAAGAGGCTTCATTTGAACTGCCAGGGCTGCTGATGGAGAGCAATCCAGAGGTGTATGAGCTGTGCCTCACAGTCATGCACAGGTCCCTGGTTGGATTGGATAAATTCCTGGGCCAAAAAATCATCAGCTTAAATGAGATATTTGACAACAAGGAACGGCGGAAAACTGAGTAAGTGAGTTAAATATTTCATTCATTTTTGATGCCTGTTGTTTTAAAGACCTATCAAAAGTCTTGTGGAACTATATAAATGTAGCATTCTATCAAATAAGCAGAAGTGCAAATTAAAAGAGGAACCCAACACCAAATCTCTTCTCCTCTTTTGGTGTTACAGTTAAGAAATCTTGTTTAAATTGTATTTATGCAGTGTCCTCACGATTCTTTGAAATCACAGGCCTTTCTTCACTCTCTCTCTCTTTTCTTTTTAACTAGAATATTTGATTATTTAAGAGCAGACCACAAAGTCTTGCTACGTAGACCTCCCCTTGTTTAATGCTTGTCAGCATTTTGAAGCCAAGTCAGTTAAGAGTGCTCAAAGTATAACATGATGGAAGGTTTTGAATGACCTGGTCTATTTTTACCTTCTGTAACAATTAGTGATGCAGTTTCATTTGAAGTAATCCTCTGACGTAATCCTGTCTTTGTTTGTAAAACCTGTCGTCTGAGTTTTAAACGTCTATGGACATGCGGTATGAAACTCAGATAAAGGCCTTTTGACTCCATGCAGTTTGAGTCACAACCCTGTGATAGATGAACAGGTCTAGTGAGGATGATTATCGTGCGTGTTATTACATTTTCCTCTCTGTTTGTCAGCCCCTGGTGACTAACAGGTGTGTTTCCTTAGAGGAAGTCTTCTGGCTTCCTCTAATGTTATTGTCAGATGTGACAGAGACTACTTTCTGTAACTAAATGTCAAGACTACTTCATAAGAGAGACAATATTTCCTGATTTAACTTTTTTGGGCATGTACAGACTAGCATGGCTATTTGAGTATTATGAGAGAAACAAGTATGGCTGGTTGAAGTAGAAAGGGCAGTGCCAATGTCTTGTATTCCTGGCGTTAATGAATGCGGTAAATGACAGAAATCAATTACAAAAATGGTGTTTTTAAGAATACTGCAATTTGCCTTTTATTTGCATTTAAGTAAGTTTTACACTGGAGATCCTCTCCTGTAATGCAAAATTGGTACAATATCAGTTCAATCATGACAACTCTCGGAAGATTTTAGCATGGTGATTGATATGACAGTGTTCATGTATTTGGTCTTGGCAGAATAGAACTGCTACGCTGCTGCTTAATTGCTGTTAGTTATTGCTGTAGTTGTAGATTATTGCTGCTGCTGCAAGCAAGTACAGGAACTTGCTACTGCCAGTGCATATGGCGATACGGTGCCGTGAGTATTTAACCCATAAGAACCCACAGTGACGCCAGTGTCACAAACACTGTTGATTGTCTAAAAGGTCTTTTTAAAGCATTATCCCCCACTTTCAACTCAGGAAGTCCCTAAGTGACACATAATGAACATCCAGGTTCAGTTATGTGACAATGTGTGCATTTTTGTTGCCATGGCAACATTTCCAAAATGGTGTCATGTCCGGTTAGCATATGTTGCAGTATCAGCAATTTTTAAAATGCTTGTTTTTGTTACTAAAGGTATGTTTTAACCCATGCAACAATTATAATGTTTTAATAACATATCCTAGATTACTCTTAACCTGATTTTAATACATTTCTTGAACAAATTGATATAAAACAAGTTACAAAGATATTGTGGTGACATATGTCACATCGGGCTATTAACCTTATAAAAGTTTTTTTAAGTCGAATTTTGATGTGACGTATTGGTCACATTAAGAAAAATGGTAAAAATGGTAATGAGCTGCTCAATTAATTTAGCTGATTCAATTATTTTAGTGTTATATATTTCCTGCTGCTCATTTCAAAGCATATTTTAACAAATCTACGTGCATGTTTAACATGTTTACCTCCAGTGTGAGGTAGCTATTTATTTTTATTCAGTTTGCACATCTTCGAAATGTGAAAAAAAAAAAACAATCAAAAAATCAAAAAATTAATTTCTGGTTAAACCATATACCTGAAAAGGTAGAATTTTGATATGTTACAAAAGAGTTGTTGTAAAATTTAATGGTCACAGTTATGTGGTTTTGAAATATGTTGTGGAAAAGCAAATAAACAGAAAAAAATCTGTTATTTAGCTAAAAAAAATGATAAAATATTTTTTTTTTCAATTGAGAAATAAACGGCCAATGTGACACACATGTAACATGACAAATTTATCATAAATGCCCAATGTGACATATGTGTAACATTACAGATCTTTCACAAGGAGGGGTTGTATTTTAAGAACAACTGCAGAAACATGTTATAAGTGGTCCATTTGGTCTGTTTTATATGCCCCATAATTTTCCTATAAGGAGAAATTGGTCCGGGTTCTTATGGGTTAAGACATACTGCTGCTGCACAAATAGCATATAAAATAACCCCGTAGCAGATATATACAGGTGGAGCTGGGGAAGGTGGAGGGTTTCAGAGAAACTCTGATAGTGTGCTGCAGGAATCTGAAGTGAATGCTAGCCAGCCATATAAATGCAAGGCAGTAAGCTCATTGGCTGCATACGCAGCATGAACCAATCAGCTTGTGCCAAGTCGTTTAACTCTCTGAATATCATCAGTTACGTTAACAACGCGTCAGCCTGCACCATCTAGAGTTTCATGACTGAACTATATATTTATAGGCTGATATTAGATGTATTAGTCTATTTCATTGTGCATAATTATCGGGTTATTGGTATTTGCTAGAATATTATTATCGATGCTTCTAATCATTGGCAATATGTCACAATCAGTGCAAGCATTATTTATTCAGCAATCCTATGATATCACACCCTTGGGAGGAAGTTATGCACTGTAACCGATTGCTAACATCACTGTTGACACTCATGACACAAATCACTCTACCAACCTCGCATCCTCTGGAAAGACTCTCAGGGTTAGCAGTCCCCATTGACTCTGTTCATGCAAGGGTTTCCTCTAACTGACGCAAGGGTACAAGAGTCCGTTTCGACATTGGAGTCGACAGGCCCTAATTATCGCACACCTGTGTTTGTTGATTGTACGGTGGTTCCCAGCGGCCCTCGCAGAGTGGGAGTATTGTGGTTCCAGGCAGAGGAAGATTTATCTTGGCCTTGACTCCCATGTGAAGAACAGGGGCTGGCTGGCTCTTCACATGCCCAGATCAGAGCTCCCTCACTGGGCCTGAGACCAGGTAAACCCTCTTCCCTCGGATCTACAAGCTCCCTAGTGTGTGGATGGTCTTGGAAAGAAACATAATCACCATTCACTAGCTGTGCCATGATGGAAGAAGAGCACTCAGCAAGATGGCAGCCTGTGACGACCCCAGAGGGAAGCGTGTTCCGATACTGAAGCAGTGTTTACAGTAGTGTTTGCATGAAAGAAGGTTGGAAGTGTTGAACTGCATTTCTAGAGGCTGCTTTGTAAGTGTACAGAGTGTCTTTTTAATTAGTGCTGATGTCAAGAAAGGGCCCGAGTGATATTTTTACAAAAATAATGAATCACATTCTACTCAGTTTATCAGGTTTTAATAAAGTAGTTTTAATGGATATCATCGCTAGTTTAAAATTCAAGATTTAAGATCTTCCTTTGTCATTTAGATAGGGGTTCCATATAGATAAATACAGATAAGCCAATATTTATTTTCATGTTAGGCCAGTATCAACATTTTAATACCATTCTGTCTTAAATTGCAAAATACTAAAATCAGTCAATTTAAACACTACACGTGAGTTTAGACATTACACCATTATAATAAACAAACAGTATGGAAAATGGATATTCATTCTGAGATTTGCTTAATATTACATTTAGCAATCTTATTAAATTGGTGGTGGGGAGTATTCCTTTTTTATTTCATTTTTGAAGTACAGAACAATTGCAAATCTGACTTTTCCATCTTAATATATAATACTTAATTTAAAATAATATTAAGTAAATAAAAATAAGTATAATAATAATTATTTGAACAGTAACAATACATTTAAATAAGAAACTTATTAACAGTATCTGTTATTGTTCATTATAGTTTTCACTAATATTTTGAATTTTTCTATTTTTATTTTTAGTTACGTTACTACATCAAAAAATAAAAATAAAAATAAAAACAGGGAAAATTAACCTGCCCAATAAATATGCAGTTTTGGCTAATGTTGACTGACATCGATAAAAAAATAAAATCTGTAATTAAAACCATCCTTCAGAAATAGGGTTTTCCACCATACATTTGGCTATGCTGCTGTAAAATGGTGTATGGCATCCGCTCACTGAACACATACTGTATTGAATAAATTTCTCTGTCTAGTATTATACCTATACCTAAGTGTTCACGACCATCATTTCTAAATTAATGATCCTGCTCCAAGTGTTTTGAATTGCAGGAGCATCAATATTCAGCCACTCTTAAGATTCATGTGCCTCTGCTGAAATATTGTCCATTTCATAATCTCCAAATACCGGTATGAGCATCAATGAACAAAGGCCAGATTTGTGCAAATGCCACCTCCTTTTCACACAGTTACAGCATCAATCACATTACTTCCAGCAGAAAAAAAAGAGTAAGAGGTTAAATAAACAGGAGTCGTGGAATGGCCTAGATGGGGGCGTATTACTTCACATTCTTTATATGGCCCAAACCTTTGCAGTTACCAGGGAATTATGTTTATCCCTACTATAATATGCGTTCTCAGGAAGGGGGAAGGCTTTCAAATGGACTAAATGGACTATGCTGTGGATTTGTGTGAAGTGAAATTGGGTTTCTGGCCAGACAAACACATTGCCCCCATGTCGTTTTTGTATGAATTATACATACAGCGCAAAGCCTGAAAGAGAGTCTTCCCACCAGGGGGGTTTCACAGAAAAGGAGAAGTGAAAGAGTGTGCGGTTTTCTCCTGTTTGTTTTTATCAAGCTGTGAAAGTACACTGGAACATCTGCAAATTACTGGTGCATGTACCACCAGCCTAGCTGTTTTTAATAACACCTAAAAGGCCAACTACGCTCGTGACGCAACGGCCAAAGATATGTAGCTCTGTAGCAGCTCAAATTACTTGTTTTTTTACTCATTATTTCTTTAAACTCTTATCTAAATAGATAATCTAGTAAACTTGATCTAGTAATCATGTTTCATGATGACTAGTTGACCTTTGTGCAGAGATTGTGTTCACTGGAAAATGGAAACTGGAAATTTCCAATAAAAATCCAGTAAGTTAGCATCACCCCGATTCCCCCAACAAAAACAGATTTTTCCACTGACTTTTGGATTTTTACAAAAGATAAACTCTGTGAACAACAAAAGATGTGAAGAATCAAATAAATAAATAAAGTTCATTGAAAAATAAGTTGCATCCCAGTCCATCAAAGTGACATTTTTATTTATTTTCTGACTGTTATACCTGCCTTTCAGAATTTCTGACAACGTTTTATTAAACATTCCTGTCTCTCTCTCTTGTCAGCTGGTACACACTAGACTCACGACCAGGTAAGAAGAGGAAAGACCGAGGCAAGATTCAAGTTAGCATCCAGTTCATGCGGAACAACATGACCGCCAGTATGTTCGATTTGTCTATGCGAGACAAACCCAGATCACCGTTCTCCAAGCTCAAGGAAAAGATGAAGGGTCGCAAACATGACGGTGCCTTTTCAGACACATCCTCCGCCATCTTTCCACGCTCAGGACAGAGCGAGACTGATTCTCTGCCAGACCAGCACCCGCACCCTCACCCTCAGGCTGCACCTGAACCCAAGCCAAAACGCTCGTTGCTCACTGGGACCCAGAAACTTTCTGCTGCTCACTCCATGTCTGATCTGATAGGAACTCACTTCAGGCCCAAACTTGACTCCATGAACTCTATTGAGGAGAAAGGTGAGGACAAACAACCAAGTCCCATTTAGTCACTAAGTGAGTTAAAAACTTAGGGGTCATTACTGATGTATTTTATGTTGTAGAATAAAAATGTGAAAACATTTTGAGCTTGTGTTATCCACAGACATTATTTCAAGCAACCAAAAACTCATTGCCTTCAGGATGATGAAACGTGCTAAAATGCTAACGCGTATCTAGGTTTCGGCCTACAAAAATACCTCATCCCTGCAGTGCTCTGTGGAGAAGCGCTAAAGAAAATGTTCCGTCTTTCTCATCCACAGGGGTCGCTGCATCTCACAGACACTCTCAGAGTGATGGATATGGTTGCCCAACCAGTGACGTTCCATGTGACCCCTTTTCCGACATCGGAGACAACATGCCCCAGAAATTCGCCACTCTCCCACGCAACCGCAATCCCTTCGAGGGAGATCAGGGGATGCTGTGGGGGGCAGAGAAGAAAGAGAAGAAGGAGAAGGTCGGTCTTCTGGGCAGAGTGACTGGGAAGAAGGAAGGAAAGAAAACGGCCGCTGGAACGCGAACAGGAAGCTCAGGAGACCTGCGATCTCCAAACCCCTTTACCAGTGAAACCTCAAGTGAAACCAACCCTTTCCTCTCACACTACAGATCCAGGTATGACTACTTTTTTAGCCATTTTGTTGGTGCCTTTTATATGTTATAGCTACTTTAATCAAGCTTTCGTTACAGTTACTTGAGGTCAAATGCCATTAGCATTTATCAGTAATGTTTAATGAGGAAAAATGAATAAGAACAAAATTAAGTTTAATATTATATATGTAACATATTTATTTGAATGAATGTTTAAGTATTATATTTAATATTTGTTAATTTAAATGTTTTTAAATGCATTGTGTGATTATATAATAGTATTATTCATTCAGCAATAATTGCTGAGGAACATGTCTTCCATTACTTTTGCCTGTCATTTCCAACCTCTGCTCTTTTCTCAGTAGAGTTAGATGAGGACAGTCAAGCACTTAATGTTTATCAGAGTAAGTCTGTCATTAGGAAGACCTTATCAATGTCATTAGGCCCAATTCAGACTACAGGGTCCTGACCAAGCCACAGTAATGAGATCTGAACGAGAGATTGGCCATTCAATTAACAATTTATCTGCCTGTAGCCTACCAGGCCGTTCATCCTCTTCAGTTACTCTCTCATCTTAGATCACAGGTTTTCCAGGGGTCATAGGTTAGCCAAAAAGACATTTAGCAAACCTGCTTAATGTTGTCTAGTGCATAAAGATCCATGTGATCTTTCCATCATTATACATAACCAGCATCCTTGATGGATCCCATCCATTCACAATACTCTCATAACCCCACTCATAACAGTACGCCCATGTAAGCATAATGTCAGTTTATTTTCTTGCAAGTTGCAGCGGTGTTTGATGGCTGTGGTATGGGTGGAAGAAATGTGTCAGCTGGTTGAATTTCCAAATTTCCTGTTATGATTAAAAAGAAAATTCAACATCAGACTAATCTATCTATCTATCTATCTGTCTGTCTGTCTGTCTGTCTGTCTGTCTATCTGTCTATCTGTCTATCTATCTATCTATCTATCTAGATAGATAGATAGAAACATTTTAATAAAAATACACACAGCAAGTGAATAAGTTATCTAAAGTGACAATGCTTGTCTGTAACACTTTTAAAAAATAAAACATTATATATATATATATATATATATAATTATTTTTTAAAGTGTTACAGACAAGCATTGTCACTTTAGATAACTTATTCACTTGCTGTGTGTATTTTTATTAAAATGTTGCTAAAAATAATAATTTGATATTTTAAAAAAAAAATGCTTTAGAATTTTTAATAAGAATAATTTTATAAATATATTTATGCCACTTGATTGTCTAATAGACATGAGTACATTGCATATAATAACAGTAAGGGTCATTAAATTGATCAAAATTGACAGTAAAGACAGTAACAATGCTAAAATTTGATAGATGCTGTTTTTAAGGCTTAATAGTCATCAAAGAGTCCTGAAAACACGGTTTCCACAAAAATATTATGCAACACAACTGTTTTCAAAATTGCTAATAATGTTTCTTGAGAACCAAATCAGCATATTAGAATGATTTCTGAAGGATCATGTGACTATGAAGACTATAATGACTGCTGAAAATTCAGCTTTGCCATTACAGGAATAAATCACTTTTTAATTTTATTTAGAAATAGAAAACAGTTATTTTAAATTGTGATATTATTTCACAATATTACCATTTTTACTGTATTTAATTAGATAAATGCAGCCTTGGTGAGCATAACAGACTTCTTTCAAAAACTTTCCACCCCAAATTTTTTAAACGCTTAAATATATACATATACCGTCACTGTGGTATAAAATTGCTCATAATGTGATAAAAGATTTTGGTCTCACCGCCCACTTACTGAGTGCCGTAACTGGCTGTAATTCCTTTGTTGTGGTCAGTGACCAATTGTTGAGAAATGAAAAGTAGACTTGCTGTTTGCGTGTGAGGGGGTGTTGAACCATTTCCTGACCCTCAGTCAGATACCTAAAAGTCAACTCAAAAGTTATATTGAACTTCTGCAGGCACGTAGCAGTTGCATTAACGGATGTAATGTGTTTCATGATAATGCTTGTTGTTGTTTCAAGATTTCACTAATGTTAAATTGATTTGAACGTTAAATGAAGGGGTTTCCTGTAAGATGAAAGTGCATTTTATGTATTTATTGAAGTAACAGCTTTGTCTTTTTTTCCTGTCTTGCAGTGACAACATGAGAAATCCCACTAGTACTGAGGACCTTACACAGAGATTCAAAACCTCTCCTGATAAGAAGCACGGCATGAAAAGTGCAAGAGAGCATGTAAGTTCATTCCAAAGAAATAGTGTACACTGTATGTTTTTTTATATTTTGCACTATTGTAATAAAGCTAAATTACGTTTGACCACACTAGATATAAGAATATTATTTTCTATTTTTATACATTGGTTAAAAAAAAAAAAGTGTATTTTCACGTTGTCACTGTCCAGTCTGTCCAGACACAGTTTGACCACATTTCTCATAAGTTTTCAAAACTTGCCCAAAGTTTTAATTGGTCATTTATTGCAGCCCTATTATACATGGAAGTCGTTGATGCTGATCTCTGACTGAGTATCACTTGTGGCGCTCTGCTCGGAGGGCCGTTTATCTAATTAACAGCTGAAATGGGTGGTCATCGTCTTTGATCTGCATGTAATTTGAAGTAGTGTGATGTTATTAGTGCGCTTCCATTTCGTTAGCGAGCCATCTTGGACGGTATGTTCTCTCACTCAATAATTGGAAATCTAATCATTAATAATACGCAATTTGTCACTGGTCTAATTTTACACTATAGGTCAAACCACGGTCAGCGTTAAACGTGGAAAGGGGCCCTCTCTCACTTTGTCATAATTATACTGATTGTGATCGTCATCGTGTCCAGCGTGGAGTAGCGCGACGTTTGCTTGCCTGCTGTGTGAGAATAGCCGCTGAAGTGATGTTGAAACTGGAGACGCGTTGCTGAAAATGGCTTTCCTCACCCATTTTTGAGGTTATGTTAACACTGCATCCGTGAAATAGTGTCTCTGGCACTCTAAGGCCTTAATTAAAGGATGGGGGGTGGGGGGAGAGCCGGCCGAGGCATTTCAAAGGACTTGGAGTTTTAGATTTTCAACGCAAAGGCCCTCATTAGTGCCCATAATGAGACAACTGAAGAATGCCAAGTGGAAGTCTTATCTCTCCCACACTCCTGATTGCCTAAATCTGCTCATCAGCTGCTTGCCAGTTCATGGTCATTTCCTGGGCTCTTTTCCTGCCCCCGCTAGCTTGTGCCCTGGTGGTTTTGCTGTTCATGCAGCATCTCTTTCTCTAAATCTTCCTTTGATTCAGTGTTAGCTGTTCTATATTGCCAGAGAGAGTTGTTTTGGCTTGCGTTGTCTGTTGACCAGCATTACCAAACGCTCAACTCAGCAAGCACACCTAAAAATGTATGACTGTTTATTGCATGCAAGTGGCATCAGCAAACAAATTTGGATAAAGTCAGTTCCCTTCAGGTTAACTACAGGTGTAGTTCATATTGACTAGAGTAAAAACTCCTCTACCAGAAACCATAAAGCATCCAAATACTTTTTTGCTTAAATTTTGAACAGTAAATTTTGAACATATTGTTAAACAATAGATTCATTCAGCAAATGTTTTGCTTGGAAAGTGTACATTTTCATTTAAAATAAAATCTGCTTGATTTTATATTTTGTTGTTTAACGCAATGACATTCACATGATTTACGTGTCTAAATACTTTTTAGGGCCACTGTATTTTTGCTTTAGTTTCTAGAATGGCAGTTTTATGGAGTCAAATTTGCTCTGCTGTTTCCTCAGGGAAAAAGAGAAGGAATGTTTTGTTTTCATTACCGTAATCTAAGGAGGATAATCATAATCAAAGTGTCACATGTATAAACAGCTGTCCGATATGGTGGATCAAGTTCAAACCCAGAAGCAGTTCAGACTCTGAAGCTTCAGGTTAAATGTGTTGAGGCTTGCTCCTGCCAAGTATTATTTTCTCAACAAGTCCAAAGTATGAATGCTGATTATTATTAATATTCCATTTAGTATTATACATGTAAACACAGATAACCTTTATGGGTTTTGTATAGA